>NC_054472.1:101584559-101893622 GCF_017639515.1 Carcharodon carcharias
CTAACAATCTGTCCACATCAGCCCAGATGCTTTGATCATTGTTTACAAGCATGAACAACTTGTACCTTCTTCCCAGTAAAACAATCTGGGCCCCCTTAATTTTTAATACCCAAGCCACCCAAGCTTGCTGTCAGCAGAATTTAGAACAGGCCCTTAATTCCTCTATTTCATCCTAAATTAAAGGCACAGTCCTGAAACATAACAAGCTTATAAAACCTCACATTTGTAACACCTGTTACTTAATGAAAAATGTTGTAGATCTTGCAGAAACATTTTGAAATCTGCATAGTATATTCAGTATTCAAAGGTTTCATCAGCGATTCAAAGTCTGAATTTCTGTTTCTAAAGGAAAAGGTCAAATATAATGAGAATTCCAAGTACAAGTTAAGACTATGTCATAAGATAAGTATAACATTTTTATAATGGGTGTTTAAGCAACAAAAGACCACTTACACTGCTAAATAAATTGCAGTGCCCATTTCAAAGATCATAAAATCCTGCTTGATAGTCTGATATATGCATCAGATTTTATACGATCAGTCTTTCTAATCATTTAGGAAAATCATAAAACTAAAAAAGCCCATAAAACTGTTTTATCAATCTCTCTCTTTAGAATTGCTGTCTGAAAAGCAACATTTAGCTTATCACTGACATAATAGAGATAATTTCTAACTTTGTCCTCTGGATGGAAAGTTGAAGTCAATGGAACAAAAATCGGACAGATTTTATAAAGGCAGGTGATTCTTTCCATTGGGCCACCAACCAGGTGGAAAAGGTAAAAACTAACACCAATGGTGTGAATGTGAACACTTTAGGAGTGAATTTCCACTTTGTTACCATTGAAGATATGGGGTGGGAATTTTATGTCCTCTCTTGTGATGTGCTTGAATGCAGGGAGGGCGGTTAATCAGATGAGATGGTAGCATGCGAGCACCCAGCTGCCTTCCCACCTCTGCCAAAATTAAGGTCAGGGATGCGAAGGCCTCAGGTCAGACTTCCTGCCCAGCTGCCAATTAAGGCCCTTAAGTGGCCAATTAATGATCACGTGAGAGCCTGTTCCCAAAAGCCACTGGTATTAACCCAGCTGCAGGTTGGCCTGTCACCATCCAGCATGCATAACTTATATATCTGTGCAGAGTGCTTCTGGTCTCCAGCGGTGTGGAGGTAGGGGTGGGGTCTCCCATTCAAAGGCACTCAATGCCTGATCAAGGGACCCGGAATCAGTAAAGGGCAATTGCCTGCTAAGAGCCACACCCTCGTCCTTGCTTCTGACCCCTTCCCCCATGACCCTCACCCCATGAAAATCCTCCTGCCATGACTTAACCCTGCCCTGGGTTGCTCCTCGATCCTGGGCCTCTGGTGGCTGTTGTTCTGGCAGCAGCCACCGCCTAGTGACGCTGGTGAGCAAAAGAGCTACCAGCCTCTGATTGGCCGGCATTTCTCAGGGGTGGGTTTTCTGCCCAGATCCTTGATCCCAGGGAAGGCCCACCGGTGGCCAATTAAGTGCCTGAGAGGCACCTGAAGGTGGGCCATCCGGGAGGAGGCAATGTGGGTCTCTTGCTGGTTCCCTAGCCAGCAGGTGAGACTCCCTATACCTCCATAAAACCCAACCATGGTATGCTTAGCTTGCACAAGAGTTTGCTGTGTCAGCCTGTTTGTATGTCCAGTGGAGTAAGCATTGGCTTAAATCGCATGTAAAATGGGTGTAATCTTCCAAAGTGATCAAAGTTAGAGTTCAGCCCTTAAATAGATAATTCTGTCTGAACACTGCAATAGTAGACCTGGAGTCCAAAAGATATTTAGGGAACCGTGCTTGGCTTACTCGACTGACTGTCAGCTAACTTCATTTCATGTCTCATGAATATTTTTCAGACGCTTTCAAAGATCTATACTACAAGAGCAGCTGGCACAAACAGCCATACAAGGTGAGAGGGCCTGCATGGAAATACAGGCAGAGAGAGAGCTGCCACAATGTCACCTCCTAAGAAAATTGAGATCAGCCAAGAGACACAGGCTGTTGGGTGTCCATGGCAGGAAACCTGCCAGAAGTATCTCTCATGCCATATGGTGGGAAGTGGCACTGACAAGTGCCAATTCTCAACTGCAGAACAGCCTCACAAGCAGTTCAATGATTTCAAAAGGGCTGGCAACACATTGACTACTGTCCCCATTTCTACAGCTCTATAGTTTCCCCTTCGCAATGCACTCTGGTTAAAGAGAACTGTATCTCAGAATCTTGCACAATGGTTGTAGTAACTATAGTATTGGGAAAGGTATGACTGTAATTTTAAGAATAATCCTGTGTTGCAAGATCACATGATGTGTGTAAACCAACGTGTTAGCAGCACGGGGATCCTCTACAGGAGAGTACTTGTTTAGTTATGGAGTCTGATGCACATGTGTAGTTACTGCTGCTGTTTTGTAAATAAAGTTAAATGTTTCCACTAAGAAAAGTTGTCTGAAGATCAACTCTGTAACAATGGCTGACAACCTCTTCAAATAGTGTTATGTCCCTGTCTAAAGTAATTTTTCTACACTTGTCAAATCATACATTGGTTGGTTGATGGTTTTACTGATCCGTTATAGTAATGAATCCTCTGTAGAGTCAAAAGGTAAGTTGTCCTGTCTTACATTTGAGGTTCTAAAAGTATTCTCACCGAAGAGTTGCCGTAACCTCCACGAATAATCAGATGCCTCTTGCTACCCAATTTAGAATTGCATTTATATGGCACCTTTCACAATCTTAGAATACTCAAAAGCAGTTTACAAGTACTGTTGAAGTAGTCACTGTTGTAAGGTGGGAAATATTGTGGCCAATTTGTGCATAGCAAGGTTCCACAAACAGCAATTTGATAATGACCTGATCATCTATTTTAGTGTTTTTGGGTCGAGGGATAAATATTGGTCAAGAAACCAGGGAGTGCACACTGCACTTCTTCAAAATAGCGGGATCTTTTATGTCCACTTGAAAAAATAGACAGGGCCTTGGTTTGATGTCACATCTGAAAATTGACACCTCTAACAGGACAGCCTGGATTTTGTGCTTAAGTCTTGGGAATGGTGCTTGAACTCATGATTTTCTAACTCAGAAACAAGACTGTTAGTGCTGAATCATGGCTGACACTATTAACCCTATAAGTCAAGCCTCGCACTGACTAGATACTGCCATTGAACAGTTGGCAGTTAGATACAAATCCATTCATTCTATTGAACCTGACACAACAGGAATGACATCCCAAGGATCCAAACCTCTTCATTTGGATCCTGGGCTTTGATAAGTGAGCAGAGGTGATTTAGTAGAATGGTGCCAGAGATGTGGGACTTCAGTTATATGCAGAGACTAGAGAAGCCTTGGAGATTTAATGGAGGTATTCAGGGTTATGGCGGTTTTATTGGAGTGATTGGTGAGAAAATATTTCCACTGGAAGAAGCATCAATAATCAGAGGACATAGATTTAAAATAATTGGCAAAAGTGTGAGAGGAGAAACATTTTACAAATCAAGTTATTGTGATCAAGGATGCACTCTATGAAAGCATAGTGAAAGCAGATTCACTTGTAACTTCCAAAGGGGAATTGTAAAAATAATAGAAAAGGGAAAAACTGCAAGGCTATAGGGAAAGGGAAAGGGAGTGATACTAATTAGAGAGCTCTTTCAAACAGCCAGCAGAAACACAATGGTCTGGCCTCCTTTTATGCTGTAAGATACTTACCTGCTCAACGATAAAAATCCTCCTTCCACTTTAACAGAGTGATACCCCTACATCTCTTACTTTTGCTCACCCATGTCACTCACTTGGCACACACTTCTCAATTCAAGTGTTCCTCACGTTATTCATTCTGAAGGCAGGCCATCCATGGAGGAATTCCCAATGCTACAGCAATATGCCCACATCAGTCCACCTGTTGCTGAAATCCTCATCCATGCCTTTGTCACTTCAGCTGGGAGTGCGGAGTTGTGGAGACTCAGTAACCTTTCCAAAATTACACAATGTATCACAGTGGGGAGCTGTAAATTCCCAGGTTGATAGACAGGTCCAAGAGGTTATTAAGGGATTATCTGTCTTTGATGTGGGGCTGTGAATATAAAAGCTTGTTTCTGTAAGAGGTTAAGTACTTGTGGGGGTTTGAATATATTTAATGGTGTTTGATCAATGCAATTTTTTTATATATAGTGGAGTTTGCAATAGATACTTAGAACTTTATTTTATTTCATCTTGGCATGGCTCCTGAGGTCTGCCCATGGTGGGTATTGAGTGAATTGGCATGGAGGGCATAAAGGCAAAGGGTGGTGGGTGATCAGGTCACTTTTTCCCTGAGGCTAGTGTTGGAAACCGGGAATTTTCCCAACTCTGACCACCCGACTCAGGAGTTAAAATCTGGACCTTCTAGTTTTGACTATTAATATACTCTCCAGACTGGTATCCCAGCCTCCATGTTAACTTCAGCTCATCTAGGTTTCCTAGCTCACACCAAGTTGCACTCATCCATCATTCCTGACCTTGCTAACTTATGTTGACTCCCATAATCCCAATGCCTCCAATTTAAAATTGTCATCCTCATGTTTCAATCCTCCTGCAGGGTCCACTGATAATCCTCAGCCAAATTTCTTTGAACCTCTCTGATATCCAGACAGAGAAAACGTGCCTTTAAGGTTTCAATGGTCCTCTAGGTAAACAATCGAAAGTAGCATAGGATAGAATTTAATGCCGCCCACCCACCGACTCCCCCCCCCCACTCCCCCCGCCAAATGGCGTTTGGTTAAAAGTTACCTCCCTATGCTTTCTTCCGATTCCTTCCTCCTCCCCAGCCAGTGATCCTCCTCCGCATGACCACTATTGCACCCTCACTCACTTGTGGCCTTGGTCCCTTGTTGGTCCTAGTCCTTTGGTGGGTGCATTACCGGCAGCACCCACTGCTCCCAGTGGCGCTGTCAGACAATGGTAAGCTGCCAGCCTCTGATTGTCCGGTGGCATTCGGGGGTGGGATTTCCACCCCCGGGGTCCTAAATCCGGTGAAGGCCGAACGTTGGCCAGTTAGGTGCCTGAAAGGCACTTAATCCCATCAGATCTTTCTCAACGGAGGTGACACGGAGCTTACACCAGTTCTCTAGTTAGCATGTGAAATCCCTGTCGCCAGCATTAAATTTCACCCATAAGATCTAGCTGTAGTGCTCCTCTGCTGCAGTTCAGGCATCTATCCTTATTCATGGTCCTTATCATGGAAGTAGGAGATCAGCTTTTTGATGTGATTTTATTTCCAGTATGTAGTTTGCTTCTATGGGGCAGAATTCTATCAGCCACACAGAAGTTGCTTTGGAGGTGGGTGGGAGGTGAATTTTGGAAAGTTGTGCATCGGGTTGTCTACCTGATACGTTCCCACCCCTGAGCAATCTGGTTGGAGGCAGGATGAAACTGACAATTGAGTGACCACTTCAGGACCAATTGGTGAGGCTGCCGGGATCTTCCACTCGACAGATTGGCTCCAAACTGAGGATCGGTCAGGGGCCAGTGAGGTTTCTGCAGCTCCACCTCCATATTAATGGTTTGGCAGCTGTGGCCTCAGTTTATTTTAAGATTTTTTTGAAGTGTTCAGCAGGTGGCTCTATTTTGAGCCTTGGGTGCTCCAACTGCAGCTTGGCCCCTGTCCCTAATTGGATGGAGCCCTGGAGGCAGTCAATTAACAGCTGCCTCTGGAAGATTGTGTAGATGGGTGGGAGTACAACACCTTCGGGGTCAGGGTCCACATACGGTCCCATACCTGAGAATCTGATGTGTTGCCAAGGTTCTCAGTCCCATACTCTTTAAAAGGGCTTTTTCAGCCTATGCTGAGCTAGCTTTGATCTGTTCTTGCTGATCTCATTCTGTTCTTAACTGCAAATGAATGCTGCATCTCCAACCTTCCTTTCCTCTCCCTGTTTTTTTGAATGTGTTGTCACTTCCCAGATCCATGCCCATCTTTCCTGAAACTCCATGGGGGAATTTCAACTGCTCAGGCTGGGAGGGAGAACAGCAGGGGGATAGAGTTACAAATTCAAAGATCTGAAACCCAACTACAAGCCGTATCCTTATAGTTTTAATGGTGGTGGGTTGAGTGACCAACCTGTTCTCCAGAAGTGAGTTCATCGTTTCAGTATTTCAATGAGAATAAACATCCCTTCTCCCCACCCCATCCCCACATCCCTATGGTTCAATCTCTGTAAGGTGGACAGTAGTTTGAGATGACAGGTAGGCTAAGGGTGGGCTATTTAAGGAGAAGAGGTGACAATTACAATTTGAAAGAGAGAGGCAAAGGAAGCCATATACAATATTTGCAAACATGCAGCAGAGAGGGATATTTGAGTGTTCAGGTGCTGTGTATGGAGGAAATTGAGCCAATAGAATGTCAGGAATGTTGGTCAGACCACTTTGCACTTTATATTGGAGATGAGGGAGGAGGGTATGGATGACAAAAATTTCAGCAATTGCTTCATTATCAAAAATGGAACCTTAAGGGATAATCCCCAAGCAGAAAAAAAGATTTGGTTGAGGAAGAAGAGGTACAGCAATGATTTTCATGGTTAAATTAGATCTGGTAACTTGCTAGGTGTGTTTTTGAGTAAGCGACCTATAATTTTGGTAAAGGAAAACTTTTATGCCAAAGCAAATAAACCTCATCTACTGAAAAAAAAGCTGGAAATATACAAGGTAGGTCAGGCAGCATCTATGGTGAGAAAAACAGTGTCCTTGACCTGAAACATTAACTCCGATTTCTAGAATCCACAGGATTTTGCTTTTGCAGCTTCATATACTAGTCTGACTGATGCCCAACCATATGTTTGCACCCATGGAAATAATGTAGTAAACTTCAAAAAGATTACACAATGCAGGTGCCAGTTCAATTAATAATTTAATATTGTGATGAGCTTTGAACCAGAAGTAGTAAGAAAAATTTGTAATTTCTTTAAAAGGTCTGTGAAATTTGTAATTAGTTTTAAGAATGTTTGAAAGGGACTTTTCACTTGTAAAGGGATCAATTGTAATTTTCTTGGATATTGAGCAATAGTGGTCCCTGTGACCAGAAGATCCTTGACCTGGAAGCAGCACCAATAGGAATAAAGTTAAGAAAGAGGCCATGTGGCTGGTAGACACAAAGGAGGACTGCAGACACAAAGGAGAGCTGCAAGCAGAGGAGCTAGAGGGTGAAGACAATCAATACGCAGATGCAGGCACAAAGAGAAAGCAGACAGAGACAGAAAGAGGAACACAGAGAACTCTTCTGAGAAGAAGAAGCTAATCATTCTCAAGTAGAGGTCAATTTTTCTGTTTTTCAGAAAAGGAGACAGAGCTCTTGGAGACACTGTGCAAGCTGACTAAAAAAGATCTAAAACCTGGAAAGCTGTGTAAATAGCTTGGAGACACTAAAGAGCTGGGTGTTTTCCCAGAAGCCACCAAAATGTGAACCATAGTTATTGGTTGGTCAGTTACAAAGGAACTCTGGAAAGCTACACCATCAGGACTGTTGTGATCTGAGGGAGAGAAGGTTCATAGAAGTATGCCTTGCTGATGGTCATTGTACCTGTAAAACTTGAGGGTGTAAGCTGATGTTGGATAGGGCTCCTGACCTCTCCTCTGTGAATAAAGAACAGCATATATTCGTACTATGTAGACATTTACTGCCGTACATATTGAAGGAGAATGCTTGTGGTTACACATGATATATCTTTGTTGTTTCAACTATTTAAAGTGAAATTTACCTTTTTATTTGAAGTATTATTTGTCTGTAAATCTGTATGAAATTTGCATTGGTTCAGATTTGTGTTAAAAAAAAAGTGACAAAAAGTGGAACCTTTCCGGCAATTTCTTCATTTTGGGGTCATTCAGTAAATTTGGTGACTTTGATTATTTTGGTTTACAGTTCCCCGACAGGGATCGTAACAATCCAAGATTGATAGATTTTTGCTAGGTAGGGCTCTGTAATCTAGAAAGGGGTGGTTGAGGGTGAACTCTTAGAAGCCTTTAAGATTATGAAAGGGTTAAATTGGATAGATGTACAGAATATGTTTTCATTTGTGGGAGAAGTCCAAAAATAGGATTAGTAAATATAAGATAGTCACTAATAATTCCAAACAGTAGTAAGAATATGGAATGCATGACATAAGGAGTAGTTAAGGTGAATACCATATATATAATTAAGGGGAAGTTAGATAAGCACACATGAGTGAGCAAGGAATAGAAGGTTAAGCTGATAGAGTGAGATGAGGAGGAGTGGAAGAGGTTCATTTGGAGCATTAATGTTAGGCTCATTGGTCTGTTGTGGGGCTGTTTGAAATGGCTATCTCCATAAAGCTGAGTATATACCATAGCCTGTACGGTGCCCATAACATTTATTCTATGTTGCTCTTAGAATGGTTACTGTACTGAAGGAAGCCATTTGTCTTGTCATGTCCATGACAGCTCTCTGAAAAGAAAGTCCCACTCCCCAGCCTTTACCCCACAGCCCTGTAATTTTTTTCTATTCAGATAATTGTCTAATTCTCTTTTGAAAGTCATGATATGATCTATCTCCACCACACTCTCAAGCAGCGCATTCCAGATCATAATCTTTCACTGCGTTAAGTTTCCTTTGGCTCTTTCACAATTCACCTTAAATCGGTGGCCTCTCGTTCTTGACACTTACACCAATGGGAACAGTCTCTCCCTATCCATTCTGTCCAGACCTCTCATGATTGGAAAGGATCATGCACATCCATCCCAATCTTTAAAAAACACTCGCATTTAATGACCACCGATGTCTCAAAGTACTTTACAGCCAATTAAATGCTTTTGAAGTGTTGTCATAGTTGCAATGTAGGAAATGCAGCAGCCAGTTTGCACACAGCCACAAATAACAATGTGATAATGACCAGATAATCAGCTTTTTGTAATGTTGATTGCGTAATAAATATTGGCCAGGCCACCACGGATAACACTTCTGCTTTTCTTCAAAATGGTGCCATGGGATCCTTTATGTTCAATTGAGAGGGCAGAAAGGGTTCTTGTTGTTGTAATATGCCCTTTGTTCTAGAGCACTGCTGCTGCAAATGACCCTTTCTGCCACACGCTTTGCAGAATTGATGGAAAGCTGAGCATTTCCTTGGTGCATGCAGAAGTCCACACCTTCCACCTTTGTTGCTAGGGTTAGGTGTCCTAGTGAGCGCATCAACAATTGGGGTGGTACATAGGACCTGTAAGCATCGTTGACCTGCAAGGATCACTCATACTTATGTCCATCCTTGAGTAGTTCTTTGATGCTATACATTTTGGGCTTGTCTAGCAGATCTTGCTGGAATTCTTCCACGAGAGTAGATGCAATCACCAACTCAAAAATTCTGTCTGCTAGTTCTGCATCTGAAAAATCACAGTATGTACCTTTTTCTCTGCATCTGCTGATGAAGTAGTCTATGTATTCTATAGGCTGAAGTCGAAATGATAAGAAGTCTTGTCAAGAATATGGAAGATAAACCTGATTCTGAACCGGTGTAGTTCATATCTTTTGGGGATCCTTTAGCTCTTCTGCTGCTAATTCAGACATGTTCAGCCTGCGTAGACTTGCATTCCCAATTGCTAGGTGAATTTTTATGGTTTGTTTATCTGGTTCAGACACACCTGAATCAAGAAACCATAGCTCTGTACAGTGTTTAACTATTTTGAAATTGGATATTAGGTCAGATACATCCCAATTTAAACTGGGGAATTTTGTGGACATTTTGACAATATCTCTTTGGCCTTCCACCTCCTATTGTACATAGGATGAGTGTCGCTGTAGCTGCCTTTGCACGCTTTTCCGAAACTTTTGCAACTTTTTCTAACCCGATTTTGATGATGGTTTTATTTGTTTTTTTGTTGACCTCTCTATTGCTAGTAGTCCGGCCCACACCCTGGTCACTCCCTTTCCTGACTGAGCTAACTCGGTGCTGGTCATCGTGTTATCCTACTTACCACAAGTTGCTTATCAGCTCTTTATTTAAGCACTATCCCAGCACTGTCTCTTCAAAGCTTTTCTGTGCAGTCAGCATACTGTGACTTCAACACTCTCCGATGCAGCGATTCCGTTGCGATCTGACCAAAATGTTAAGGGTCATCTCATGCCATGTAGGCTGATCTAAGGCTGTTCACCTTGTTGTACCTCTACTGAATTTTGCTGCCAGGTTGAGCAGTATGTTGTTTAGAAGGATGTCATGTATGTTATAATCAAAAAAGGCAACAAAATAAGGGATCGTAGAAACACATTGTGGGCTCTTTTATTAATTTTAGACATATATGAATAGATATCCAAGGACAAAAAGTTTGAAAACATCAGAGCTGCAGAGCTGTGTGTATGCGTTCTGCTCCAGGCCAAGGTAAAACTGAGGCTGGATCACATAACACTCTTTCCTTAAAGTGATAGCCTGCTGCTATCTCTTAAAAGGGGTCTTACAACACTGCTTTAACATCTCAAATGAAAGCCAGTACCTCTGACTTTGATTGAAACATTTAAGATACTGAGGGGTCTTGACAGAGTGGATGTGGAGAGGGTATTTCCTCTTATGGGAAATATAGAACTAGGGGTCATGGTTTCAAAATAAGGGGTTGCTCTTTTAAGACAGAGATGAGAATTTTTTTCTCTTAGAGGATCGTGAGTCTTTGGAACTCTCTTCCTCAAAAGGTGGTGGAAGCAGCGTCTTTGAATATTTTTAAGGCAGAGTTGGATAGATTTTTGATAAACAAGGAGGTGAAAGGTTATCAAGGGTAGACAGGAATGTGAAGTGCAGGTTCCAATCAGATCAGCCATGATCTTGTTGAATGGTGGAACAGGCTCGAGTGGCCTATTCCTACTCCTAATTCATAAATTCATAAGACAGTGCAGCATTCTCTTAGTATTGCACTGGAATGCTAACCTTGATTTTGTAGCTCAAGTTTTGGAGTGGAACTTGAACCCACAACTTTTTGACCCAGAAGAGAAAATATTACCAACTGAGCTATGGCTGAAACTCAGGAATGTAAATAGCAGATGGTGGTCTTTCTTGAATATAAAGTAAACATTCGTGACATGACCATAACCAGAAAAACCCTTTAGAATTCTTGCACAAGAACAACAATGGAGGAATTGAAATCTGGTTAAAAGAGGGTTAGAAAACATTTGAAAATTTAATTGGCCCTCAGGTTTGGGACATACAAACATAAAAAACTAGGAGCAGGAGTAGGCCATTCGGCCCTTCGAGCCTGCTCCGCCATTCACTATGATCATGGCTGTTCCTCTATCTCAGCGCCATATTCCTGCTTTCTCTTCATACCCCTAATGCCCTTAATATCTAAAAATGTATCAATTTCTTTCTTGAATATACTCTGTGAACCAGCCTCCACAGCTTTCTGTGGTAGAGAATTCCACAGGCTGATAACCCTCTGAGTGAAGAAATGATTCCTCATCTCAGTCCTAAATGGCCTGCCCCATATTCTGTGACTGTGGCCCCTGGTTCTAGACTCTCCAACCAGGGAAACATTCTCCCTGCATCTAGTCTGTCTAGACCTATTATAATTTTATACGTTTCAATCAGATCCCCTCTCATTCTTCTAAATTCTTGTGAATACAGGCCTAGTTGAACCAATCTCTCCTCATACGATAGCCTTGCCATCCCTAGTATCAGCCTCGTGAACCTTCGCTGCACTCCCTCAATGGCAAGTATATCCTTTCTTAGGTAGGGAGAACAAAACTGCACGCAATACTCCAGGTGAGGTCTCACCATGGCCTTGTATAACTGCAGTAAGACATCCCAACTTCGGAACTCAAATCCTCTTGCAATGAAGGCCAACATACCATTTGCTGCACCTGCCTGTTTACTTTCATTGACTGGTGTACAAGGACACCCAAATCTCTTTATACATCCATATTTCCCAATATATCACCATTTAAATAATACTCTGCCTGTTTTTCACACCGAAGTGTACAACTTCACATGTATCCATGTTATATTGCATCTGCCATGTGTTTGCCCACACACACAGCTTGTCTAAATCGCCCTGAAGCCTCCTTGCATCCTCCTCACAATTCACAACCCTGCCTAGTTTTGTGTTGTCAGCAAACTTTTCCACACATTTGAGCTCAGGCATGGACTATCAACTCAATGCATTGTATGTGCTCTCCTGTTATGGAAATTCACTATGCTGCAGAGATAAATCCAGCTCTGTCTCCATGCTTATGCCAGTTAAATTAACAATGTTTTTTTTGATTGCCTTCTATTGCTGCTGGTAATGCAGTGTATGCTCCAGGCTGCTCTATAAAAAGATAATAATTAATTACTTCATAAATGGATTTTGTGAGTCCATAGTATTTTTTGAATGTACTTTTTAAGGTGCAGGATCAAAGTCTAAGGTGCAGGATGCCACCGATATGGACAAAGGCAAAAATAAATCAGAAAGCAGTGATTAGTAGGCAATAATATTGAGTCTTAAAAGTCCACAGATTGCAGGGAAAGGGAAGATTAACGAATGTAAGGGGTTCCAGATTCAACAGTATTCAGACAATGGAAAGGTATATTATAGTAGGAAGCCATAGGGTGGACCAGATTTCAACATTTTGTGGATGTTAAAAAGAGGAGTAATGTAGAATGTTATATTCGGAGCTTAGAAGGAACCACAGGAGAAGATTTCAGAGGATCACCAAGAAAAATCATATCAATAAATAATATCAATACCAACTAGTGACGTTTAACCTTGTCATATTTGACCCTGTGATGACCACATAACCATGCCATTGCTCACAATACCTCATTCCTGTGTAGCTCTGAAATATCACTTAACTCTGCCTCACCTCATTCATCAGCTGCTGCAGGCCTTTATTACTTCTAAACTCAATCATTCTGAAGCCCTCCTAGTCAGCCAGCTACTTCCACTTTTCGTAAACTGGAAGCCAGTCAAAACCCTGCTGCCTGCATCCTAATCCACACCAAGTTCCATTCACCCATCACCACACTTGCTGATCTGCAATGGCTCCTGGTTAACCCAACCTCAAAAATGTCCACCCACAGGTCAGATTTTTGGTTGGGAGGGTGCAAGCTGAAGTAGGAGTTGGGGCGGGTGACCCTGGGATGAATGCAGAGGCTGCTGGGTACGGAGGGGGCTAGGCACAAGGCCTGCCTCTGTGCCCGGCACTGTGTTTAAATAAATAAAAAATTATAAACAAAAAACACCTCTCCAGCCCTCACCCCCCACACACTCCCTATGCCCCATTCTTGCCAACTTTTGTCAACCCATGTCCCCCACCCAGCCCATGGCCTCTCATAACCCATATGCCAACCCATGCCTCTCTACCCAACCCCCATGGACTCTCATACCCACTATGCAAACCATTGTGCCTCTATCCATCCCCCATGGTCCCTCACACCTCCTATGCCAAAAGTGCCAACTTGTTCCAACCCATTCCTCCCATACACCACCCTTTGCCCTCCATGCCAATTCACCTATTATCCTTGGATGCTTTGATAGCTTTGACATTTCCTGGACAGCTTTGATAGTTTCGACACTTCCTGGGCAGCTTTGACAGCTTTGACACTTCCTGGGCAGTTGGACAGTTCCTTAATAGCTTAACAGTTCCTTGACAACTGGATGATTCCAATGAGTTTGTGCGTAAAAAGCACATAACCATATTTAATTCTAACAATCCCAAAGGGTGCCTTACCTCTGCCTAAGATGTCCCAGGACACTATCCAAAGGGCTACATTACTTCTTCAAAGGGTTGCCTTGGCTATTCGAAGAATGCACCAAGCCCAGATCTCCTCTTACCTGGTCTGCTCTACGCACTCTGGAATTCACACATTTAGTGATTTAAATGGTTAGCTGCCGCTGCAATTCGCACATGCGTGAACCCTGGCCCAACACCAGTCCCACATCCACGCAGATGGAAAATGCTGGGTTGGGGGTGGGACTTAGAAAAATGGTGACTTCCTGGATTTTCTGGGCCCCTGACAACATATCAGTTTTCAATTTTGAGACCAAAGTCTAGGAATTGCTGCTGGTTATATATGTGGGCAAAAGAATAACATATTCATACAACCTTCCTCTATCTGCTACTTTAACTGATGTATTTACCCACTTAAAATAAATGGGTTTATACCTGGATTAAAGGAGGGGACAGGGGAATATTGTGCAAAAATTACCAAAAGTTAGAAATAAAATATAGTGGCATACCAACAAATAAGAGTTAAGATCCAAGTTTGGTATTTTTGTTACATATAGATGATTCATTGCATGAAGCTATATTCTCTCATATGTTGCTCATAATGCTCGAAAACATTATATAAAGTTCCAAAAATCATAAAATTCTCGGCGAATACCCCCACCCCCAGTTCTGCCAAAGAAAAATTAATGCTGTACATAAGGTAAGTGACACTACACATTGGACCAGGGTTTTGATAGATGATTCACCAAGTTTGGCAGGGGCAAAGTTTCAGAGTGCATAACCTAAGCAACAAAATCTCAAGAGGAGCAGGCATGCAAAACTATTCTGCCAATCATGGAGTATACCATTTCAGAGTTAACAACAGGTTAAAAGAAAGAAAGACTTGTCCATATGCAGCACCTTTTATGACATGAGCTCAGGGCGCTTTAGCACTTTTAAAATGTGTTCACTGTTGTATTGTTGGAACTGTGAGAAATGTGAAAATGTAGAAAGTACCAATATAATTTGAAGGGTAAGAGGAAATTACTTTTTTTAAGGATAGAAATTTAATGTAGATGAATGTGTTATGACCAGTCCCTGGGTGAGGTCCCCCAATTTGTTAACTTCCCGAATGGGGCCCCAATTTTGTTCTGCTCCCTCGTGAGGAGGAATGAGCTGGCTCTCCTTCTTTATTCAACCCTCTCGGTTTGTCGCAACAAGGTTAATTTAAAAAGGATCCCTTCCCCCCTTGGATACCTTTTCTCAGTCCAAATGTATTTATTTTTTAGAAGGAACCAATTTAACCAGGCTTTCTCAAGTCAAAGAAAGAGTTTATCAGTTACTAAAACCTGAGGAAAAAAATTAAAATGCTTTACACAGATAGGAAATGAGAAGTTAAGGGTTCAAGTAAAAGTTTAAAAAAATACAAATCAGTCTTTGGCTTGTCCATGAGGCATAGATGGTGGTTTGTTGCGGCCATCTGGTGGAGCTGACCTCAGCAGTTTCGTAGTTGGTTTGGAGACACTTTTGTTCTTCAGGGTAGCTGAAGAGGCTGCCCTACTTATTTTTTGATTGTGGCTTCTGCTGAGCCTTGCCTTCAGCAACAGAGAGAGAGAGACAGAAAGAGAGACTTCACCTGTAACTGCAGGGGCAACTAGTTGGTCTTCTTGCGCTGTCACTCTCACAGCACGTACTGCACTGCTCTGCAGCTAGCTTTTTAACCCATTTTTTTCTGTGTATTCCAGGAGAGTAAATAGTTGTCTTACATTCATATCAGAACTATTTACACATTTTGAGATATAAATCAACAGGAGATGGATTTTTGGGTGACTACTGAGAAGTGCAAATCAGTCTTGTGTCTCCACAACCACGGGTGATTAAAGTTGTCTTTTGCATCTTTCCTCTCTCCCTTTCATGTGTTTCTGCTTCAGAAATCCATGACCTCTTTTCAGGTGTGCCATTCCATGTTCTCTCAGGATAGGTCTGTCAGTATAACCCATATAGGAATTTTCTAGAAAGTGGTCACTTTACATTCTCAGCCATCTTTTGCTTAGTGTCCTTGCTTATATTTCTTTAAAAACACATAGGTCTTCCTTCAATATGCCCCTAAGTAATTCATGGCGATAATGGGCTTTTCATGACAAATGGGTGAATTGAAAATAAAAGAAATTAAAGGACAGACAAATATAATCTGCAGGCAAACATCTTGAGGGCAACAGGAGAGACTTAATCGTGAGCCAAGTTCTTATTGAAGTCTAGAGAATGGAAAATCTGACAGACTTATTGGGGCTAAACTGTGAAGGTAATTTTTCATCCCATAGTCAATGCTTAACTAGAACATCTATTGCAAAATTTTGTATGCATACCATTGATTAATTTTAACACATAATGTGTCAGGATCACAGAAGTGGAAAGATCACCCCTTCACATTGGTCACAACATTAACCACAAGGGATCATGAGAACTCTTTATGGTTTTCTAAATTAACGTTTGGAAGAGAAGTGAGCCAAAAAGGCCAGCCATCTCTGTAGAAGAGATATACATTGAAGAATCATGACAGAACACAGTGAAAAGCAGAACTCGATGCTTTGGAAAGGAAACCATAAGAAGCAAGAAGTTTTGTCCTGGCGCCTGGTGGCTGACTGTGGTTCGTGCATGCTCAGTCACCAAAGAAATGCAGGCAAAAGCAAGAGAACACCTTAAGTAGCCCTCCCAGTTGCTGCCCAGAGGAATGCAAGACGAATGGGTTTCTGCAAAGCCCACACACAAATAGAACTGTCACTTTGATTGAGTCAAGCTGTATTTTGCAGCTGAGGGAATGAGTAAGACAGCAGTGACATTTTCATTAAATAAAGATGTCTTTAGCTGCTGTAACCACGGATGTACAGAAGTTATAAGCAAAGATTAAATTGGCTTGGATTATTGCTTTAAATTATTCAAGAAGTCCAGTGTGACAGGCAGGAAGTTTACAAAATACAGCTGAATGACAGGCAGAGCTCACTGCAAGACAAATAACATTATCCATAAAAAAAGGCTAACTTTTATCACAAACTAAACTTCTTACCTAATAATAGGAAAGGCACATAACATTGTGACAGCAGATATATCCATTTCAGCTCTGGTCACCTCTTCCACAAGTGTAATCAGATAGTGTCAACATTTTTATCTCATATAACTTACCAGTCATACTTTTGGGAGCCTACTGACTGAAAGTAATACTTTCTTTACTGTCATCTTGGAATGTCATAGAGTCTACGGGAAGAATTTTCCCAGCCCGGGGTGGCAGGAATAAAGACAGAGAGGCCAGTAAATTTGCAGGGATCCACTCCAGGGTGGCTCCCTGTCACAATGCTGCTGCTGATGGGGATGTTACCCTGGGCAGGTAGGAATGTAGATTGTCTGCCCCCTGTAAGGCGGTGGGCAGCCATTCTGCATATTTAAGGCCCTAATTAAGGGACATTTAGAGTGCTTTCCCACATTTTGTTTGTGGTAGAGCAGCCTCCCACCCCACTCTAGCATGTGGAAGTTTCTAGTTTAATGGAGGCAGCCTCCCTGCAGTTTTACTGATAGGGCCAGCAGCATCGGGATTGGATGACAAGCTCGGAGGTGGCCAATTAGGAGGCTGCCACTGGGAAATTAGCTTCCTTGGTCTGGATCTTGGTAAGTGCAGGTTCAGGAACCCCGTTTAGTCTGGCTTTCAGGGTCCCAAAGCCTGCAGGAAAATCCAATCCTATAATTCCCACATCCCTTCTTTCATCTTTTTTGCAGCAATTTTTTCATACTTTGTTTTGCCTCCTTACAATGGCCATGCCTCCCGTCTCATTTTCTTTTTCCTTTTACCTCTGGGCAACATGCAGAAATACTGGAATGTATAGGACCATAAAAATCAGTTTGGTCCATCTGACTGCACCCAAGTTCAAAAACAGAATACACAGTTCATTCCCTACCTCTCTCAATTAATTTTCCCATCAAATGCTTGTCCATCTTCCTCTTAAAATTGACTGATATCACCAAGCTTGATTGTCTCCTTGAACATGTCTGTATTTACATGTTTGTTTTTCCTTTAATTTCTGGTCTATCCTTACACCCATTCACTTTTTTTATGCCTAGCTACTTTAATAACAATCAAAAATTGGGTGGCAATTGAATGTGATCATATGGATGCTTTCTTGGGAAACACAGTCTGGTGCTCTGGTATAGAGGAGAGTTTGCACTTGCAACTTGTCACACAAATAATTCCTGAAACTTTGTCATGTTGTCATAGAGAGCCATGGCTTGCAGAGATGGGGAGTCAAAAGGTGAGAGGAAGATATTAAAATCATGAATTGTGTCATCTTGGGCTATTCCAATACAATTA
The DNA here is from genome assembly GCF_017639515.1 of Carcharodon carcharias. Classification (NCBI taxonomy): domain Eukaryota; kingdom Metazoa; phylum Chordata; class Chondrichthyes; order Lamniformes; family Lamnidae; genus Carcharodon; species Carcharodon carcharias. The sequence goes on from NC_054472.1 coordinate 101,602,569, forward strand.
AAGGTGGATTAATATTAACATTTGCATCAGCAGAGGCCAAGCATGGGTCACTTGCTTGCCATTTCTTCAAGGGAATGGTGGAAGGTATAGAAGTTGTAACAGCAAGGAGGAAATGAATACTTTAAACTAGAAATATAGCAAAGTCCTTCTTATTTCTCGAATACATTCCCAGTAAGAAGAAAATAGAGTGTGGCTTGGACAGAGTGACCAGCGGGGAGTTTGGTGAGTGAAGAAATCTTAAGAGTTAATCTCTAGCTGAAAATGCAGTTTTATTTGCATTCAGCATTTAGCTAAAAATTACTGCTTATCTTAAGTTTAAATTTCTCCAGTCTTAAGCAAGGATAAACAGGCTCTCTATGAGGGGACAGCTGCATTTTGTTAATAGGTAACCAGCTCAATCTGGTTTCTAGCAGAGTTGACTCACCTGAGTCTCAGTTAGAATGAATATAGGGATCTCAGTGCAGCTTGCAAGCAGAATGCAGTTTGGACAGATGGAGTATCTGGGAGTTTGGTGAGTGAGAGAGTTAAGGGAAGGAAGTGCTCCTTTCTTTTTATGTTTCTACCTTTTTTCAGGTTCTTCAGTACAGAGGAAGAAGCTGATAGGTAAGTAACCGGTAAGTTATTCTATTTATTCTAATAATAAGTAGCTCAGGTATGGCAAAGAAGCTCAGTCGAGTGGAATATGCATCCTGTGGCATGTAGGAAGTCATGGATGCAACTTGTGTCCCAGGCAAGCACATCTGCACTAAGTGTCACCAGCTGCAAAAGCTTGAGTTCTGGGTTTAATAACTCGAGTGGTGGCTGGAGTCACTGTGGTGCATCAGCAAAGCAGGAAACTATATAGATAGCACATTGAGGAAGGTGGTCACACCACAGGTTAGGAACATGGGGGCAAAAAGGGAATGGGTGACTACCATGCAAGCTAAGAGAACCAGGTGGGTAATGCAGGTGTCTCCTGAGTTGATCTCGCTTGCTTGCCAGTTTTCTATTTTGGATTTTGGTGAAGGTGATGGTTCCTCAGGGGCGTGCAGTATGAGCTAACTCCATGGCACCACAGGTGGCTCAGTTGCACAGGAGGGGAGTAAGAAGAGTGGAAGCGGATTCATTAGTTAGGGGAACAGGTGTTTCTGCAGCCATGGATGTGACTCCAAGATGATGTGTTGCTTCCCTGGTGCCAGGGTTAAGGATGGCACAGAGCAGCTGCATTACATTCTTCTGGAGGATGGTGAACAGCCAGAGGTCATGGTCCACATTGGTACCAATGACATAGGTAGGAAGAGGGATGAGGTCCTGAAAGTAGATTTTAATGAGTAAGAAAGTAAAAAGCAAGACTTCAAGAGCAGTTATCTCAGGATTACTCTCAGTGCCACGTGCTAGTGAACATAGCAATAGGAGGATTGAGCAATTGAACAAGTGGCTGGAGAACTGGTGTTGGAGGAAGGGTATCAGATTTCAGAGGCATTGGAACCAGCTCTAGGGCAGGTGTAACCTGTACAAGGTGGACAGGTTGCACCTTAACAGGACCAGAACTAACATCCTCACAGGGAGGTTTGCTAGTGCTGTTGGGGAACATTCAAACCAGATTGACAGGGGGAAGGGAACCTGAGAGGGTGCTCAGATTTGAAGGAAGCAAAACTGTTATCAGAAAGCAGAAAAGCAGTAAGCAAAATTAGAAGACAGAAGAAGCAAAGGCAAGCAGCAAATCGGATCATAATGCAGAATAATGTTAAAAAGACAAAGTTAAGGGCACTCTATCTGAATGCATACAGCATTCGCAACAAGGTAGATTATTTGAAGGCACAAACAGAGGTAAATGGGTATGATTTAATTGACATCATGGAGACCCGAGATGGGTAACTGAATATTCAAGGATATTCATCATTTAAGAAGGGGAGGCAAAAAGAAAAATAAGGTAGGGTAGCACTGTTAATAAGGGATGAGATCAGTACATTAGTGAGAGAAGATCTAAGGTTGAAGGATCAAGGTGTAGGTGGAAATTTCCTAGCCCTGCTGGCGTTGGGCATCATGGCGGACAGGGTGAGGAACAGTATGGCGAGAGGGCCAAAAATTGGTTCCATGCCGGCGTGAAAGTACAGCGGGATCATCTGATGGTGTCCACAATGGTGGAACACCAATCTGGCTAGAGGCTGGTGTGAACTTGCTTTGCATCCTGCTAATGGACACATGGAAAGCAAGGCCTGACCCCACACCAGATTTTCCGTTACACCGGCAGGAAAACACACTGGACCAGAACACGTTTGGACAAGCATGACCTGCAGAAGTTAGGACTTACTGTTAGGACCTTGCTAAGATCGCGAACATCCGAGGAGCTGAAGATGCTGGAGCCCTACAGCTACAGGACTCTGGAGAAACATGTGCACTGCATGCTGGGTGGATTCTCATGAACATGGCTCTACCGTGAAGCAGCTCACAGAAGGTGGAAGGTTTCTGTTGATGTCTTGGGTCTGCTTCAGAGCATCACAGTCTTGGCCATGGGCTGTTATGGAAGATCGGCGAGGTGGGGAGAGGGATGTCCAGCTGTGAGTGGGAGAGGAAGGAGTACCAAGGAGCATTGGGAGAGGAGGGTCTAGTTTTCAACTGCAAGAGGAAGGTGCTCCGGTGGGGTGAGGGTGGGGGGCGGGGGGGTAGGAATGAAGGTCAGGGGTGGAGTGAGGTTGGGAGGGCACAGGGAGGAGTATGGGGTGGGGAGGAGAGTCTAACGGGGGAGGATGCAACAAATTGGGAGGTAGGTGTAAGAATTGAGGAAGGTGTAAGGGAAAGCGTTCAGAGGAAGGAAGAAATTCAGAGGGGCGGAAGACTTCGGGGGGGAGGAAGAAGTCCAGGGGGAGGAAGGAGTCAAGGCGGAAGAAGGACTTCAGAGTGGGGAGGGACTTCGGAATGGGGAAAGAGTTCAGGGGGAGGAAGGAATTCGGAAGGGGGGAGAAGTCCAGGGGGTGGAAGGAGTCCAGGTGGATGAAGGAGTTTGAGGGGAGAAGGAGTAAAGGGAGGAGGGAGTAAGAGTGGAGGAACGAGTAAGGGTGGAGGAAGGAGTAAAGGTGGGAGGGGGTGGCCAGGTGAACATGCAACGGTGGGTTTGTGGAATCAATGACTGCCTCCTGGGGTCCGAACTGAGGGTGGGCGTGGTAGGAGGGAATGGTGAGCATGAGAGGAGGCAGAATGAGCTGGAGGGGTGGGAGGGTGAGGGAGCAACAGCAGCGATATAAAGCATGGAGATTGTGGTTTGTGGGGACTCGGAGGCAGACACGGACTCTGGGGGAGGGTAGGAGAAAGTTGAGGAGGTCAGTGTGGAGGGGAGTAGGATTCTCAGGAAGGTAGGGAACATGCACGTTCACCTGGACATCCTGGAAAAAGGGTTCTCGTTCATAGGTGGTGGTTGAGAGGTAGAAGGTGATACTGGGGATTCAACCATGTTGGGGGAAAGGACATGGGAGCTGAGCAGGAAGGTGATGACTACCTTTTTTCTGAAATTGAAAGTGAGTGCAGCCTCGTGCTGGACAGGCATAGGTGCTGCATGGGAGTGCGATCAGTGGGTGGGCGGAGATGCAGGATTAGGTCAGATGGACAACTGAAAGAGAATCCTAGCAGGCAGTACTGAAAATGCTCGGGGCATTGAGATGGGTGTGATGGCAGAAGGCTCCGCATGCAAGGGAGAGCGCTTGCTCCAAAAGGTGCTGCCTTGTACACACCAGAATCATTCATGGGCCAGCTGCATGTCGTTGAACTGCTAATGGGGTGGTGGGGGAATGCAGGGGGAGGACTCGTGAAGCCTTTTAAATGAAACTGAAAGATAGCATTACACAACATTCCATGAAAATAAATAACACTTAAATAAGGCTAATTACAAAGGAATGAAGGCAGAGTTGGCTGGAGTGGACTGGAAAGAAGTTTAGCAGAAAAGACAGTTGATGAACAATGGCAGACATTTAAGAAAATAATTCGTGACTCACAACAAAGATATATCCCAGTGAGGGAGATGGATTGTAGGAAGGGGATAAACCAACCATGGTTAACCAAGGAAGTTAAGGATAGTAATAAATTGAAAGAAAAAAACTTACAATGTGGCAAAGATTAGTGGTAAGAAAGGGATTGGGAAATTTTTAAAACCCAACAGAAGATGACAAAAAATAATAAAGAGGGAGAAAATAAGCTTTGAGGGTAAACTAGCAAGTAATATAAAAATGGACAGTAAAAGCTTCTTTAATTATATAAAAAGGAAGGGAGAGACCAAAGCGAACATAGGTTGCTTAGAGAATGAGGCCAGGGAAATAATAATGGGGAACCAGGAAGTGGCAGTGGAGTTGGATAAATACTTTGCATCAGTCTTCACGGTTGAAGACACTAATAGCACACCAAAAATACTAAATAATCAAGGGACAAAAGGTGGGGAGGAAATGAATACAATAATTATCACTAGAGAAAAAGTACTAGGGAGACTATTGGGGCTAAAGGCCGATAAGTCCCCTAGACCTAACGGGTTGCATCCTAGGACGTTAAAGGAAGTAGCTACACAAATAGTGGATGCACTGGTAGTAATCTTCCAAGAACCCTTAGATTGTGGAGAAGTTCCAGAAGATTGGAAAACTGCCAATGTAACATCCTTATCCAAAAAGGGAGGGAGGCAAAAAACAGGGAACTGTAGGCCAGTTAGTTAGCTTAACATCTATCATTGGGAAAATCTTAGAGTCTATTATAATGGAGGCAATAGCAGAGCATTTAGAAATGCATAATATAATCACACAAAGTCAGCATGGCTTCATGAAGGGGAAATCATGCCTGACAAATTTATTAGAATTCTTTGAGGAGCTAACAAACATGATAGATAAAGGGGAACCAGTAGATGTAATATATTTGGATTTGCAAAAGATATTTGATAAGGTACCGCACACAAGGCTATTTCATATGATAAGAGCCCATGGTGTTGGGGGTAGTATATTAGCATGGATAAAGGGTTGGCTAATTAATAGAGAACAGAGAATTGGGATAAAGGGTGACCTGTAACTAGTGGAGTGCCACAGGGATCAGTGCTGGGGCCACAATTATTTACAATATATACGAATGACTTGGATGAGAGAAGTGAATGTACTATCACCAAGTTTGTGGATAACATAAAAATAAGCGGGGAGGCAAGCGGTGAGGCTGACACAAACAATCTACAGAGTGTTTTGGGCAGGTTAAGTGAATGGGCAAAAACTTGGCAGGTGGAATATAATGTGGGAAAATGTGAGGTTATGCACTTTAACAGGAAGAATAGAGGTGCTGAATATTATTTAAATGGAGAAAGACTGCAGAAAGCTGTAGCACAGAGGGATTTGAGGGTCCTCGTGCATGAATAATAAAAAGCTAACATACAAGCTCAGCAGGTAACAGGGAAGGCAAATGGAATGTTGGCCTTTATTTCAAAGGGAATGGAATATAGAAATAGGGATGTCTTGCTAAGAGGCACTAGTTAGACCACACCTAGAATATTGTGAGCAGTTTTGGTCCCCTTATCTAAGGAGAGATATACTGGCATTGGAGGCAGTCCAGAGAAGGTTCCTTAGGTAGATCCCGGGTCTGGAGAGATTTTCTTATGAGAGGTTGAGTAGGTTGGGCCTGTATTCACTGGAGTTTAGAAGAATGAGAGGCGACCTTATTTAAAAAATATAAGATTTTTAGGGGACTTGACAAGGTAGTTGCTGAGGCATTGTTTCCCCTTGTGGGAGAGTCTAGAACCAGAGGACTTAATCACAGCATAAGGAGTTGCCCATTTAAGACAGAGAAAAGGAAGAATTTCTTTTCTCAGAGGGTAGTGAATCTGTGGAATTCTTTACTGCAGAGGGCTGTTGAGGCTGGGATGTTAACTATATTCAATGTCGAGATAGGCAGATTTTTAATCAGTAAAGGAATCAAGGGTTATGGGGAAAAGGCAGGAAAGTGGAGTTGAGGATTATCAGATCAGCAATAATCTCATTGAATGGTGGAGCAGACTCAATGGGCCGATGGCAAGTCTGAGTGCATCTCCGCGTTCTGCTGGACCAGGGTCTCAATGGTGCCTGCCATCTTTCCCATGGGGAACTTTATGCATGCACATGGGCATCACTTCATCAGAGAGCAGGCGGACAAACTCCTCCAACTCGCGTGCCACTCTGTTGAGGGCTGCCAACACATCTGTGTGATGTTCACCTGCCTACTGCTGACTCTCCACGATGAGTTGGAAGGCCAAATCCAGAGGCTCGTCATCTGACTCAGACCTTACAGATGCCTCTTTCCCAGCAGTCCTCCGAGTGCCAGGAAGCTCGGCTGAACCTGCCTCCTCCTGCTTTGGGCACATGTCTGTGCAGTTGCCACCAGATTGTGAATCTGAGTCTGCTGTAGATCTAGGTCCCACTGAGGTGTGTTTCTCTGCACTGGTGGAGGGTGTGAGTAAGCACTGTGACAGGTCTTCCAGGCTGCTTATTTCCACCCCTTCAATGGAGGTGTCCTCTTGGCTGGAGGTGAGGACCTGGATGGAGCTGAGAGACTGGCTGGCTGAGGGTGTCAGTCGCTTGGCAGAGCTCCCTGTACACCAAAATAGAGATAATTAGTGCACGGCAGCAGAGTCAAAAGCAGGAGAGGGAGAGCACTCACAATTATGTTGAGAGAGGGCTGATGTGGTGCAGAATCCTTAAGAGGATGTTTGCTACTGACCTCACTGTCGCCGCAGGCACAGTCCACATCCTCACCAGTCAGCAGGATGGCAAACACCTCAAAGTGAGTGAGGGGCCTAATGTAGGCCACTTCACCCCCACTGTGGGATCTCTCCCTGCTGTTGTGAGCCAGCTTCTCCTGCATTAAAAACAGATGGAGCGAGTGTGAGCAGCATGCATGGCACTGTGTGGAATGTCTGTGTGGTGAGTGGTGCCATGGACGGGATGAGGATGCGAATACCAGAGGATATGAGTGTGATGGGAATGTGAGGGTGTGTGAGAGTTAGTGGTGTTGTCTCCTGGGCTGTGAGATCCCTATGATGTATGACGGGTTTGTGAGTGTGTGAGCTGAGAGTGATGAGGTGGTTGATTTACCCTGGTGAAATGGATGATAGCATTCATCCTGTTCCTGCCCGGATGGCTGACCTCCTCTCTGCTTTGGTGGTGCTAACTGCCGCTGCCACCGCTTCCCAGATGGGATTGGTGACTCCAGTGGACCTCCTGCAGCCAAAGTGGGAGTAGAGGACACTGTGGCAGCCTTCCACTGTGTCCAGCAGGCACCCCAGAGAGGCATCACTAAATTTGGAGGCTGTCGAATTCTTTGCTTTCAGGGCCATTTGTCTCCTGGAGCAGTCCTGAGCTGAAGACATGAAGTAGGCTGCGCTCTGGTGCACTTTAAATATGGTGCCCGGAGCTAGGAAGTGCTGAGGTTACAGCGTGGCGGGATAATCCAAGCCCGACCTCCAGTGATCTGGCGTGTTCCCCATGAATGCATTATTAATGAGGCAGGACGCGCCGGGAATGGGAAGATACAATGCAAAAAGCCGTCATTGTGGCCGGCAGGAAAATGTCCTTTTTTCCACCTGCTATTGCATTTTGTGGAAATCTGGGATGATTCCGCCTGTAGAATCAGTTTGAGTGGAACTAAGAAACAGCAAGGGGCAGCAAGCATTGGTGGAGCTGCTTATTGGTCAGCAAACTGTAGTGGTAATGTTGGCCACAGACTAAATCAGGAAATTAGAGCTGCATATAACATGGGTAATATGGTAATAATGGACGTCTTCAGTTTACATGTAGACTGCGTAAACCTAAACAGCAATCACGCTATGGAGGATGAATTCCCCGAGTGTGTATGAGATAGGCTTCTGGAGCAGAATGTTGAAGAACCAACTAGGGATTGGGCTATTTTAGATTTAGTATTATGTAATGAGAAAGGGCTAATTAATAATTTTACTGTAAAGGAACCATTAGTCAATAATAATCATAATATGATGGAAGTTTACATTAAGCTTGAAAGTGATTTAGTTCATTCTGAAACTAGGGTCTTAAATCTAAACAAAGGAAATTATGAGGGGCAAGTTGGCTGTGGTGGATTGGGAAAATACGCCAAAAAAAATTGACAGTAGGCAGGCAATGGCTAGCATTTAAAGAATGCTTGGTCTACATCATGGTCTACAACAAATAAACATTCCTCTAAAACACAAAAACCCAACTGGAAAGGTGAATCAACTGTGGCTAACAAAATAACTTTTAGATTGAATTAGGTCAAAGGAAATTTCTGGCTTATGGGTTGCCAGAAAAAGTGGTAAACCCAGGGATTGGGAGTGTTTTGGAATCCAGCAAAGGAGGACCAAGAAATTGACAAATGAAAGGAAAAGAGAAAATGCAAGTTAGTGAGAAACATAAAGGTGGACTGTAAAAGCTTCTTTAGGCATGGGAAAGGTAAAAGATTAGCAAGGGCAAATGTAGGTCCATTACAGGAGACTGGATACTTTATAATGGAGAATAGAGAAATGGAAAAGAAGCTAAACAATTACTTTGGGCGGAGATTTCCGTGCCTGCTGGTAGCAGGCGTGATAGGCGGCATGAGCGACAATATGGCAAGACCGGTTTCATGACGGCGGGAAGACAGGTTGCGATTGTCCGTTCAGCCCCTCAATGGCGGGCCACGTTTCCCACCATCAGTTGTCAGGAACCTCATTGTAATACATCAGCAGATCATCATCAGGTCATCCCGTCAGGCTCCTGCACCCCCGCTGGATCATCTGTCCACAATGGTGGGAAAGCAAGCCGATGTGTTTCATAATCGCACAAAGGTGACGTGCACTTGGTGGCCTGCACTTCGGGTGAACTGGAGGTGAGATGCACAGCAATGTTCTGCAGAGCTCACCAGGGTCACCTGTTGCTTTGCAGGTTTCAGGGGCGACGGGGAGCTGGAGATAAGTGCCGCTCTACCTCGGAGATGACTTTTGAGGGTGAGGGGGAGTGGGGGGGCAGGAGCCGCTCTGCCTCAGAGGTTACTTTTGAGAGTGAGAGGAAAGGGAGGATAAGGGCAGCCTTGCCATTGAGGCGACTTGTGAGGGGAGGCATTCGGGGTGGGGGGCTTAGGGTGGACCAGGGAAGTGGCCACGCATTCGGAAAACCTGTATAAAGAGACCATTCCTCTGCAACTGAGACAATTGAGATGTAGCCACATTGATATGATTGGGGTTGGGGTCCTAGCTTATCTGCCCACTCAAACAATGCCGAAGCATCAAAATGCCATCAAGTTCTCCAGAGCTCCACCCACCGCCCACCCCCCCCAACCACCCCGCACAGACTGCAAATTCATGAGCACTTTAGTGGACTGTAGAGCAGTTGGACTGCACACGTTGTACAATCTCCTTGCTAAAGCTGGCCATGTAGCAGTCACTGCTGGAGGCACGTACAGCCCCTTGCAATGTCAGCATCCCAGTTTGGACCAGTCTCCCACATAGTTCAAGCTAACAGGGTAGACATGCAGGGCACTAATCTCTGGCCATCCAAGTGGTGGCCAGTCTCTCTGGGAAGCGTTAAGAGGCCATCATACTTAACCAGGACAGGTTCTTAGAACACCCAAACTCACCACGTATCTCTCTCTTTCATCCTGCAGGAGGACTATATATCAGGATTACGGAGCCTGGTGAACTAGCTGTATGCCTGATGGCCTACAGAGCATGAAGAAGATGGAGGAGAGAGCAACTGAGGGTCCTGGCTGTGCAGGGGCAGGAGCATAAATCTCAGGAAGCAGGGGCAGCTGGGGCTCCCGCACATGCCGCCCAAGAGCCACAGCGAGCCGTTGCAGGCCAGCACCTAATGCCATACAGGGTGTAAAGGCACCACCGTTCATTCCTGCAGATGACCAAGAACCAGTGTCGCCGAAGGCTGCGAATGTCTAGGGAACTGGTCACCCACAACTGCTGGTTACTGCAGGATTTGGCGCCACAGGGACATGGCGGGCATCAACTGCCAGTGGCTGTGAAAGTACCACAGCGCTCAAGTTCTATGCCAGTGGCTCCTTTCAGGGCTCCACAGGTGACCTCTATGGGATGTCTCAAGCCTCCACTTACAAATGCATCCATAAGGTCACAGATGCTATCTTTGCGAGGGCACATAACTTTGTGCATTTCACCCAGTACCAGGACAGATCTCGGGCTTCCCACAGGTGCAGGGTGTGATTGACTGCATTCAAGTGGTGCTCAGATCTCCGTCACAACACACGGGTTGACTACATCAACCACCAGGGCTTCCATTCACTGAATGTGCAGCTGGTGTGTGACCACCAGAAGTGCATCCTGCAGGTATGTGCACGGTTTCCAGGAAGTGTGCACGATGCCTACATCCTCAGTTGGTCACAGATCCCTAGAGTCTTCCAAGGACCACAGATGCTGCAGGGATGACTCCTCAGGGACAAGACCATGGCTGATGACACCCGTTAGGCGGCCTCAGACTGCAGCAGAGCGATGGTATAATGAGGCTCATGCTGGAGCTCACAACTTGGTGGAGCAAACCATCGGGTTGCTGAAAATGGGGTTTCGGTGCCTGGACCCGTCTGGTGGAGCCCTGCAAAACAGTCCACAGAGGGTACAACGTATCGTCGTCATCTGCTGTGCCCTTAGAACCTGGCGCTGCAACGGGGAGACAAGCTAGCTGAGGAGGAGATGGGGGAGCTATACATCTCCGATGTGGAGGAAGCCAACGGGGATGAGGCTGAGGAGGTCCTCGGAGGCAACGATGACGGGGATGAGGCCCTAATAGATGAGGCAGGATTGCTCGGGAGGCCCTAATAGCTGCTAGATTTGTGGAGGATGATGATGACATGCAGTGAGGTGACCCCATAGTTCCTCACATCAAATTTGTGAACGTTTGACTCCAGTCTGGCTATGGCAGCGTGGATACCCTCTGTGAAGATGCTCCTGTCAGTGGTGGCCTTAATTTGCAGGAGGATGATGATGACATACATTGAGGACACTCCATAGATCTTCACATAGCCTTTGAGAATGTCTGACTCCTGTCTGGCCGAGAGCAGCTTGCTTGCACTCTGTGATCAGGGTCATATAATAGAGACGTAGCCATGAAACTTTGGAATCATCTGATGCTTTGTCCGCCTTCAGAACCTGTGCCCTTCAGAAGCCGGAGCATGGCATCAGTGGTCACAGATGCTGAAGAGATGGGGGCCAGTTAAGGTGCTGCGAGCACACCAAGAGAATGAGAGAACTCGGTGGCGCCTGTGCATTACATTCTAGCAGCATTGACAAGCACCACTGAGTTGCAGGCATCGGTAACGTGTCCAGGGAGTGTGAGGCTGGACCATCACTTTGGTCTGAAGGCTGCACAGAGCACAGGGAAGAGGCCCTGGACTGAGACACCTGCCTTTATCTTGTGCAAAAAGGTTTCACATCTGACTGACAAGAATACAGCTCATCAGAACAAGGAGCAGGGGGGCATTCTTGGGAGTTTATTGACAATAGTGAACAGTATGTACAAGTGATTAACACCCATGCCCAGGCTGTGCAAATAATTCTCCATAACTTTCATAACCCTGCCACTACGTCTTGGTGCTCCCCAGACATCCACGGTGGAGGTGGAGGTAGCCTGCTGACTGCTACTTTCTGTGATGATTTTGGAGGGTGTCTGCTGGAGGGCCAAGACTTGGAGGGCCCCGGCCTGATTTTGGGTTCCTGTGTTTGGCAGTGATAGCCTCCTTGGCCTGTGGAGCTACAGCTGCTGAAGTCACAGATAGGCGGGTGAGGGATGGGCCGGACATTCTTGGAGTCACCTGGATGGATGGGCCCAGGGTGTGCACCTGCTGATCCTCCTCCATATGGGTGCCCGAGGGGCCCAGGCTAACTCCTTGAGGAGAAGGGGTAGCTGGAGTGAGATTGAGCTGCAAGGCACCCCTCTCCCATACAGACTGACGGAGGCCAACTATGGCATCAGTGATGGAGTTGAGCACGCGCAGCAGTGCAGGAGCGAAGTCCTGGACTGAGGTCTCCATGGCGGCTGCCATCTTACCAGTGTTGACCTCGGTGCATTGGCATGCCGGCGCTATCACCTCAGCCTGAAGGCAGATGGACTCCTCCATCATGTCTTGCAATCTGAGGAATGCAGCAGACATCCCTTCCTGATGTTCCCAAGCTTGCCTTTGTAGCTCCAGTAACTGTGACATGACCGAGTCCAGAGGATCGTTATCTGACTCGGACTCAGCAAATTTCTGACCTCCAGCAGTTCTTTGTGTGCCAAACGCATGGGAAGTCCCTGCTGCCCCCTGCTGTGGATCAGACAGTGCGATGTGCTCACCACATTTTGATCCTGAGGCTACTCTAAATCTAGGTCCCATCGAGGTGTTTCTCTGCACTGGCAGAGGGTGTGGGCGAGCTCTGGCGGGACTTCAGGGAGGGTGCCTCCAGATTTCTCTACAGAGGTTTCTTTGGGGCTTGATTGGAGGCCCTGGGTCATGGACTCTGTCGGCTGTTTGACAGATGTGCCTGTGAAATCAAGGAGAGTTAATTAGTGCATGGCAGTGATTTGTGAAACAGGACACATCACTCACGGCATGGTTATCTGATGGATCGTGCACTGCTGGATCCTCACTTGGTAGAGCAGCGCGACCTCACGGTCAGCCCAGGACCAGTCCAGATTGTCACTGGCCAGCTGGATGGCTCTGTTTTCAAAGCCTGTGAGGACCTTGATTTCGGGCATTCCACCACCGGTCTGTGACCTCTCTCTCTTGTTGTGTGCCAGCTTGTCCTGCGTGGATATGGATAGAGATGGTGAGAGTGTAAGCAGGACGCCTGTCAGGCCAGGTGATAAATGTACCTGGCTTCAGCAGGTGGGTGAGTTGTCCCATGGGTGGGATGAGGACAATGACAGTGAGTGTGAGAGAGTGAATGGTGATGTCCCTTGAACCGGCAGTGAGTGAGAGACCTGTGGATGCGTGCTGGGTTTGTGAGTGTGTGAGCTGAGTGATGAAAAGAGTGACTTACCCTGGTGGAACGGAGGAGATCATTCATCCTCTTGCAGCACATGGTGGCTGTCCCCTTCTGAAAGGCCTTGGAGCTGAACACCACTGCTACCATCTCTCAAGCTGGACTGGTCACATTGCTGCCCATACTGCGGCTAGAGCAGGGATAAAGGACATCCCAGCAGGCCTCCACGGCATCCAGCAGTTGCTCGAGGGACCCATCATCATACCCGGGGGGCTGCAGTCTTCCTGCCTTTGAGGACCATGTCTCACGGGCAGCAGTAGTGAGCTGGAAGCAATGAGCGCTGTGCTTGCTACTGGCCTTTAAACATGGCGCCCAGCGTGATGCAGCGGCGGGGTGATGGTGGGCGGGCGAATGAGGAGCCCGCCCGACATGGAACCGGCGTGTTTCCTGGGAGTGCACAAATAATGAGGCAGCTCAAGATAATACGGTGTGAAAACTTGCCATCACTGTCGGTGGCCAAAACATCGTTTTACCCGCCCGCTACCGCACTTAGTGTAAATCTGAGAAAATTCTACCCTTTTGTCTGTTTCCACTGAGAAAGATACAGAAAATCTCTCAGAGATATTTGTGAAAGTGAAGAACTGAAAGAATGTAGTATTAATGAAGAGGCACTACTTAAAAAATTAATTGCATTGAAGGTTGAAAAATCCCCTGGATTTGTTGAGCTGCATCCCAGAGTGTTGAAGAAGTTGGCTATAGAGGTAGTGGTTACATTGGTGATTATCTTTCAAAATTCTACAGATTCTGGAAAGGTTTCTGCAGACTGGAAAGTAGCAAATGTGACCCCACTATTTAAGAAGGGAGGGAGGGAGAAAATGGAGAACCACTGACCTGTTAGTTTGACATCATTAGTAGGGAAAATGTTAGAATCTATTCTAAAGGATGCAATAATAAAACACTTGGGAAAAAAATGATATGATTGGGCAAAATCAGCATGGGTTTATATATGGGAAATCATGCCTGACCAACCTGCTGGAGTTTTTTGAGGACGTTACTTGTAGCATAGATAAAGGAGAACCAGTGGTATTTGGATTTTCAGAAGATTTTTAAGAAGATCCCACAGAGGAAGTTAGTTGTTAGGAAATAGAGATAGTTTAAGTAAGTTATATTGGTATTTGTGGGTGTTAGGAATGAGTTTTAGCTCTAAAGTTTAAGATTGATTTATATTTCTGTATCTGTGTTTTTAATAAAGGTTAAATGGAGTTTTATTTTCACTTTAAAAAAGGTGCTTGCATTTTTAATTAGGAGTATTACGACCCTTAAGGAGAAGTTAAACAAACACAACAGTAGAAAACTGGCTCTTGTTCAGCAACAGGAGGCCAGAGAAGCAGGTCCCTCCCACAGATGCACACACATGGAAGGAGAGAAACAGCAGTTTTTTTGGAACAAAAACAGAATTACCTGGAAAAACTCAGCAGGTCTGGCAGCATCGGCGGAGAAGAAAAGAGTTGACGTTTCGAGTCCTCATGACCCTTCAATAGTTTTTGGAAGGTGTTTGAGTGCAGTTGGTTCTGAAAGTAGTTGCCAGGAGAGACTAGAGCAAAGGGGACAGATAGCCAATCCCAAGCTAAAGAAAACACCCCAAAAATCCAGGGGAGTGGGAGAGGGGAAAGTCCAAACATGACCTCCTAGTTAAAGGAAGGACAGGGACCTGGAATAGGTCCTGTTAAGTGAAGTTAAGAGTGAGGGGCAGAGAGAAAGTCTCTAAGCTTCAGATTTAAAGAGACAGAAGCTGCAGAAAGCAGATTTAAAGTGACAATAGCTTGCAAGAGGCAAGAAGGTCCAAAGAGACAACGGATGACCTGTAACTCTTCGCTATGGGCTTGTGAAGCAGTGGTGTACTGTTGACGGCTGAGTCAGAGAGATAGTGCGAGGAAGACAGCTTGAATGCATGAAGTGACCCAGAGAAGAGGAACATCAGAAGGAGAATTTGAAACTCTAGAGGTGAACCCTTGCAGAAGGCATCTGAGAGAAAGGGTTGGTTTGAGCAAAGATTCCAAGGTGAGGTATTGCTGAGTAGAGATTAAAAAGCCATGTGTGAAGGATGGAGTTCAGTGAGACTGGTTGGCTTGTGGTGTGACCAGCTTCTGGGGGGGAGTTGAGGAAAGATCCATAGCATCTGTTTGAGGTGGCATCTGTAACTTGGTTTCAGAGTGTGGTGTGTCTGACCACAGGTCGCCATAGGTTTACATGGATTGTGTACTTATTGTGTACATTAGAGTACACGATAGCTTTTATAACTTGTGTTACCCTTACAAATCTGTATACATCTGTAAAGGTATTGTTGTGGGTGAATGAGTATTGTAATATAGTTCATCTTTTCTTGTTGAATAAATGTTTTATTCTTTTGTTACAAGTTCATCAGCTGACACCTGAGCCTCTGTTCAGTAACTACTCTCTAAGTATCTAAACAAAGAAATAAAAGTTAGGATCTATCAAGCTGGGTTCCACTCTGGGATCAGGCTTGTCCACGGGTAACCTCAGCTGGGATCGTAACATAGTAAACAAAATTAGATCGCAGGGGATTAGTGATAATATACTGATTTAAACTGAGAATTGGTTAAGAGACAGGAAACAGAGAGTAGGATTAAACGGGTCATTCTTAGTATGACTAGTGGGGTACTGCAGGGATCAGTGTGTCCACAGCTGTACACAATCTATATAAATGATTTGGATGTGGGGACCAAATGTAATATTTACAAGTTTTCTGATGACACAAAACTAGATGGGAAGGTAAGTTGTGAGGACGATGCAAAGAGACTTCAAGGGAGCTTGGACAGGCTAAGTGAATGGGCAAGAACATGGTCGATGGAATATAATGTAAATAACTATGAAGTTATTCACTTCGATAGAAAAAACCCCAGAAAGTTAGAGTTTTTCCTAAATGGCATAGAGGTTGGAAAGTGTTAAAAACAAAAAAACTGCGGAAGCTGGAAATCCAAAACAAAAACAGAATTACCTGGAAAAACTCAGCAGGTCTGGCAGCATCGGTGGAGAAGAAAAGAGTTGACGTTTCGAGTCCTCATGACCCTTCGACAGAACTTGAGTTCGAGTCCAAGAAGGAGTTGAAATATAAGCTGGCTTAAGGTGTGTGCGGGGGGCGGAGAGAGAGAGAGAGAAGTGGAGGGGGTTGGTGTGGTTGTAGGGACAAACAAGCAGTGATAGAAGCAGATCGTCAAAAGATGTCACCAGCAATAGAACAAAAGAACACATAGGTGTTAAAGTTGGTGATATTATCTAAACGAATGTGCTAATTAAGAATGGATGGTAGGGCACTCAAGGTATAGCTCTAGTGGGGGTGGGGCAGCATAAAAGATTTTAAAATATTTAAAAATAATGGAAATAGGTGGGAAAAGAAAAATCTATATAATTTATTGGAAAAAAACAAAAGGAAGGGGGAAGCAGAAAGGGGGTGGGGATGGGGGAGGAGCTCAAGACCTAAAGTTGTTGAATTCAATATTCAGTCTGGAAGGCTGTAAAGTGCCAAGTCGGAAGATGAGGTGTTGTTCCTCCAGTTTGCATTGGGCTTTACTGGAACAATGCAGCAAGCCAAGGACAGACATGTGGGCAAGAGAGCAGGGTGGAGTGTTAAAATGGCAAGCGACAGGGAGGTTTGGGTCATCCTTGCGGACAGACCGCGGGTGTTCTGCAAAGCGGTCGCCCAGTTTACGTTTGGTCTCTCCAATGTAGAGGAGACCACATTGGGAGCAACGAATGCAATAGACTAAGTTGGGGGAAATGCAAGTGAAATGCTGCTTCACTTGAAAGGAATGTTTGGGCCCTTGGACGGTGAGGAGAGAGGAAGTGAAGGGGCAGGTGTTGCATCTTTTGCGTGGGCATGGGGTGGTGCCATAGGAGAAAGTGTTGATGTCCAAAGGGACCTGGGTGTTGTTGTTCATGAGTCACTAAAAGCTAGCAGGCAGGTGCAGCAAGCAATTAGGAAGGCAAATTGAATGTTGGCTTTCATCAAAGGGGATTTGAGTACACGAGTAAAGATGTCATAGAGTCATAGAGGTCTTTAGCACTGAAAAAGGCCCTTCGGCCCATCGAATATGCACCAGTCAAACAAGTGCCTAACTGTTCTAATCCCATTTTCCAGTACTAGGCCCATAGCCTTGTATGCCATGGCACTGCAAGTGCACATCCAAATACTTCTAAAATGTTATGAGTGTTTCTGCCTCTACCACCCTTTCAGGCAGTGAATTCCGGATTCCCACCACCCTCTAGGTGAAAAAATTCTTCCTCACATTCCCTCTAAGCCTCCTGTCCCTTACCTTAAATCTATGCCCCCTGGTCATTGATCCCTCCACCAAGGGGAAAAGTTCCTTCCTGTCTACCCTATCTATGCCCCTTATAATTTTATACACCTCAGTCATGTCCCCCCCTCAATTTCCTCTGCTCCAGGGAAAATAACCTCAGTCTATCCAATCTCTCCTCACAACTAAGTGTCTCCAGCCCAGACAACATCCTGGTAAATCTCCTCTGCACTTTCTCTAGTACAATCACATCCTTTCTATAATGTGGATTCCAGAACTGCACACAATGCTTTAGCTGTGGTCTAACCAGCGTTTTAAATAGTTCCAGCATAACCTCCTTGCTCTTATGTGCTATGTCTCGGCTAATAAAGGCAAGAATCACATATGCCTTCTTAACCACCTTATCTACCTGTCCCACTACCTTAAGGGACCGGTGGACATGCACGCCAAGGTCCCCCTGATCCTCAGTACTTCCCAGGGTCCTACCGTTCATCGTGTATTCCCATGCCTTGGTTGTCCTTGTGCATGTATCGCAAAAATGTTAGCATGCAGATACAGCATTTAATTAGGAATACAAAGGATATGTTGGCCTTTATTGCAAGGGGGATGGAATATAAAAGTAGTTGAGTCTTACCACTACTGTACAGGCCATTGGTGAGGCCACACTTAGAGTACTGTGTACAGTTTTGGTCTCCTCACTTAAGGAGGGATACACTTGCATTGGAAGCAGTTCAGAGAAGGTCACTAGGCTGATTCCTGGGATGAAGGGTTCGTCTTATGAGGCAAGGTTGGGCCTAGACTCTTGATGTTTAGTTGAACGAGAGGTGATCTTATTGAAACACAAGATTCTGAATGGGTTTGAAAGGGTAGATGCTGAGAGGATGTTTCCTCTTGTGGGGGAATCTAGAACTAGATGGCACAGTTTAAAAATAGGGAGTCTCCAATTTAAGATGGAGATGAGGAGGAATTTCTTCTCTCAGGCAGTCACTAGTCTTTGGAATCCTTTCCACAGAGGGCAGTGGAGGCTGGGTCTTTGAATATCGTCAAGGCAAATAGGAAAAATCGTCAAGGATAGATAGATGTTTGATTGACAAGGGGAGTCAAGGGCTTTGAGGGACAGGCAGGGAAGTGGAGTTAAGGCCATAATCAGGTCAGCAATGATCTTATTGAATGCTGGAGCAGGCTCGATTGCCCAAATGGCCTACTCCTGCTCCTATTTCTTATGATCTTGTGTTTATCAAATCACATGCACAAAGCATCATCCGATCATTAAAGAAACTTAAAATATCCAATTCAGTGGATGGAAGGGAAGATGACTTGTTGTGGTAGGATAATTCTGAAAGCAAAAGCTCCAAAACTGATCTAGAGTGGGATCCTTACGATGATGTCATCCTGCTGCAATTGTGTACAGCTTTGTTGAGACCACACCTGGAGTATTTTGTGCCATTTTGGTCTCCTTATCTAAGGAAGGATATACTTGCCATATAGGGAGTGCAATGACAGCGGTTCACCAGATTAATCCCTGGGATGGTGGAATTGTCTTATGAGGAGAGATTGAGGAAACTGGGCATTCTCTAGAGTTTCAGAGAAGGGGGTGGTCTCATTTAAACTCACAAAATTCTTACAGGGCTCAACAGAGTAGATCCAGGAAGCACGTTTCCCCTGGCTGTGAGTCTAGAACCAGGGGACACAGTCTTAGAATAAGGGGCAGGCCATTTAGGACTGAGATGAGGAGGAATTTCTTCACTCAGAGAGTAGTAAACCTTTGGAATTCTCTATCCCAGAGAGCTGTGTAAGCTCAATCAATAGGTCTCTGGATACTGATGCCATCAAGGAATATGGGAATAGCACAGGAAAATGGAGTTGAGGGAGATGATCAGCCATGATTGAACTGAATGGCGGAGCTGGCCAGACAGGCTGAATGGCCTACTCCTACTCCTGTGTTCTGATATTCCTAAGTATCAGAACAGATATTTGGCATAGAGCTATAAAATTTGTACCTTACCAATCAAATATGTACTTCAAGTTGCTATGGTCCGACAACTGTTTTAAAATAATGCAATAAAATAAAATAAAAATGAATTCATTTTTTTTCAATATTTGTTAATATCTTACAATAACTTTTAAGGTTCTTCTGATTAATCTTAGGAGTGATTATTTTTCCTACCAGGAATGTTTATTCCTTCTTTTGCTACAGGAAATTCTTTCACCAGTTCCTTGTCTTCTTTGGTAGCAGACAGCCAGGTGTTGCAGTTAAAAATGAAGACCTGTTTTGTTTGCAAATCTTCCAAAACGACTGACATTAAATGCCAACCCACATGGTTTCCCAGTTCTTCATCGTTGATCCGAATCTTATAGATATCTCCC
Organism: Carcharodon carcharias; assembly: GCF_017639515.1. Lineage (NCBI taxonomy): Eukaryota > Metazoa > Chordata > Chondrichthyes > Lamniformes > Lamnidae > Carcharodon > Carcharodon carcharias. Next base: position 101,622,165 of record NC_054472.1, read on the forward strand.
ACATCTTCAATAAAAATCTAAAAAAAATAACATGTTGGCCTGGACAAAGTGCGACTATTAAGAGTCTGATATAAGGGGGAAGAAATTAGTCCACTTCTAGTGACACTACACAAGGCTTATGTTGATTCCCTGGGGCAGGCAATGCCATGGGTTGTGCATCATTCTTCAATGGGATAAATGAAAAAAGCTGGTGGCACTTCCTGCCCTGGGGAATCAAGACAAGTCTGCGCAATTCATTAGAAGTGGCAATACATGAATAAATTTCTCCCCCAAAATGTTCTTGCATGCAAGGTGAAAAGCTTAGACATGTCTCTTTTCTCAGCAATACTCATGTTCTATTCTACTGGACGACTATTTGTATGCATACATTAGCAGGTATCCACATGTTTTTATTATACAACTATAAACTTACTCAAATAATTATATCTGCCTTGCTTTAAATCTGCCTCTCTTTCCCTCAGATTCTTCATTTCAGCCTTTATTAATTCAGTATTATTGTATTTCTTCCTGCATTTTATCTTTTTAACTTAAACAGCAGAATGATGTTCATTGTCTGGATAAACCATTTCGGATACTTCAAAAGATTGAAGAAGTATAATATTATGATATCATCAACAATAACTCGTACTTTTATTGTATCTTTAACAATAAAACATGTCCCCAGATACTTCACAGGAGTTATAAAGCAAAACTTGGCACCAAGACACACGAAGTGATTTAAGGCAATTGGCGAAAACTTTTTGACAAAGGGGTATGTATTAAGGAACATCTCAAAGAAGGACAGAGAAATAGAGATTCAAAGAGGTTTAGGGAGGGAGTTCCAAAGCCTAGAGCCTCAATAGCTCAAGGCATGGCTACCAGTGGTGGAGTAATTAAAATTGGGGTTGCTCAAGGAACCAGAATCAAATGAGTGCAGATATCTCGGAAGATTGTAGGATTGGAGGAGATTACAGAAATAGAAAAGGGCAAGGAGATGGAAGGATTTGAAAACAAACGACAAAAGCTGCAGTGGACTGAAAAGGAATTGCATGAGGATGCCTGAGACTAAGTCTGGGCACCGGAGGACAAGGTAAGTTTAAGGGGTCTTAGGGCGGGGGAGGGTAGGAAAAGATTGCAGGGGGCACGAAGGAGGCAATCAGGGTCTCCGGGAAGAGGCTGGGCGGGGGAAGGGAGGTCCAGAGGCCACTGGACCTTGAGGGGCCGCACTCAACTTCAGAAAGTGGCTTCTGATGGAGGCGCCACCCCCTCACCCCCATTTCCTGCCTGAGATTTAAATCCGATGATTTTCGAGCTTCCTCCACATAAGGTCAATCCTTTCATCAGACTACAAATTGAGGCTGGGCATGAAACAGCCATTAAGTGGCCAATAATTGGCCGCTTAAGGACTCAACTGGGGCAAGAGAGGGCTTTCTGTATGAGGTCCTGCTCGCCCAGCGTAAAATCACTGCCTAGTTGGGGCGGGTGGGAACCTGGAGGGAATCCTGTTCCTTCAATTTCACGCTCTCCACTCCACCACCCCCTTGAGCCCCAGCCACCCACCCGGCCAGGAGGGTAAGATTCTGGAAAAGTCTCAGCCGGTTGGAAAATCACAAATGCAACATCTATTCAAGAAAAGAGGGAGACAGAAAGCAGGAAACTATAGGCCAGTCAGTCTAATATTTATCATGGGGAAAGTTCTAAAATGCATTATTAAAGAGACAATAGCAGGACGTTTAGAAAATTGCAACATAATCAGACAGAGACAACATGATTTTGTAAAATGGAAATAGTGTTTGACTAATTGATTAGAGTTCTTTGAGGAAGGAACAAGCAAGGTGGATAAAGGGAAACTGTAGATGTGGTGCACCATGATTTCCAAAAGGCATTCAATGTGGCCTCAATTCTAATTTCCTGTCTGCCTCATAACCCTTGACTCCCTTGTCAATCAAAAATAGATCTTAGTCAGCCTTCAATGAACCTGCCTCCACATAAAAAGGTACTACACAAATTAAGAGCTCATGTTGTGGGAGTAACATATTAACATAGATAGAGGATTAGTTAGTGAACAGGAAGCAGAGGGTAGTGATAAATGGATCATCTTCAGGTTGGCAAGCTGTAATTAGTGGACTGCCACAGGGGTCAATACTGGGACCTCAACTATTTAGAATTTATATCAATGACTTGGATGAAGGAACCCAATATATGGAAGCTAAATTTGCTGATGACACAAAAGATAGGTAGGAAAGTAAGTTCTCAGGAGGACATAAAGTGTCTACAGAGAGATTTGGATTGGTTAAGTGAGTGGACAGATGGAGTGTAACGTGGGAAAATGAGAACTTGTCCACTTTGGCAGAAAGAAAGAAAAGCAGTATGTTATCTGTGTGGAGAGAGACTGCAGAACTCTATTGGCAGAATTATACAGTCCGTCGCAGTGGGGAGGGGGTGGGTGGTGGGGGGAGGAGGTAGTGGGAGGGATGAGGGAGAGAGAGAGAAGAGGGGGAGGGGCAAGGAAGAGGGAGGGGAGAGTAGGGGGAGAGGAGAGAGGTGGGAAGGGAGGGGGAGGGGGGAGGGGAAGAGGGGTGGGGTGGAGAGAGGGGAGGGAAATGAGGGGGGAGGGAGGAGAAGGGACAGGCCGTAAAATATGGTAAGCCATTCAAAAGTCCGTTGACTCGGTGGGACCAGAAAATCCCACCGGCGGGTGGGGCCATAAAATTCTGTCCTATGGTACAGAGGGATTTGAGTGTCCTGATACATAAATCACAACAATTTAGCATGCAGGTACAGCAAGTGATTTGGAAGGCAAATGGGTTGTTGGTGCTTATTGAAAGGGTAATGGGTGTATAAAAGTAGGGAAAAGTTCTTACAGAGTACTGTATACAGTTTGGTCTCCTTACTTAGAAAAAAATATGATTGCATTAGAAGCAGCTTAGTGAAAGTTCACTCGACTGATTCATGGGATGAAGTGGTTATCTTATGAGGAAAGCTTGAGCAGGTTGGGGCTATACTCATTGGAGTTTAAAAGATTGAGAAGTGATCTTATTGAAACATAAGATTCTGAAGGGATTGACAGATTGGATGCTGAGAGGATCTTTCCTCTTTTGGGAGAGTCTAGAACTAGGAGACACGGTTTAAAAACTGCCATTTAAGACTGAGATGAGGAGACATTTTTGCTCTCAGAGGCCTGTGGAATTCCCTTCCACAGAGAGGAATGGAGGCAGGTTCATTGAAGGCTGACTAAGATCTATTTTTGATTGACAGGGGAGTCAAGGGTTATGAGGCAGACAGGAAAGTAGAATTGAGGCCACATTCAAATCGGCCATGATCTTTTCAAATGCAGGCTCAGTTCCTGTGTCCTTGTGAACTTATGAGCCAGGGGCAGATTTAGGCAATTTTGCAGAGATGGAAATAGGCAGTCCTAGTGATGGCACAGATATAGGATCAGCAGCTCATCTCAGGTCAAATTTGACACCAAGATTGCAAACAGTTTAGTTCAGCCTCAGACAGTTGCAAGGGAAATGGATGGAATCAGTAGCTAGGGAATCGTTTGTAGCCAACACCAAATCCAATGGTTTCAGTCTTCCCAATGTTTAGTTGGAGAAAATTTCTACTCATACATTGCTGGATGTCGGCAAAGAAATCTGATTGTTTAGTAAGAGTTGCGGTATCAAGACAGTTGAAGGTGAGGTAGAAATGGGTGTCATCCGTGTAGAAGTGATGCTGTGTCTTCAGATGATGTCGCCGTGGGGCAGCATGTAAATTAGAAATAGGCGGAGGCCAGGGATAGATCCTTGGATATCAAAGGTAAAATTGATATCAATTACTTGGTGTAAATAATTTTGAGAGATAGATTGAATCCTTCAATCATTGCATAAGGTTCAATGCAAATATTAAATTCATGAACATACTAGATTGTAATATTCAATCAGCTCTTTGTATGTCATATCATATGCACTTCTACATAGTACTCTTAAACTAAAAAAAACGACTAAACACGCTTCATTTCTTACAATAAAATCATCAATTGCTCCTGGAAGGAAATGGGGAAATCCTGGTTTCCCTGAAGACAGAACTATTTCATCACTTTTTCCCTTTGAACCATAGGCCACTAGAGTTCTCTTAATATCTTCAGGTTGCATTGAATCTTTGGCCGTTTCCAGGCTGATCTTGAATTTCCCTGTAATGTAATGTAAAATTATGACAATCAAAAGTGCATTGAAAAGCACCACTTCAAAGTGAACCATTCTCCACAGCAGTCTGGCAAAAGGTCTAACCTGATTTGTTTACTCATTTTTTCTCCTTACAAATGCTGTATAGCTATAACAAATGTGTTTTTATTTCAGGATTCCAGAATTTGCATTATTTTCTTTTTATGTGAAACAGTCTGTGTTTTTTATTTGCAAGTCATTAATGTCTGATAATGAAAGTAAATAAAATTATCTGAATTAGTTTGAACGGAGGAACGGAATCAATTAAATCTCATCATTTTTTTCACTATACAAGCTTTTAATCGCTGCATTCAAAAATGATTTAAATTAAATTTACTTGGTATTCACCTCCGTGTTTGTGGGACCACAAGCTCGTAAATATTACAAAGATATCTACAGGAATGAAAAATTCTATACTCCTGGTATAACATACCTAGAGAAAACATTTTATTTTCATATATTTTTCTTTCCATATGAATAAGATTTCATTCATTTCAAACATATTCTTGCAGCATGTACGAAAAAAATATAAACATACACACTTTAAATAATTAATTGCAAGATTCTGTACAATGGAATTTTGTTTAAAGGACTACCACCTTTAGAGGAATAGCAAAGAATCCATTGAAGAAGAATCTAAGTTTACAGTACAGGGAATGGGAATTTGGTCCATTGTATCTGTGCAGGCACTTTGCTGGTGGAGTCCAAAACCAGTCAACCTTATCGTCTCTCTCCCCATAGCTTTGTCCCTTGGCTTCAAATTTCTATCCAATTTTCCCTTAAAAGATGCTTGGGCTGTGCAAATTATTCCTCACTCCAAAAATGCTGTGTAAAGAAATTTCTCCTAACATGGCTGGAATTTTCCCTTCCTGTTGGTGCTGGGCATCATGGCGGGCATGAGCAGACAATATGGCGAGAAAGCCAAAAATCGGTTTTGTGAAACCAGTTTGCAATCGTCCACTCTACCCGTCAATGGTGGGCTGCCTTGCTCGTCGCCGCATATTGGGAACATCATTTTAATACATCTTCATACCATTATAAGCCCTGCTTGCCAGAATTATTCCCCACGCTGGGTCATCCGGGCACGTCGGAGTGTTTCAAATGTGCACAAGCGATGTGCACACAGTGAGTTGCACTTCTCTCAGGACTTCGAGGCTTGTTTGCCTACCTTGCTTCGGGCAGCACTGGCAGTCATTAGCACCAGGCTGCACAAGCAGCACCACATCACTTTTAAGGAGGTTCATGGGCAAGTTTCTATCTACCAGACCAGCCGTAAGGTGGGGGTGGCTTTTCAATGGCTGCAGGACTGAGCTTGCTTCAGGAAGGGGAGGAATGGCCTCAGGCAAGGGAAGAAGCTGCAGAACGAGGGCTGTAATGGGGAAGGGGGGTATTCCAGGGTGTGTGTGTGGGGGCACATGTTGATCTGTGCAAGTGGTCTCAAGATGGTGAGGCTGAGGAAGCGATCTTCAGAGATGAGGGTGGATAGAGATTTGAGGGTGTATGTGTAAGAGTGAGTGGTAATGTCTCTCGAGCTGCCGTGAGTGAGATGCCACTGATTGTGTGATGGTCTTTTGAGTGTGAGTTTAGAGTGATGAGATGATTGCCTTACCCTGGCAGCACGGATGAGATCATTCATCTCAGCGGGCCTCCACTGTGTTCAAAGGTTGCTCCAGGGATGTATCACTGAATCAAGGGGCTGCAGTCTTCTTGGCTCTTGAGGCCATGTCTTCACTGATGCCATCCTCAGCTGCAAGCATTGAGAAGTGTGCACACAGCTGCAGATTAAATATGGCGCCCTGCGTAAGGAAGCGGTGAAGTAATGGTGTGGTGGGCAAATTGGAGGCTGCCTGCAAGCAAGATGGTGTGTTTCCTGTGACTGCATAATTAAAGAGGCGGGAATGGGATGATACGGCGAGAAAAGCTGCCATTGCATCCGGCAGGTAAAAAGTCCTTTTTCCCTCCCGCTATCGCGCTTAGTGCAAATCTGGAATCATTCTGCCCCATGTTTCCTCCTCTTAGTAACAATTTTAAATTAATGACCACTCATCAATGACTCTCCAGAGGAATTAGATAAATTGGTGGAATAGGTGGGCAGGTGGCAGATGAAGTTCAATGCAGAGAAATGTGAAGTGATTCATTTTGGTAGGAAGAACATGGAGAGAATATAAAATAAAGGGTACAATTCTAAACGGGCAGAGGGACCTGGGTGTATTTGTGTTTAAGTCATTGATGATGGCAGGACAGATTGAGAGGGTGATTAATAAAGCATAGTGACCTCGGCTTTATTAATAGCGGCATAGAGTACAAGAGCAAAGAGATTATGTTGAACATGTACAAGACACAAGTTTGGCTGCAGCTGGGGTACTGTGTCCAGTCCTGGGCACTACACTTTAGGAAGGATGTGAAGGTATTAGAGAGAGTGCAGAAAAGATTCGCAAGCATAGTCCGAAAGATGAGGAACTTCAGTTATGAAGATAGACTGGAGATGTTAGAAGAGAAAAGAAGGCTGAGAGGAGATTTGATAGAGGAATACAAAGTCATGAGGGTCTGGATAGAGTTGATAGGGAGAAACTGTTCCCATCGTGAAAGGATCAAGAATGAGAGGGTACAGATTTAAAGTGTTATGACCCAGCAGTTGATAAAGCTGTTATTTAAAAATCCTAGAGGGAAACTTTAAACAACTGTCATAACATATATTTTTAAGCGGTATGTTTGAGTTGCAGCTCTATATTCAGGAATCAGACCACCAGCTCTCGAGAAGTTTTTATATCAAACTATGAGACATTTATTAATTTACACAAGTTAAATACATACACAAGGTTACAGATTATCATAACTTTTAACAAATTCCCAAACTAATCTCCATTAAGGCAACAGCAACCCATAGACTTTAAGCAGACGTCAGGCAAAGTATTTTCACTTTACAAATTCAAGATGAGGTTCCTTTCACTTTGGTTCCTTTGCAGACACAGTGGTAGGCTTACAGGCTTTGATGTTACATGCCTCTGCCCTGCACACATGAAACTGCTATCTGTTATACGCAACACCCTTTATTGAATGTAAATTCTCATTGTATCACCAGCCTCTTCTAACAATAAAAACCCTTTCACAGTGCCAATTTTATTAGTAATATAAACATTGCTTTGTCCCCACTAGCCAGGTGCCAGATTTCACTCCCCTTCTTGAATGTTCTATTCAACAAAATTCAAATGCACTCTACCTCTTTTATATCTCAAAACTAGAATACATTAAAGCACCCAGACTAGCTGGCTGTAATCCAATTAAGACTCACCCACAGACTAAACATCTATTTAAAAAAATAATTTTGAATAATATACATTAATAGCTTCATGACAAAAGTAATTGGCAAAAGAAGCAAAAGTGATATGAGAAAAAACTTTTTCACGCAGCAAGTGGAATGCACTGCCTGAGAGTGTGATGGAGTCAGGTTCAATCAAAGCATTTAAAAGGGAATTAGACTTGTCTGAAAAGCAAGAATGTGCAGGGTTACGGGAGAAGGCAGGAGAATGACACTAATGAATTGCTCATTCAGAGATCCAGTGCAGACATGATGGGCCAAAACGGCCTTCTTCTGCACTGTAACAATTACGTGATCCTGTGATCTACCAAAGCTTGCGCTCACAGGAAGTTTTGGGCATATAATTGGGATTGGTAGAACATGATTTTTGAGTACTATGATACTAGTCAGGAACCAAAATCATCTGCTGCATGCACACAGACTTGTCCATGCATCATCCAAGACACCATGTTGGTGGATGCGTTAGCATGCATGCAGCTAACAACTGCCATAAGTACTCAGAAATGGCATATCATGGGGCAGGATTTTGCCCTTGGCAGGGGTGGGCGGGAGCGGTCGGGAACCTGACCACGCCCGCGATCAGCTCCGCACTGCAATTTCATGTGGGCGGGCCAATTAAGGCCTGCCCATCGTAAGACGTGGCTGCAAAAGGGACAGGCTGGGGTGGGTGCTCAAGATCCACTGAGTCCAATGGCAACCCAGCAGCTGATTCAAATGCAGCCACTGCCAGCGAAGGACATTGAACTGGTGATGGACAGTGTTGCGGGTGGACACGGCAGGCGGGTGGGCAGTTTGGCGAGGCATTCAGCCCTGCATTTCTCTGATGAGTACCTCACTGCCCTCCTGGAGGAGGTGACAGCACGGAAAGAAATCCTTGTCCCCAGGGACGACAGGAGGAGGCCCCCCCAATCTCACCAAAAGGCATGGGAGGAGGTGGCATCCAGGGTCAGTAGCCACGATGTGGTGAGGCGCACATGGGTGCAGTGCCTGAAGCGCCTCAATCATACCCTGCGACTGGGAAGGGTGAGTACCGTGTTTGCATGGGTCACTTTGCAGAACAGTTAAGAGCTGCCCCCCCTCCCCCACCTTTGAACTTAAGAGGTGTTAGAGTGCAAGTGGCAAATGTCAATGAGGCAGCAACAGGCAAGGGGGTGAGCCCTGGCTGCTTGGACTGAGTGTCTTGTGGCTCCAGGTCATGAATCGGATGAGCCCTGCAAGGTGTTCCTCGGGTGTGGTTGGCCAGACTGCAATGGCAATGCAGGTACAGGGTGAACTAATCAATGCTCCTCTGTCCTTTCAGGAGAAAACATCCCATAACAATGCAGAGAGGTCGCGGACTGGTGGGGGACCGCCCCAGCTACTCATCCTCACTCGATATGAGCAGGAGGCCCTGGAGCTGGAGATGCACCATATGCCTAAGTCAAGCAGCGGCGGAGAGGTTGGGGTGCCACAGGGAAGTAAGAGTGCAGTGCACTGTGGTCAGAATGTCTGTAATAGCAACCATTCCACTGTTGTCTCTATATTGACGTGAACCTTGAACCTGGAATCCCCATTGATAGTGGAAAGATGAGGGCACGCTGATCTGGGTGCCAGGCATGCACAGTAACAGTGTAATGACTTCAACTAATGACATGTCCTTGTTCTTCCTTTCAGGCTCACCAGCAGCCCATCGGGTTGAGGACTATGAAGGCCCACCCCTGACCCCTGAGGACAGCGCCCATCACAATGTACCTGCGTCACATCCTCTCAACCAAGCAGGCACCAGCGCAGATACCAGCACCTCGGTGGGCATTAGATTGCTGGCCACTATCTCGGTGCACATTGGTGAGGGCACTTAACACTTGCATGAAGTACAGGCAGAGGCAGAGAGTGCCCAGGGCGTCGGCTGTTGGAGGACTGCTGGGGACCAGGACAATGCTCAGTTGGTGGCTGATGATGGGCCTCTGGAGTCATCCCTGAGGCATCAGATGCTGGAAGTCCAGCAGGGTGTGCGGGAGGATCTGGCAGAGATACTTGAATGGATGCGTGCCATGGTCTTGGTAGAGGAAGAGTCCTTGTGGAGCATGAGCAATGCATTGACCCTCATGGCCAAGCACACTGCCTCGTCCATAGAGAGAGTGGTGACTCTCATGGAGAGGCTCCTCCAGGAGCTGAATCAGGAGTTCCTGAGGATGTGCTTGGACCTGCAAGCCCTCACACTGGCAATGACCTTGGATGATCAGTGTCAGTGTGGGAGATGGATTGGGTACCCAGTATCCCAACTAAATACCCATACGTCAAAGGTGAGCAGGGGGGTCCCGAGCGAACTCACATTGGTGCATGAGCAGCCTGTTGTCTCTGCAGGCTCCTCTCAGGGTGCTCTGGATAATGCCAGCAGTTCCTCCACCCCTCTGCCAGTGACCATGACATCCGATGAGGTTATGGTGACTGGGGAGATGCCAGCCCTGGCACTGGTCGCTCCCTCCCAGACGGGGCCAGCACAGGCTCCACGGGCCAGAGGACACCCGCCAAGGTCATCAAGGACAAAGGACAGCACAGTGAGCAGGCTGTCTCCAATGCCAGTGCCAGTGAGGGGGCAGCACCAAGACATAGCACCCGCAAGCGAAAACTTAAAGCACCTTAATCACAATATGGCCTAATCAGGGGTGATATTTGTTTCCCCCACTTTTACGTTCATTGTTTATTAGTGTGATGGATAACACATCTGTCAATGTTAATTTGTAGAATGTTTGCCAGGCACCATTTCATTAAATGTGTTTTTGTGCAACTGGCGTCTGGATGCTTCATTTGTTCTGTAGGTGCAGGGTAACCCGTGATGTTGTGATTGACTTGTTTCTCATTAAACTTTATTGAAATGACACATAATGTTTGTTGTTGACCAAGGAACTGGTCCTGTCAGGGATTGAGTATGAAGCCTGCAGCCCTGGCATGTGGTGGTGGTTCTTATTTGGTAGGCTAGTTGAAGGAACGTTGGATCAAAACGTCCCGTGTGTTCCTGCCTCCCTGGAGGTTGCCAGGTCAACATCCATGCCCTCAGTATTCTCCTCAGACTCACAGCTGGACTCATCACCTGTTGCCTGTGCAGCTGCATCAAGATCTTCTTCCTCCACTACGTTCCCTTTGCCTATGCCAGATTGTGGAGAGCGCAGCATGCAACCACTATCAATGACACACAATCTGGGGCGTATTGGAGTGCGCCCCCTGCAAGGTCCAGGCATTAGAAGAGCATCTTGAGAAGACCTATGGCTCTCTCTGCCACAGTCCTAGTGGAGGCATAGCTCCTGTTGTACCGCTGTTCACCTCTGTTCTTGGATGGCAGAGAGGCGTCATGAGTCACCTTCTGAGGGGTTAGCCCTTGTCACCCAGCAGCCGTCCATCCAGTCGGGCTGGAGCACTGAAGAGCCTCGGCACCTGGGGGTGTCTCAGGATATAAGCATCATGGGAGCTGCCAGGGTACCTTGCATAGATTTGTAGAATCTGCATCCTGTGATCACACACTATCTGCACTTTCATGGAGTGGAAGCCCTTCCTGTTGACGAAGGTGCCCAATTCACCTGCTGCCCCCATGTATGCAGACGATTACTCCCTGGACGTGGGGAACCCAGCAATCACTGCAAAGCCTCTGGCTCTCTCTGCCTGGCTGGCCTCATCCGTAGGGTAATGAGTGAAAGTCAATGCACGACTGAACAGAGTGTCTGTCACTAGCATGATGCAACTGTGAACAGCTGATTGGGAGACTCCACAAAGATCCCCCACTGACCCCTAGAAAGAACCAGAGGCATAGAAGTTTAAGGCCACCGTGACCTTCACAGCCACCGGCATGGGGTGTCCACCCACACAGTCGGAGGTCATCTCAGGGCCAATTCTCTAACAGATGGAGGTCACTGTCTCCCTTGAGAGGCAGAGCCTCCTTCAGCATTTCACCTCAGACATATTGAGGTAGCTGCATCACCATCTGTAAACCCTGACAGCAGGATAGTGGCATCTTCTACAGCCCCTTCTGCCTTGGACTTCCTGTTGGCCCTGCACCCACCCACCCCCCCACCCCCCCTTGTGCCTGCGCCTCTCCTCCCACAGGTCACTCCCCTGGAAGCTGCATTGGGACACCTGGCCTCTTTCCCCTTCTTGCCCTCTCTTCCTCAGAGGAAGAGGTGCATAATCTCCATTTGCAGGGTAAGGGAAGGCTGTTTGATACCTGGAAGGCCCCAAGTGGGTCCTGGAAAACAACACTGATTCCTGAACTGATGCCTCTTATTTCTGTCAAACCAGTTCTGAAGCAAAATGAAGATGTCCTGTTCACATGAGAAAGCAGCAGCAAGTTATATTCTATATTACAAACTATTCACATTTACAAGCCCAATGACCCCTCTTATCCGACCTGTGGATGAGGCTTTTGAAAGTGTGGCCTGCCTGCCTGCCCGTTTTTCCTGTGCGACGGCCTGAAAATCTCACGGGCAACGTAAACTTCGAGACAATTGGCATCTCAAGGGCCTTAACTCGCCACTTAATTAATGGCGCGCCCGCCTAGTGAAATGTCATGAGAGTGCACGTTGATGTCGGCACGCTCGGCCGACATCAATGCACTTTATTTCTCACTCAGGTGTGTTGGACACGCGCCTGCACGTCAACCTAATTGTAGCCTGCTGCTACAATTCTATAAGTGTTTGATGCTTTCCACAGCTGTTTCAAGTTGCAAAAGTCTAGATGGAGTTAAGTGACAGGCGATGAAGGACTTACTGCTTATTTCAAGGCTTCTGCATGTATCAGTTGCTCCTAGACATGGTGCACACTCAGGCATTTGGTTGCAATAAAGTAAAACTGGGAGAATGCGAGGAGGACATGCAGAGCAGGAAAAGGTGCTGGAAGAGAGCAGAGGAGGGGGTGGAGGAAAAGGGCTTTCAGCCATATCCACCCAGGGTGTTGAAGGAGCAATCCTCCTACCTGAATTTCAGTGGGGAACATTGTGTGAGACATGGTACTCCTCCATAATGCCATCCTCATTGACATCTGCCGACTGCTGCAGCCACAAATGCAAACTTAATGCAGAAAAGATGGCATTGCCAGTGTCTTTGAAGATGACTGTGACAATTACATTTTGCGCCTGGGTCCTTTCAGGCTGGAGTTGGATATTTTTGCAACATCTCACACTTTTCCACGCACTGTTGTATATGGGAGGTCACTAAGTCTCCCTAGTCAGTAAGAGCTAACTACATTTCATTCTCTCTTGTCAGAGAGAAGCAGGTGGAGTGAGCACCAGGGTTTGTTAGAACTGAAGACATTGACATAATGCAAGGTGCCACTTATTGCATGCACATTGCTCTGAAAGTGCCGCATGTCAACTTTGCCATGTACTAGAACCGAAAGACATTCCACTCCTGCCATGTGACTGTAGGCAGTGAATCATACAGGTCAATGCCTTGTAACCTAACTTCAGTTATTGTGGCTTCATTCATTGGCCGTTTGCTGTGCCAGTTGCAATTCAGTTACCACAACAAACCAAAGGGTAGCTACTGGGTGAAAAAGATTATTTGCTGACCACATGGCTGATGATTCACACATGTGTGTGCACCATGCATGCAAGACAGCTTGCTGCTGGATAGAGTGGACTCTTGGTGTGCTGAAGAAATTATTCTGCTGCATTGTTTAGCTGAGTGGCTCCCATGATTTGTGGCAGTCCGCTGCATGCTGCACAACCTCACCATCATGAGCAGACAGCCCTTGGCACCAACTATTGGAGAGGCAAGAGCATGAGGAGAAATAGGAAGGCAAGGAAGAGGAAGAAGGGTGATGGCAACCTAACCAGTCCCTTTCTGGCCAGGCTGTCTATGAAGAATAAAAACATGTGTCATACCAGCAACCGCAACCCCAATTCCACATTCACTAACGGTCCCAAACTCCTTACCTTCCCCCTCTCACTGACCATCATATTCTTTTCTTATCTACAATGTAAAAATAAAATCCACCACAAAAACATTTCAAACAGAATTTATAAATGAAGTCATGCTGTACAGCATGCACAAATAAGCTAATCACCCTTGTGCATTCCCTTATTGTCTGTGTTTATATGCCTTTGCTCCTATGAGTAAGCCAATGGCTACAGCATGGCGGGTGGAAGGCTGCTGACTTTCAGTGGAGGAGACTGTGGATGGCCTTGCAAAGCAACCTTGAATAGCTCTAGTCCTAGGGGTCCCTGGCTTCAGACTGCGGCAGTTTGGCATAGGCGGCAGCACTCTGAGCTGGATGACTGACAGGCAACTGCAAGAGCATTGGTTGAGTAGCAATGATGGGAAGTAAAATACTCTTCATGCTCCATGGAGCCATTGCCACTCCCAGCCACCACCCTCACACCCCCACCCCCTCCTCCCATGGGGCAATGCCTCATCAATCTTGGTAAACTGCTGCAGGGCAGATTTCTAGATTGCTGAAACCATTTTGAACACCAGTACCTCCAGCCATGACATCTTACATCACATAACTCTAAACTTCCACTGCGGCACTCGGACTTCTGGTGGAGGTTTCATGTGCAGCAAATGGAACCTGCAACATTAGTCATCAGACATTGCATCATTATTGTGTCCACAGGTGGGCTCCTGGAGTTGACTGCCACTTCTACACTGGAAAGGATGGACTCCAACTGTGTGCAAACCCTTGCCAAGTTGGTGCTGGAATGTTGCATTTTCCTTCAACATTGATTACAGTTTTCTGACAGGCTTCCCAATGCACCAAACTCCCATCAATCTTCTTCTGCAGTCTGCCCATCAATTTGCTCATTTGAATCCTCTCCAGCAAACCTGGCACCTTCTCTATCTTTGGCCTGGTTGCAGCGCATTTGTGTCCAGGCTTCTCAACATGTGCAGATGCTGCCTCTACTCTATCCTGTAATATATGCGTGGAATCAGTATGTGAGCTGGTGTCTGAGAGTGGGAAATAAAGTGATGGTGGTAAATTCATTATCACTTTCTTGTCTTCTTTCCACTCCTTAGCTAGTTTGCATTTCTTGGGTATCTGAAATGTAAAAGGGAAAAGGGTAAGGTTGTGGCAGGGAAGTGGGTCAAGTGAGAGGTGCATGCTTATACCATCTGCAAGTTGTATAACAGAAGAGAGTGTGGGGTGAGGGGAAAGTGGTATGTGAGAAAGGGACTAGATATAGGGACACCATCATCTTCATCGGCTTTAGCGCTACCACTGGCCATGGCCTCTGCAATGGCTATTACAATAATGACCAGCACTATCTCCTCCACAGGGGTTAGGACGTGCAGGCAGGCTTGTCTCTTACAGTTAGATTCTGCTGCTTCTGCTTTTGTGCCACTTGTCCCGCAAGAGAGAAGGAAGTTTATCAGTAGGTGTGGTGCAATATCTAGGAATGTGTGAAAAATGTGAGGTGTGTATACAAGTAGAGCTAAGTTCATGAGGGTGCAGTGGATCATATGAATATTAGGCATGAGTCCTGATTGATATATGTTGTTAGTAGGTGAGTGATGGGGATGTGGTGAATTGAATAGTGGCTGATATGGCTGGTTTAGTGGTAGCATATAGCATTTGTGTGAGCTCAAGGAACCTCTTGCGGCACTGCATTGGCCTCAACGGCGAACTGCTCCCACTGCCTTTTTGGCTCTGTCTCTGGAGGGCCTCCTGGCTCCTGCAGCTACAAGTTAAATCTTCTCCTTTCCACTTTTCACTAAGGCCTTCAGTGCAGTGTTTGAAAACCTTGGATCCTCTGCTCTCTCCCATTTTTTGCTATTCTTCGCTGTTTGCCAGGTCAGATTCAGCTTCCACAGGATTCTCAGCACTTGCTCTCAGTGCATTTCCTCTTTAAGAGGTGGAGGTAGTTTAAGCAGTGTAGGTTAGCTTTAAATGATTCTAGGAAGTCATGATTTTAAGCCCATGCTGTTTCATGCAGCAAATGAACAAAGTCCGTAGGGGTGCCTGTACACAGCACTCAATCAATGGGCGCAGGCTAATCACACATCGCAACTCCTGTGTCTGATTTCAGAGCCTATCTAATTCAGCCCCCTATGTATTTGAATGGTTGTGTCCTTTGCATCTACATTATTAACCACCACCAACCCCCTGCCTTTTAGTGCACACTCCCATTCTTTGACTTTTCCTCTCAAGATCATAGAATCATAGAACAATACAGCACAGAAGGAGGCCAGATGAGGGGATACCAGCTCTCTAGAAGTTAATCCCAATCCCTCACTCTGTCTCCATATTCCAGCAATTTGTTCTCATTAAAGTAAATATCCAATTCCCTTTTGGAGGCTACTTGTGAATCTATTTCCACCACTCTATCAGACATTCCACATCCGAACCACTTATTGCTTAAACCTCTGTATTTTTGCCAATCACCTTAAATCTGTGACCTCTATTTATTGACCCTTCCACCAGTGGAAACAGTTTCTTTTTATTTAGTCTATCTTTAACCCTTCATAATTTTAAAGACTTCAATCAAATCTCCTCTTAACTTTCTCTGAATTACATTTCTGCCTGCTAAACCCCTCCTCAATTCACTAAAATTATTTCTCCTTGAGTTAAATACTTTTATTCCAGATTGCTCCTTGTCTTTCTACAGAACTAAGCTAAACCGTATGCTATTATGATCACTATTTTCGAGATGCATCCCCACGGTGACATTCTCGACTTGACCCACTTCATTCCCCAGAACTAGATCCAGCAATGCCTCCTTCTGCGTTGGGCAGGAAAAATACTGATATAGAAAATTCTGCTGAACATACTTCAGAAATTCTTCTTCTTCTCCATTCATAACACAATCGATGGCCCATTCAGGAATGACGTAGTTTAAGTCTCCTATTATCACAACAACAACTTATATTTCTAAAGCTCCTTTAACATAAGGCAACATCCAAAAATGCTTCACAGGGCATTAAGAGACCAAAAGATGATGAAAAGCTTAGCCAAAGAAGTAGGTTTTAAGGAGCACCTTAAAGTAGGATAGTGAGGCAGAGAGGCAAAGAGGTTTAGGGAGGGAATTCCTGTGCTTAGGACCCAGGCAACTGGAGGCATGGTCAACAAAGGTGGAGCAATTCAAATCAAGGATGCTTAAAAGTCCAAAGTTAGAGGAGCCTAAATATCTCGGGGGGTTGTGGATCTGGAGGAACTTACAGAAATAGGGACTGATGAGGCCATGGTGGGATATGAAAACAAGGGTGAGAACTTTAAAGTTGAGGTGCTGCTTAACTGAGAGCCAACATAGGTCAGCGAACACAGGGCTGTTGGGTGAATGGGACTTGCTGCAAGTTAGGACAGGGGCAGAGAACTTTTGGATAATGTCCACTGTACAGACGTTGGAACTTGAAACAACATTCAGCAGTGCATTGGGATACTCAAGTCTAAAGGTAACAAAGGCATGGGTGAAGGTTTCAGCAACAGGTGAGCTGAGACATGGACTAGAGCCAGGTGATGTTAAGGAGGTGGAAAAGGGCAGTCTTAAAGATTGCACAAATATGTGTTCAGAAGCAAATCTCAGGGACAAATATGACACCAAGGGCAGAATTTTTAGCTTGGTGAGCACGTGCCCGACCCGCTTGAGCTTTAAATAAAGCGCATTGATGTTGGACAAACATGCCAACATCAACGTACACTCTCGTGATATTTCACTAGGCGGGCGCGCGATGGAGATGGAGGTGCACCTGCCATTAATTAAGTGGTCAGTTAAGGCCCTTGAGACACTAATTGTCTTGGCGTTTACGTTGCCCGTGTGAATTTTAGGCTGTCGCACAGGCAAAACGGGCAGGCGGGCAGGCCACAATTTGCAAAACCTCATCCACGAACAGGATAAGAGGGGTCAATAGCCTTGTCAATGTGATTAGTGAGGAGTGCAGAATATCACTTGCTGCTGGTTGCTTCTGTGAACAGGACAGCTTCATCTCACTTCAGAGCTGCATTCAGATATTTTGGAGGCTTCAGTTCAGGATTCAGTGTAGTTTTCCAGGACCCCGGATGATTCACACCTTGCGGGGCCTTCCCGGTATCAGACAGCCTTCCTTTACCCTGGGAATGGGAATTGTGGTCTCTGCTGGAGGCATCTCCTCTGAGGAGGAAGAGAGGGCAAGAAGGGGGAGGAGGCCAGATGTCTCTATTCAGCCTCCAGGGCAGCGACCTATGAGAGGAGAGGCACAGGCACAAGTGGTGCAGGGTCAACAGGAAGTCCAAGATGCCACAAAAGACGTCACTATCCTGCTGCCAGGATTTACAGGCTGCGATGCAGCTACCTCAATATGTCCGAGGTGCAGTGCTGAAGAAGGCTTCATCTCTCACTGGAGACAGAGACCTCCATCTGTCAGTTGATCCTGAGATCAGCTCCGACTGTATAGGTGGACACCCCATGCCAGTGGCTCTGAAGGTAACATTGGCCCTAAACTTCTATGCCTCTGGATCTTTCCAGGTGTCAATGGTGGAGTCTCCCAATCAGCTGGCCACACTTGTGTCAAGCTGGTTACAGGTGCTCTGTTCAGGCGTGCATTGGATTTCATTCATTACTGTACGGACAAGGCCAGCCAGGCAGAGTGAGCCAGAGGCTTTGCAGTGATTGCTGGGTTCCCCCGCAGCCAGGGTGTAATCGACTGCACACAAGTGGCCATCAAGGCGCAAGCGGGTGAACCTGGAGCCTTTGTCAACAGGAACGGCTTCCACTCCATGAACGTGCAGATAGTGTGTGATCACAAGATGCAGATTCTGCAAGTCTGTGCAAAGTACCCAGGCATCTCCCGTGACACTTACATCCTGAGACACTCCCAGGTGCCGAGGCTCTTCAGTGCTCCAGCCCTGCTAGATGGATGGCTGCTGGGTGACAAGGGCTACCCCCTGAAAAGGTGGCTCATGACGCTTCACCCAAGAACAGAGGCCGAGCAGCGGTACAAGAGCCATGCCTCCACAAGGGCAGTGATAGAGAGAAACATAGGTCTCCTCAAGATGCGCTTCCGATGCCTGGCAAGGGGGGACCCAGTGGAGGAAGAAGATCTTGACACAGCTGCACAGGCCACAGATGATGAGTCCAGTAGTGAGTCTGAGGACGAGCACAGTCAGGAGGACGTTGAGGGGATAGACACTGACCTTGGCAACCTCCAGGGAGGCAGGGACACCTGGGAGGCTTTGACGTTCCTTCAGCTAGCCTACCGAATAAGAACCACCACCATATGCCAGGGCTGCAGGCTCCATGCTCGATCCCTCACAGGACCAGTCCCTTGGTCAACAACATACACTCTGTGCCTTTGCAATAACGTTTCAGGAGTTACACATCCATCATTACATCATGGCCTACCCTGCACCTACAGAACAAATGTAGCATCCAGAGGCCAGCTGCACAAAATAATATCCCATTTCCTTGTAAATATGAAACATTGCTGAAGTGAACATTAACTGGTGTTTTCAATCACACCATTAAAAAATGAAGAAAATTGGGGGAGCCAAATATCAGCCGTGATAAGCCCATGTTGCGCTTAAGGTGCTTTAAGTTTTCACTTGCAGGTGCAGTGTCTAGGTGCTCCCACCTCACTGACACCAGCATTGGAGGCAGCCTGCTGACTTTGCTGTCTTGTTGGCATTGATGACCATGGCGGTGGTCCTCTAGACCATGGAACCTGTGCTGGCCCCGCCTGGGAGGGAGCAGCCAGTGCCACGGCTGGCATCTCCCAAGTCGCCACAACCTCATCAGATGCCACAGTCACTGGCTGAGGGGCGGAGGAGCTGCTACATCATTCGGAGCACCCTGAGAGAAGCCCGCAGAGATGACAGGCAGCTCGTGTGCCGACATCAAGTCACTTTGGACCTCCTTGCTCACCAGTGATAGATGGGCACGTTACTGGGATACTGGGTACCCAATCCATCTCCCAGACTGACACTGACCAGCTGAGGTCATTGCCGATATGAGGGCTTGCAGGTCCTAGCGCTTCCCCAGGAATCCTGTGATTGAGTCCTTGGAGGAGCCTCTCCATGAGAGTCGCCACTCTCTCAATGGAGGAGGCATTGCACTCAGCTATGAGGGTCAACGTAGTGCTAATGCTCCGCTTGGACTTCTCCACAACGGATACCATGGCACGCTTTCCCTCATGTACCTCCGCCAGATCCTCCCGCACACCTTGCTGGACTTCCAGCATCTGCAGCTTCATGGACGACTCCAGAGGCCCATCATCAGCCATCGACTGAGCATTGTCCTGTTCCCCAGCAGTCCTCCGACTGCCGATACCCTGGGCGCTCTCTGCCTCAACCTGCACTTCATGCAAGTGTGAAGTGCCCTCACCAATGTGCACCGAGATAGTGGCCAGCAATCTAATGCCCACTGAGGTGCTGGTATCTGCCAAGTAGGCCTGCCCATGTAAAATCGTGGAGCGCTGCCGATCCTGATGGCCCCCAACAATCCTGCATGCCAAGGGTAAAAATCTGCCCCAAGTTTCCTATTAGCCTGGTTCAACCTCAGACAGTTGCCAGGAAGAGGACTGGAGTCAGTAGTTAGGGAACAGAGTTTTTGCTGGAAACTGAGGGCGATGATTTTGATCTCCCCCATATTTAATTGGAGGATAACTCAAATCATTCAGTACGTAATGTCAGAAAAGCCATCTGATAATGTAGCAACATTGCCATCAGCCTAAATGTGGAAACTAATGTGATTTTGGATAATATCGCCGAGTGGTAGCATGTAAATGAGAAATAGGAGAGGGCCAAGAATAGATCATTGGGAGATATCAAAGCCAACTGCAGGAATGAGAAGAGAAAGTGCTGAATATAATTTTGAGTGTGCCACATTCCCAGAGGGTTTCTGCCTGCCTCTTTCTAGCAACTAATGGCTACCCACTTGCTATTCTGCAGTCTGTCTGGCTATGGACAGTCCCCAGCCAACAAAAAAGTCCTGGGTGAGTGGAAAGCTCAGAGCGTAGCAACACAAAGGGAGAAAGTCATTATGAAGGAATGTCCAAGAGCTTGCAAAGGGAGTAGATTTTAAATGTATATTGATTGTATAAAGATGGTGAGCATTAACTGGAGATTTACTTGTGCCCCTATAAATAGGAAAAGACCGAAGCTGTGGTTGTGGTGGAAGTGGATGCTTGCAATGTGTATCTCTGTAAATACATGTGTGTAAAGATTGGCGTCAGTTATATCCTTTACCATCTGGCTTTCTGGACTAAAGCACAGATTACGGGGATGGAGGAGTCACAGGCAAAGGATCACAGTTTGGGGGGTGGCGGGGTGGGGGGTGCTGGGTGGGTGGGGGGGGCGGGGCAGTGGGGATGTAGGGGAGGTCCAGGAAATCGAGGGAGGAGTGAAAGGCTAATGAGGTGGAGACATCTGATCAAGGGGTTCGGGTGGGGGCAATGACAGATATCGCATCAGTTTACTTGAGCAAATAGGAGAAGCACTCCAGCTTTGCCTGGGAGATACGAACGTATTGGATCTGGCAGCTCCCACCTCACTTTAGTTGCTGATTTTTCTGAACCCAGGGAAACATGCCCACAACTGTTCTGTTTAAAAATGGAAGAACACAGCTTCATTAACACATTATAATCATTGTCCTACCTCTGAAGAGGAGGGTACTTGACTGACACCAAACCCACCCTGGTTAAACTGGAAATAGACTCATTTGTGGCAGGTTGGGAACGTGTTTCACATTTAACAGCACACTATCACCATCCGCTCCCAACCCTCTCCTTCATGCCATTCAAAAGTTAAAATTATCCCAATAGCTTTGCATATGTTCATCCTCCAGAATTCAAATCCATCCTTAATCCTGAGTAGTCATTTTACTTTAGCACCTACCCGCTACTTACATTCCTTATAGTTATGCTTCATATTGTTCACCATCAGTTTATCATATTACCCTCTTTTAAGTTTCAGCTTAGTCCTGACCTGCCCATTCTTCCAGAAAACTTTATCTATTGATCATTAATGTACCACCTTTTCACTATATAGGAATATATTTATTTTGTATTTCATCCTTAAAAGAGTTCCTTAGAAGAACTGGAAGACCTCAACATGTGTTAATCTTGTGTGGAGGGATCCCTTGAGTTTAAGCATAGACTTAATGGGCCAGATTTTCCCGGAGGAGGCGGGAAGGTTGAGTTGGGAAACTTCTCAGTTAGGTAGACTGGTCTCCTTTGAAAGGGTCCTTGCCACCATATTTTTACTCCAGGAAAGCAAGGTTTGGATGGGATCACCACCTCCTGAAGCAAATGTGGCCACAGGAGAGTGTGAGCACCAAGATGAGCTGGTTAGAAAGGCAGCCTCAGTTCTCTGGTGCTTCGGCCCAGTTGCATTCAAGTTGTTAGACCCTCCAGTCCTCATACCCCTTGTCCTCAACAACTCCCCACGATCTCTCCATGCCTCCCATGCTCCCTCCATGACCCTCTGTGCCCCGTCATGCTCCTCTGTGCCCCCTCATCCCCATGCCCCCTCCACACCTCCTCATATACCCACCCTTATATCTCCCATGCTGCACATATCCCCATGCCCACTCCATGCTCTCTCATATCAGCTATGCTCCCTCCATGACAGCTCATATTCATTGGCTGTGGCCCTCTTGTATCCTCAATAGCTACTCACTCAGTATTCACAATGGGAAAACCAAAGGAGAAATGTCTTAGAAAAAGTGATTTTAAAAAATAAACTTCCAAAAATATAGTTGTTTAATAGTATAAGACTTGAGTATGGCTGAAAAAAGGGACATGTCAAAGCTTTTCATCTTGCACTCATCAGGACACTTCGCAAGGATACCAGTATAAGGGAAGAAACAACAATTTATACTGTATGAGAAGAGAATGCTGATTGGTTGGCAAGTGGATTCTAGCTGATAGAGGCGTTACCATGGAGAATGCACTAGTGATGGTGACTGACAGTTAACTGCCAAGCATTGTTTAAAATTTAAATTAGGCAGCTTGACCCTGATTGGTCAAGGCATTGCCCTGACCAATGAGTCAACAAATGGCTTTCACTTATTTTTTTTATCTGAAACAGGCGTAATGTGTGTACATGTTCTTTCTGTCTGCAAAGAACGGAGGCATGTGTATTAGTATATGTAGCTTCCAGTACACGCAAATGTGCCACACTGCAAGCCTGACTGACAATCTTAAATTGGTTGTCAGCATAATTGTCAGGACACTGAGGAGTATTTAGCACATGTTGTCCAACTGCTGAATCATATCTAATGTAGGACACTGTCTTTTGAGTTTTGCAAGCACTGGCTAGCTGGATACCTTGGCTGTTGTGAACAATGGCTGGGGCATGCTGTTTGATACAACCTGCCAGTCTTTGGGATGTATGGCCTACATAGCTAGCATCACACTGGCACTGAAATTTATATACCACATTGCTCATTTGTGTGATAGACAGAACGTATTTTTGGCTTGACGGCAGCATCCTGTTAGGGGGGAATACTACTTGTGTTGTCACTGTATAATAGCAGCGTGAAACAGCTAACTTCACCTGCTGCTCAGATTGTGGAGATACCTTGCCCTTCGAGGGTAGTCTGAGGTAGACTGGGTACTTTTCCAAGCCAGAAGTGACATCCGTAGGCCTGTTCATGAATTTGCATGATATACAGCGTGAAATATTCTGACTAGGGTAGCCATTATCCCACAGGAAGTCTTTGATGCACCCTATTTTAGCATCAAGCTTGCATGGTAAGCAAATGGATCAGGCCTTATTTACAAGGTTGCCAATAAAGCCAATCTTATAGCATATAGAACTGTAAGAATCCCAATGCATATATATGACCCAACAGTTGGCAAAGCTGATTTATTTAAAAATCCCAGAGGGAAATTTTAATCAAATGTCATAACCTATATTTTAAGCGGCATGTTTGAGATGCAGCTCTAAATTCAGGAATCAGACCACCAGTTCTCGAGGTGTTTTATATCAAAGTACATGAGACATTTATTAATTTGCAAAAGTTAATGGCTACAAATTACTACTATCAAAACTTTTAACAAATTCCCAAACTAATCTCCATTAAGGCAACAACAACCTAGACTTTTAACAGACACCAGGCAAAGCATTTTCACATTACAAATTCAAAATGAGGTTCCTTTTACTTTGGTTCCTTTGCAGACACAGTGGTAGGCTTACAGGCTTTGATCTTACATTGCCTCTGCCCTGCACACACAAAACTGCTGTCTGTTATATCCAGCATATCTCATTGAATGTAAATTCTTATTGTATCACCAGCCCCTTTGAACTCCCCCTCTTCTAACAATAAAACCCCATTCATAATACCAATTTTATTAGTAATATAAACATTTCTTGGTCTCTGCTAGCTAGGTGCCAGGTTTCACTCCCCTTTTTGAATGCTCTATTCAACAAAATGCAAATGCACTCTACCTCTCTTACATCTCAAAACCAGTATACATTAAAACACCCAGACTAGCTGGCTTTAATCAAATTAAGATACACCCACAGACTAAACCTCTATTTTAAAAGAAGATATAATTTCCAATAATATTATAAACATTAGTAGCTTCATGACACCAGTGAAGGTAGGCTTGCGGTAGACCGTGGTAGAGAACCGCTGGCAGATGTCTCAACTAGTACATCAAGGAAGAAGAGTCCATTTGACTGTTCCATTTCAAAGGTAAATTTGAGCACATGATGGAGCCCACTAAGACATGTAAGGAAATTGTTACATGCAGCTGCAAATGTCAATATAGCGAATGTATCATCCAGATATCGTAAATGTTGGAGGTTAGGTGTCATTCCATCAATGACACATTTCTCATGGAACCCAACGAAGATGTTTGTGAGAGCTGGGCCTATAAGGGGTACAATGACAACACCATCTATTTGGGCATACATGGTGTCATTAAAACAAAACTCAACTGCAGGAGTTGCTAAGTTCATAAGTTGAATGAATGCTGATTCACGCAATGGTGATGGGTCTAGATTGCCATGATATAGTGCTGCAGTGCATATATCTATGGCTTCCTTAAGTGGAACATTTGTGATTAGGCTATCAAAGTTACATGTCCATATTGACACAGCATTGATATCGATATGCAAGTCCTGTATGGTCTTCGGAAATATGAAGAAGTCCTTTACTGTGTATGTGGAAAATTTGCTCAAAACTGGTTGTAACAATTCGCCCAACCACTTGGCCAATTCATGTTTTGCAGAACCGGTCATAGAATATATAGGGAATAAAGCAGCAACACTCTTGTTTGTCTTGGACAGCCCATAAATAAGTGGATGCAGCAATCTGTGAGGACGAAACCTGTCATATATAGTATGTGGCAGCTCATTGTTCTTACACAAGTCCAGCAAGCTTTTTTTAAGCTTACTTTAGTTTCCTTATGAGTGCAAGATGAAAAGCTTTGACATGTCTCTTTTTCAGCAATTCTAAAATTATTATTGAGCTCTCACTCAAATACACTTCACTCTGAAAAAAACCTCTCATTCATAAAACTCATTAAAACAGTTTAAATCCCATCAACTGGTCAATCTGTTGTACAAACTAAAAATAGTTATTACACTTACCACATAAAAGACAGCTAATCCTTTAATAACACCTGCAAACTATCAATCAAAATGTGACAACAGTGCCCTGCTGAGATAAGTGGTTCTGAACCTTTTGAAATTCAGCCAAGCATTCATAATGGGTTCAGCTATAATAACAAACCTTGGGAAATCTAAACAATGGAGTCTATTGAAATTGCAAAAACAGATGGCTCATGGTTTTTTTCTAAGTTGCCCCAAATGGCTTGTCAATCAAAGCACTCTAGCAGCAGGTGTCTGTTTTTATACTCTTTGTGAAAGCTGCAGAATGTTTTTTTTTTCAATTTTAAAGAGCTTTTAAGGATTTAAGTCACTTCAGATCATGACACTTAAATAGATCTTAAATCAGCCCTTCACAAGCATTTATGCTTCCTCCTTAAAATCATGGTTGCCACACTACAGGTTAAGGCTGTGGGAGCAACTAAAATTGTGTGTGTTTGTACTCAATAGTCAAATTAAATGGCCTGCTGAGTTTGGGTTTCTCACCTTGCAATTCATGCTCTGGTTCCTTCTTCCACTGCAAAAATGGGATCTGCCAGAAAGGGAGGCAAGACCTATGCATGTGGGTCCAGCCTGCCATTTTTAAAGGTCACCCAAGTCATCTCAACTCTGTAAAGTCCAGGTAATATCCTCACCAATTGTCAATAACATATTTATGGAAGAATTTGAACAAGCATCACTTCAATCAGCTAGTCTTCAACCTAAACTCTGGCTTCCATATGTCCATCATATGGCAATATGGTAGGAGACAACATCATAGTTTCCAACAACACCTCAAAATTTGATCATTAATTTCATCATGGCAATGAAACAACCACTTTCCATACTATTCCTTGATGTTCTCATCACCAAGTCTCACAGTGGTACACCAATACATCAAATCCACCGCAAGTCCATTCACACTGACAGATATTTCCATCGTCCCTCCAATTAGTTTCTAACACCTTCATTAGAAGAGCCTACTCCATCAGTGACAAACAACATCTACAACAAGAACTTCACCATATTACGTTTACACTTCAACTCAATGGGTTTCCTTCACACAATATTAACACACACCCACTTGTTACTTGCTCCATAACAATTACTTCCATGAAGACAAGAGTCAGCTTTCCTTACATCGGTTCCAACTCACACAAACTGCCAAACATATGCAAGTTGGTAGACACAGAGGTCCGACACAAGTCATCTAGAAAGCTTCACTCCGTATCTCATACCCACAAAGGCAAGAAACCATCTCATAATAAACCAGGAATTTACAGCATACCATGTGATTATAATGGGGAAACACGCCCCAGCCTAGACTCAAGGAACATCAAACCTGCTTAAAACACAGTGAAATGGGCAAGTTAGCCATTATCGAATATGCTCAACTTAATAACTGCCACATCCAACAGTACAACTCTAGATTTATCTCATCCATCATGCACTGGCTTATAAGACGTGTGAGGGAGGTCATGGAGATCTACCAACACCATCCCCCAGATAGCACCTTCTCATCAATGGCATCTGGCTACCCTTACTCAAGAAATACATTACCATTCATTCTACATAATCAACCAATCAACAGCATCAATGTTAACATGTACCGACTTATTGCAAACATACTAGCCTGACTAATCAGCAGTATGATCCTGCCCATATCCCCATCCTCCACTACATATATAACTATCACTTTCACCTGTTCCAGTCATTCCTCCAGATGATGGGCAGTGTATGCTGCCTGAAACATTGGGTGTCCACCAGATTTTTCTAAAGAATGCTTTGAGGGTAACAACTGCTCTTTTCAGAGCAAAATGGTAACTGTAAAATTGTTTTACTCAATGTTCCCACTCTCACCATGAAAACCTACAAACAACTTTTATTTTGCCCTTGCATGAGCTATTTGCTCTATCTTATTTCCAAAAACAAATTAAGAAATGCCTGTTCAGTTAGAAACAAACTGATCTAAAAAGTAATCTTGGACACATTCTAGAAAGTTTTTCCCTATTTTGACTGCGCACAATATCTGTATCCCAGTATATTTTACATCCCCTATGTTATTGCCCTGTTGTTCTTACCTATTTGTGTTGTACATTGTAATAAAAGCTAAAGCAGATACACTCAACGTTAAAAATAAACAGAGTGTGGCCTGCAAGTGCATCACAAAGCATATGAAAGAATCCTTTGTGGCTGATAAAAACAAAAAAACTGTGGATGCTAGAAATCCAAAACAAAACAGAATTACCTGGAAAAACTCAGCAGGTCTGGCAGCATCGGTGGAGAAGAAAAGAGTTGACGTTTCGTTGAAGGGTCATGAGGACTCGAAACGTCAACTCTTTTCTTCTCCACCGATGCTGCCAGACCTGCTGAGTTTTTCCAGGTAATTCTGTTTTCCTTTGTGGCTGACTTCAGTGTGACCTGCACAAATTATCAGTTCACTGTGTATCATGGCAATCTGCTTGTCTGAGGCATGTAGCTGCAATATAACTGAATCGGTTAACACAGGAAAAGATAATGTTCGGCCCTGTTCTCAGATAGTTGCCCACCTTTAAAAAAATTGACACAGCAGCAACTGCTTTTACACAAAAACAGAATTACCTGGAAAAACTCAGCAGGTCTGGCAGCATCGGCGGAGAAGAAAAGAGTTGATGTTTCAAGTCATCATGACCCTTCGACAGAACTTGAGAAGGGTCATGAGGACTCAAAACGTCAACTCTTTTCTTCTCCGCTGATGCTGCCAGACCTGCTGAGTTTTTCCAGGTAATTCTGTTTTTGTTTTGGATTTCCAGCATCCGCAGTTTTTTTTTTTGTTTTTATCTCTGCTTTTACACAGTCTGGTCTCACTACTCTGCAAAAAATTCTGCTTTGCTTGAGGCTTGTTAATTTAAAATCTGTATTCTCTCATCCTGCATTCAAAATCTAAGTCAAATTGTTTATTTTCATTGCATCATTAATGCCCCTCAGCAAGTTTAAGAGCTGGGTCATGTCCCTTCCCAATGCTGTTTTGCAATGAATACAAAAAAGTGTGTTCATAATTTAAAGCCCTAAGTCCCAGACTATTCATGTCACTTGTCTTTGAACCTTTCCAACATGATAATGCCCTAGTCAAATATTATCATGTACTTTAAAAATTTAATCACCAGAAATTTGTCAATGATTTTATTCATTAAACCATAATAGAATCAAAATTCCTCTGCCCTTCTGGCATACTCCAACTTCAACTCCAGTAGGAGTGCACCTAAAGGACCAGAAAATAAACTGGGACTTAAATATGCTGGGACCCTATATACCCCACAACTCTCCCACCCACCTCACCCTGGCTTAGAAATTAAGGTTTATTCTGTGGTATCCTGTGCCACCTAAGCTCCAGTCACCTGTCATTAAATTTCCTACAAGGGCTGCATACTTGGGGGAAGGGGGAAAGGGACAGAGGTCATTGGCATTGTTGAGAGTATGGGTATGATTGTCAGAATCATATGCCTAATGAATTTCTGTCCATTGCTATTAATTGCTACAGCTGCCATTGGAAAGAATACAATGAGGCAGGGTGGGGAAGAGGGGAATTTTTTTAACCAGCATCAAAAATGGCACTTGCGTCACTTGTCCTGACATTCCTACCAGCAGTGTCAGGTGGGCAGCAATGATGCAATATTTAAATGAGACCTGAGAGTTAAAACAAATGAACTAGGTTGAAGCTTCCATGCCCCTTTTGCCCCACAACCCACCCAGCCAAAATAACCCCAAAGTCAAAATTGACCCCTTAGTGTTAGTTATGCAAATCCAAACAAACTATGGCAACCTTTGAAATGGCTGCATCTGTTCACTAAACTGTATTTGTAGCAAGGAGCCAAATAATTGGAACAGATATGATAGATTGACTCGTTCCTGTTGTCAGAAACGATCATAGAAAGTAAAGGACAGCTCACCTATGAAAGAATAGTTTAGCATTACGTTGTAACTCATTCAATTGTTTTCCACTCGAGCAATTTGATAAAAGTCTGTTTACCATGGCTATCTAACTGAATGACATCACTGTTAGATTATATGTTTGTTCATTGTTTAATAAATTCAACAAATAGTTTAAACTCAAAATTAAATCTGATGTGATGCTCAAGGACTAAGGAGAAATCATGTGGGGGCACAGTTACCAGACAGGATTTGCTATTCATTATCCTGGACACATCACTGAAAATTTACCTCTGGGCTTACTTAAGTATTATCAATGTTATCCAGAGTTGGGATTCAAATATAAGTGTGATGATAGAAGAGTAAAAGTAATCCAGAGAGAGAAGGTTAGCAAATAGCTAAGGATATGGTGAGAATAAAAGACTTATAGAACTGAAGCAAAATTTGAAACAAGCAGAGTATTACCAGTTTTCTTTTAATTCTTTCACAGGATGCAGGTCTCCAATTCCACTTGAGAACACAGTAGTGAGCCATCTTCTTGATAACTGAATGGCCACTTCAGAGGAAACAAAGAGCCAATCCCATGCTGTACCCCAAAAGTTTGCTGTTGCAGCCTCCGGTTATGTGCCATCTTGTCCTGCATGAGCACAGGATGTTTGTCAGCGAGTGTGATGCAATTTGTTTGGATGATATGATTGTCATGGTTGTATAGCTGGCAGTGACTGGGAGGATGGGGCTTTCAACACTGCTGACTGTGTGAAGGTGAGATTAATAGGTATACATCATCATTGATATAGATTATTGGTAGGTGAATGATCCTGGTGTAGTGCATTGAGCAGTATGTGAGGCAAGAGGCGCAGCTGATGGGGTATGGCAATTGAAGCTACATTACTGACCTTAACCAATCATCTGAGGTTATTGAACACTGGCACTGCAACCTAGGGGCTTGACAACAGAATTAGCTGCTGTGGCTATCTGGTCACACTGTCTTCACAGTTTGTCTGGAGGGCCTTCAGACTCCATGTGGATAAATCACATCGCTCCTCCTCTCTATCTCTTCCACCAAGGAGTCCTGTGCAGTATCAAAGAACCTTGAAGCATGCCCTTTCCCTTTTGAGTCATAATTCATTTTTCCTGCTGTGACACTCTTCCACAAACCATTCCAGTACCTGCTGCAGGCAGAATGCACAATGCAGGCTACCTTTAAGAGGTGCTAGACTTGTAGAAAGTTGGGCCCCCTGCTGAAGCATGCAACCACCAGTGCATTTAGCACTGGCTGCATGCAACAATTAAGCAAATTAGTAGGCAGCACAAAGTTGGCATGCTGTCTGCTTTGGAAACAACAGGGGCAGGTTAATCGCACATCATGATCCCAATGCATGTTTTTGGGGGCGATCAAACTTTGTCCCTCAATGTTTTAGACATGAAGAGAGAACACTGTGCAAATTCAAGACCAAGAAGAAGATGATGCAGCACTATTTGACAAAGACATATATGTGGAGAGCAAGTCCAGAAGGTGAGAGTGCAGATCATTAAGCCCTTAATTCTGCTTGGATTAGTTAAAATTTTAATGAAGACAATACTAATAATTTTGAATTACTAGCTAATTGCCTGAATGAAACACCCTCTTAGTTGTGAAATGTTGCATTTTTTCAACCTGATAGCAGAAATGATTAAGCTATAAAATATTTCTTAATGCCTGTGACTTCTATTTGGAAAGATTTGCAGGAAAAGACTGAGGAGTGACATTAGGGGCGAATTACTCTTGCAGAGAACCAGCACAGGCACGACTAGCCAAACAGCTTCCTTCTGTGCTGTAAACATTCCATGATTCTATACTTAACTAACATCAATGGCATTGCTGATGTAGGACCTTGCTTTGTGCAAACTGTTTGCCATGTTTCCTAAATAACATGGTGACTATATTTCAAATATATTTCATTGGCTGTAAAGCATTTTGTGACATCCTGAGGTAATGAAAGGCACTATATTAATGCATGTGCTTCTTTTAATGTCTGAAGTGTGCCGGCAAAGATTAAAAAATAAGGAAAACTCCACAATCCACAACATTATGATATAAAGGGATCAACTGGGCCTTTTTAGGAAAAATAGTATTATGTAAATCACTTCTGAATTCATCAATATGACTGGTTTTGGATAAGCAAGATCACTAATAGTGTACATTATGTGTACATGGAAAAGTAACCTTCATCGTCAGATTTATCTCATAATTATTGGACTAGACTGCAAATTAGTTAAATGATTCATTAAAGTTTAATAAGCTAGCAGAAGGAAAAAGCTGTGGATGCTGGAAATCTAAAATAAAAATAGAAAATGCTGGTAACTCTGAGCAGGTCAGCCAGCATCTGTGGAGAAAGAAACAGAGTCATATGTTCAGGTTAATGATCTTCATCAGCATTGTTTCTAAACTGGCTTAAGTCTCAAAGCATTGATGACTAACAAATCCATCTCTGAACATTTCCTTGACTCCCTCACCAACTATAGCCATTTTGCACCCTTACTCTCTGCCCTGGGACAAACGACCCTTCTTCTCCTCTCAGCATCATTCTCCCAGCCCAATTCTCTTTCTTCAGGTCCTCCAATTATTATGGCATTACTGCCTCAGTCACCCTGCTCAATATCAACTTAGTTTTTACTCTCAAGATCTTTTGTTCCCATTTCATTCTGCATGGGTTTCCATGTTCTGGCACTACACCAACTTGGCAATGTCAGATTTGACAGTCACAGGCTTCATAACACATAGGTCCACAGATGTTGGATGGCCAGGATGATCATGCACAATTAAATCTAACTTTATCTCCTCATCCTCTCTCTGCTGTCAAGTCCTCTTCCTACTTACCAGCACCAGCAAATTGGAATGGCAGCTTCAAAGTCTTTGCCCTCCAACCTCCTTCAACCATCTTTTCCGACTCCGACCATCATCACCTCCTTCATCAAGTTCAAGGCATCATGGGTTTGAACCTCCAAAAATGAGACCATCTACTCATCTGTCTCCCCACTGTACTGCTTCTCCTATTCACAAGCCTCCTATTGTAATCCTTATCCTATCCCTGAACCTATAATGATCCCATAGCTTCTCCTCTATCTTTATTTGCCTTCATCAGCATCATCTGTTCCACAAGACCCATTACCGCCTGCCTCCACTTTGCATCCAACCATCTAATTCAAAGTTCCCTCTTTTTTTTGGATCATGCAGGTGATTTGTTTAAGTGCACACACCCTTTAATTTTTTTTGCGCTTAACTAAAACAGCCTACTTGCTGCACAATCGCACACTTCAGAGGCAACACTAATCTTGGTATCTCACTTCAGCTCAATGCTATCATTCATTGTCAACATCTTCCTTCTTTGTGGCGTTGCTCCCTCCAAAAATGTTGTGATCCCTTCTTCTTAAAGGAAGGACCTGAAATATCCCTCCACTTTTACAACAGCTGCTCCGTTTCTAGCCCCCCCTTTCACTCTAAGCTCCTCCACTACACAACCATTTACCAATCCAAAGCTAATCTTTCCCCATATTTATTATTTAGATTGCCTCAATCTGGTGTCCTCCCTGTCCATAGCATGGAGATTGTCTTGTTCAAAGTTACCAACGGTATTCTAAATGAACACCAACATTTACATCACAGAAGTAGATGATTTTGTCTGTGTCATCTTCAACCTGGAGCAATTCAAAACTAATTCAATTGTCCCATAGCCTTGGATTTTCCTCTGATTCAAACATTTATGTATGCTTTCCCTAAATGATGCAGTAATCACTGCCTCAGCTATTCCTTGTGTCAAAGTGTGATTTGTCCCAAAAGTCCAGTCTCTCCGTATGCAGATGATGCCTATCTTTGCACCTCTAACATCACCCTGAATTTCATGGCTTACTGTCCAATTTTAAGTCATTTAATGAACCACATTGTCCTCCAGAAACACCGAAGCCATCTTGACTAATTCTCACCAGAAAAGTCACTCCTGTCCTTACCAACATTCACAGGCTCCCCGTCTCCAAAAGCATTGATCTCAAAACTCTCTCACTCATTGGCATCTTTCTGCACCCTACCTGCAAATTCCTCTAGAATTATATCTCAGTTTGACTCTCTGGGGTCAATTTTTTCTATCACCTGAAAATAACAGGGCCATAATGGCCTCAAAATGGTGTTGATATCTTTACCAGCCCATTAGCAGCAGGTCAGCAATATTTTGAAAGGGGTCTTCCATTGTCTCAGGCAATCAGCCTTTTTAATATGCAAATTGGGATCAAGAACCTCCTCAAAGACTACCCCTCTGACTTCACCATTCATCTACCTCCCCCTTGCACCCCCCACCCCCCCCACCCCACTTAACTCATCTCCCAATTCTTTTTTTTTGGTGCTTAAATTGCCAGTCAGCCCTTCTTATGAAGCCTGGCATTTTATTAGTGTACAAAAGCAAAACACTGCAGATACTGGAACAGGAAATGCTGGAAGTATTTAGCAGGTCGAGTAGCATCTGTGGAGAGAGAAAAAGAGGGCAGAATTTTACGACAGCGGGGTTTTACGATCCTGCTGAAGTCAATGGGATTTATAATGACTTGCCGTATTTTACGGCCCTGTCCCCGCCAAAACGGGGCTGTAAAATTCTGCCCAGAGTTTCTGTTTCAGTAGAAGCAGACTGCCAGCATGCTGGTCTTCCTCCATGGTCCTCCCTCTGAGCCATTTTCATTCTGGTAGCATCCAGGCAGACGGTGGTGGCAGGGTGGGCGGGGGGGGGCACGGGTGCAGTGGTGACTGCTACCCACCTACAAGCAGCCGGTAGCACATTAGGCCAATTAAAGGGAATTTGCAGTCAAAGTTGGGTCCTCCATTTGATGTTGAAACACGATTGAGAGATAGAGCCGTCTTCCTGGTGGCAGGCCTGGGGGTGGGGGTGTGGAGGGGGAGTGGTGGGTGTGGGGTGCAGCAGGGGAGACAGCACTCTATTGCCACACCCACCATAGCCAAAGGGCTACAGCTGCTGACTATTCAGTGAAGGTGCTGGCCCACCATGCTGACCTTTAGAATTAAAACATTTATAGAAGCTCTTCAGAGGATGCTTTCATTTTGGCAGATGGTGCCGAGATCTACTTTGGCAGATTTCACTTCTGACTGTGGAGCTGCTGATCCTTCAGTGCTGTTGGGCCTCCTATTAGCCTCCCAACCTAGTAAACATGCCCAGCATCCCTAGTTGGACAGTGAGCGCTGATTGCCCTGCTTATTAAAAATTGTGCCAGGTGTCTGGCACTGGTGTGCTGCCAGATCAGGATGTAGAAATGGCTCTGAGTCAGGGGGCAGAAACATCCCAGATTTGCACTGTGGTAGCGGGCGGGTAAAACGGCTTTTTACCTGCAGGCCGCAATGGCGGCTTTTGACACCGTATCATCCCAAACTTGCCACAACAATTATGCGTTCCCGGGAAACATGCGGTTTCCATGGCAAGCAGGCTCTCATTTGCCCATTGCGCCATCACCTCGTCGCTTCATCACACCAGGCACCATACTTAAAGTACAACCGCACGCACACCTCTCAGTGCTTCCAGCGCACGATTGCTGCAAAGAAGATATGGCCCTGAAAAGCAAAAAGACTGTAGCCTCCAGGTTCAATGATGCATCCCTTGAGCGCCTTTTGGATACAATGGAGGCTCGCCATGATTTCCTCCACCCTCGCTCTGACTGCAGGATGGGCAGCAAACTCACTAATCCAGTTTGGGAGGCAATGGAAACGGTGGTCAGTGCCAATGCCCTACAAAAGAGGACAGCATCCAGTGCCACTACAGGATGAATGGTCTCATCCATTCCACCAGGTTAATTCACTCTTCTCATCAATCTCAACTCAGACACTCACAAACCCATCACACACCCAGGGATCTCACACCTCAAGTGAAAACACCACTAACTCTCATAGAGACCCTCACATCTCCATCAGGCTCTTACCCCCTCGAGCTTCCCCCCTCCTGACTCCTTCGTCCAGCCTTACCTCTTCCTCAAGTCTCATTTCTTCCTCCAGCTTTACTCCTTCCTGACTCCATTCTCTATCCTTACTTCTTCCTCCACCCTTATTCCCTCCGCTCTTTGCATTTCTTCCTCCATCCTTACTCCCTTCCCTCTCTGCACTCCTTCCCCACCCACCCCCAACTTCCTCCCCTCTCCGCACTCCTTTCTTCCTCTGTTCTCCTTCCTCTCTCTGTACTCCTTCCACCCTCTGAACTCTTTCCCTTACACCTTCACCCCCTTACACCTACCTCCCCAGTTGCCATCTCCTCCCCCATTATACCCTCCTCCCCCTGCACTCCTTCCCCCTACCCAACCTCACCCCCCGACACCTTCATACCTGCCTCCCAACTTCACCCCTTGACACCTTCATTCCTGCCTCCCAACCCCAATCCCTGGCAACATTGTTACCCCCCCTTCCAACCTCATCCCACCCCCCCGACCTTCATTATCCCCTCCCAACCTCACCTCCCCCGACACCTTCATTCCCTCAACCCAACCTCAACCCCCGTAACCCCTCTTCTTCTCCTAATTGATCCTAGGTCTACCACTCCCACCCCCTCGACCATCTTCTGTTGTGAGCATCAATGGTGACTTTCCAACTTCTGTGAGCTGCTTTGCAGCAGAGCCATGTCCATGAGAATCCACCCAGCATGGCAAGGACATTCCTCCAAGAGCCCTTTGCTGTCGGACTCCAGCATCTTTGGCTCCTCTGATGTCCGCAATGTGAGCAAGGCCCTAATGGTAAGTCCCGACTTTTGCACATCATCGTTGTCAAGGCGTGTTCTGAACCAATGTGGGCAGACGATCCAGTGTGGGGGGGTGAGTCCAGCAGGTTGGCCTCATAATGATACGGTGAAATATTACAATGAGGTTCCCGATGCCCAATGGCAGGAAATGTAACCTGCCATCAGTGGGCGGAGCAGACGATCGCAAACTAGTTTCATGACGTCGTGAAACTGAATTTTGGCCTTCTTGCCACATTGTCCACTCACGTCACCGAATACGCCCGACGCCAATGGACGAAAAAAAATCCCGACCTGGGCCCTGAACCCGAGAACGAAAATTCCCTTCACCAGAGTTAAGGACCTGATGGTAACTCTCCCCACAGATGTTGCCAGACCCGTTGGATATTTCTAGCATTTTCTGTTCTGATGTTGTATAAATGTAACTTGCTGTTTAGCATTTGTTAATTTACATTAGCATGATTCATCAAACATATCTACATATTCAGATACAAAAAAATGTTTTCTTATACTTACTTTTTGCAATCAGTTCTCTCACAGTTTTCTGATCTTCCCGATTCACATCCAGCCACCTGTCAGTTCATTGAAATATTAATAATGTCAAAGGTTGCTCCAAACTGTGGGTTGTTTAAATATAGTGCATGGTTCTGCAATTTAGGGCATTTTTAAAATTCATAGCATACTTGTTGCAAACGAACACGTCTTCAAATTCCTGATTATTCTCTTCATAGTTAATGATGACTTTGTCAAGGAACCATCCACTAGCTGTAGAAAAAGATATTTGAGTTTAGATCTGCTTTTTGTTACACATGATTGTCACATACATGGTCAAAGCCGGTGAATGCATCTTCACATTACCAAACTCACCAAATCCCCAGTCACCACACTTCTGTGAACTACAGGCCCATCACAACCTGGTAGTACTCATGGATTCAAAGTCTAACATTCACATACTCCATCTCACCCGCACACACCTGCCACTGATGCCAGCCTCACACCCACCTCTTACAGCCTACACATAGCTCCAGCTAATCAATTATGGCAGTCACATCACCCAAAGTGCCACACTATCAGTGAAATTCTGCTTTCTCCCTTAAAGGAAAAAGTGGCCCATAACTTCAGGGAGAACCAGAGAAGCTGGGGATGGGGGCAGGGGTGTGGGGGAAATTTCAGCAGGGGAACGTGGGACACTATCATCACTCCATTCTCCCCAGTCCAGTGGAGGGGATAATACTCCAATTCATCAAATTGTGGAGTGGCCTGTAACTTCTTAACTGCCTCCTCATCATCATCCTGAGATCTGGCATGAAGTGAAAGTAGCAAATGGTGTGACCATGGACCTCTTGCTTTCCTCTGCACGTGATGTATCACCAAGCATGTTGCCAGGCCAGGGGGAGAAGACAGATCCTGTGCCAGCTCAACAGAGGGCAAGGTTGCACAAAGGTTCTGCTTTGGGGATTCAGATAAGGACTTTGATGGGGTTAGCCTACAGGAGAATACTGAAGTGCATACACAATAAGATGCTTGGCGCAATGGAAGATCTGCCATAGACTGTCACTGGCAAAGGGCATGGAGAACTCTACCTATAATGTGACACAGGACATCGTGCAGATCTTGGAGTCCTTCTTTTTCCACAGAAATGATGGCTGGTTCCATGACAGCACTAGTAGACCAAGCTGTGATGCAATGCCTCAGCTTCCACTGAAATCAGCCAATACCTCAGTGCTCAGATGGAGATCAGGTGACCATGCTTGTTGCCATGAAAGTTCAGATTTGATGCCACGTAGGTTCAGATTGCTGCCATAGTGCCTATTGATCAGTGTTCCAAAGGGGCTTGCAGGCTCTCACAGCAGTCCAGCAATCTGTCCTCCCAACAGATTACAAGGATTACAGAGGTGCTACACCCTAGAGTGGCAGTGGCATGGTGGTACACAAACCTGCTGTCCTCTCTCAGTATGAAAGCATTCGTGCTCCTACCTTTGCCATTCTGTCATAGACCTTGCTATCACCTGTCAACCAGCCAACCCAGGCTGTTACTGCCCATGACAAGCTGGTACAGTCTGAAGGATGGGCAGGCACCAAGAATGAATAGTTCATTGCTCTTTGTAAAATTGGAAATGTTGTTCGATAAAAATATTGTAAAAATATTTTGTTGGTGGCTTTTATTGTTGGATGGCAAGTGAACATGAGAGATGGGCATCTCAGATAGATGTAACAGTGGACAACAGTGGGTTCACATTAGTGCAGGGAAGTTGTTTCACTGAAGTCTGAGTGAATAATTTGTTCCCTCACAGCATGTCCATTTACAATTGATCTAGATGCCTCCCTCCTGCTTTCTCCTGCTTCTTCTCCAAAGTTGGCTTCTGGATCTGTAAGTTAATTTTTTTCTTTCACGGGATGTGGGCATTTCTGGTAATGTCAGCATTTTTTGCCCATCCATAATTGCCTTTAAGAAGATAGCGGTAAGCCACTTCTTGAACCACTGCGGTCTGATATGGTGTAGGTACACCCTTGGTGCTGTTAGGAAGGGAGTTCCAGGGTTTTGACTCAGCAACAGCGAAGGTATGGAAATACAGTTCCAAATCAGGATGGTGTGTGGCTTGGAGGGGAACTTGCAGGTGGTGGTGTTTCCATGTGTCTGCTGCCCTTGTCCTTCTAGATGGTAGAGGTCACAGGTTTGGAAGGTGCTGTCAAAGATTCTTGGTGAGTTGCTGCAATGCATCTTGCATATAGCACACACTGCTGCCACTGTGCATTGGTGGTGGAGGGAGTGAATGTTTAAAGTGGTGAATGAGGTGTCATCTGAGGGAACTGCTTTGTCCTGGGTAGTGTCAAGCTTCTTGAGTCTTTTTAGAGATGCACTCATCCAGGGGTTTGGAGAGTGTTCCATCACACTCTTGTGCCTTGTAGGTGATGGACAGGCTCTTGGAAAGTCAGGAGTTGACTCACTCACCAGCTGACTTCATTCTCAGCTGACTTGCTCTTGTAACCACAGTATGTATACGGCTAGTCCAGTTTAGTTTCTGATCAATAGTAACCCCCAGATGTTGTTGGTGGGGGATTCAATGATGATAATGGCTGTGCCCTCATAATGGTGACACTGTGGAAGTGCAGCGGGCCACCACAAACTTGTGGCATGTACTGCAGTGCTTGCCCCAAGCAGTTAAGGCATCAGATGCATGGTTTGGGAAGCCGATTGCCTGTGCTATGTTTTATGTGGCTCCATTATTGCTGCTGCCCCACTCTGCTCATTTGATGAGATGGAAAAGAGGGGTCATCATCTTTCTACAGAGGGCATTACTCTTGGCCCAGAACAGCCAGGCTCTTATTCCTCCAGGAGGACTGAAGGTGGTGGGCAGGCTGATTGGTGCAGGATGAATATGTGATGGCTGCTGTCATGACAGCAGACATTCTTCAACCTGATGTGCTGTGAGGGGTTGCACAACAGCTGCACATTTATTAAATGGAAATTGTTACATCTCAGCTGAGCGCAACAAGATGTATTTTTGAGAAGGACTGTTTTAACTCTTATGAGTGCTGTGATTTTAAAGAACAGCACAAACAGGCTTTCCTCTAAGCTTAAATCAAAAGAAAGAATAAAAGTTTATTTTCACACCCGAAGAGATTTAACATCCACTTAGATTACTAGAAGAGCAACACAGAAACAGGTCACTTATTCACACAGTCCTTAAGATGGTGGTTGAAAAGTTGCAGGCATGAAGGATTCTCTCATGGTTCACTGGAGACAATGGGTGTTGGACGTTTCTTGCCATTTCAGATGAAATTGTGACTGAACTCCTGTAGTGAAGAAATATAATCTTGCAGGTAAGACAAATTAGCCCTTCATCTCTGCCTTTTGGAGGCAGGGTTCTTTCCTTTTTCTGGGCAAGGTCTCTTCCTCTGAAAGTGTTTAATCAGATTGTTGTGTTAAATTCAGACTCCCTTGCTGGCCTGCCATTGTGAATTAATAAGATATCAGCCCCCACTCCAGCCAGTTTCAGTCATGTGATGGTAGCATCTTTGCATTCAATTGTCCACACAATAGGTTGAAACCAATGGGCATAAACGTCCCAGACTTGTAATTAGTGCAGTAGCGGGAGGGTAAAACAATGTGGTGGGTTTTCACACTGTATCATCCCAAACTTGCCACATTATTTACGCATTCCTGGGAAACACACTGTTTCCATGTGGGCAGGCTCCCATTTGCCCGCCCACCATTATCTTGCCGCATCATCATGCTGGGCACCATATTTAAAGTCCAGCCGTGCGCACACACATTTTAGTGCTTCCGGCTCATGACTGCTGCAGGGAAGACATGGCCCGGAAAGGCAAAAAGACCGCAGCCCCCAGGTTCAGTGACGCATCACTAGAACACCTTTTTGATGCTGTGGAGTCCCACTGGAATGTCTCCTACACCCACCCTGACCACAGAATGGGCAGCAGCATAACCAACCAGGCTTGGGAGGCCGTAGCAGCGGTGGTCAGCATCAATGCCCTTCAAAAGAGGACAGCCACCCCAGTGCCGCAAATCGACGAATGATCTCATCCGTTCTACCAGGGTAAATCACTCTTCTCATCACTCTCAACTCTCACACTCACAAACCCATCACACAGCCACAGGACTCTCACTCACTGCCAGTTCAAGGGACATCACCATTCACTCTCTCACATTCACCATCAT
This sequence comes from Carcharodon carcharias, assembly GCF_017639515.1. NCBI lineage: Eukaryota > Metazoa > Chordata > Chondrichthyes > Lamniformes > Lamnidae > Carcharodon > Carcharodon carcharias. The sequence goes on from NC_054472.1 coordinate 101,662,485, forward strand.
TGTCCTCATTCCATCCATGGGACCACACACCACCCACACATGCCAGGCATACTTATCATCTGGTCTGGCAGGCATACTGCTTACACTTTCTCCATCTCTATTCATGCAGGAGAAGATGGCACACAACAAGAGGAAGAGGTCGCAGGCCAGTGGAGGAATGCCTGAAATCAAGGTCCTCATGGACTTTGAAACAGAGCCATCCAGCTGGCCAGCGACAATCTGGACTGGTCCTGTGCTGACGGTGAGGTCAACAGTGCTCTACCAAGTGAGGGTCCAGCAGTGTAACACATACCAGACAACCATGCTGTGAGTGATGTGTCCTGTTTCACAGGCCACTTCTATGGTTTAATTAACTCCCCTTGCTTCCGCAGGCACATCTTGAAAACAGCTGATGGAGTCCATAACCCAGGGCCTCCAATCAAGTACTGAAGAAATCTCTGAAGAGGAATCTGAAGGCACCCTCCTTGAAGTCCCATCACGGCACTCACCCACACTCTCCACCAATGCAGAGACACACAACTCAGTGGGACTTAGCTTTAGAATAACCTCGGGATCACAATTTGTTGAGCACATTACACTGTCTAATCGACAGCAGGTGGCAGCAGGGACTTCCCTGGTGTCTGGCACCTGGAGGGCTGCTGGAAGCCAGAAATTTGCTGAGTCCAAGTTAGATGACACGACTCTCAACTTGGTCATGTTACATGTTTGAGCTGCAAAGGCAAGCTTGGGAACATCAGGAAGGGATGTCCCCTGCACTCCTCAGGTAGCAAGGCATGATGAAGGAGTCCATCTGCCTTCACTCTGTGGTGATAATGCCAATGCACCAAGGTCATCACTGGTAGGATGGAGGCCACCATGGAAACCTTGGTTCAGGACTTTGCTCCTGCACTGCTGCGCAGGCTGAACTCCATTGCTGATGCCATAGTTAGCCTTCAACAGTATGTACACAAGAAGGGTGCCTCGATCTCACTCCCACTACCCATTCTCCTCAAGGAGTCAGCCTGGGGCCCTTGGTCACCCAGAGGGAGGAGGATCAGCAGGTGCACATTTTGGGGCCATTCACTCAGATGATTCCTGGGGTGTCTGGTCCATCCAAATCCCCTCTTCCTGTGACCTCAGCAGCTCCAGCTCCACAGGCTGAGGAGGGTGCCTCTGCCACACAGCAGGACCCTGAAAGCAGACCAGGGCCTTCCAAATCTCGACACTCCAGAGGACACACACCAAGGTCATCACAGACAGGGCGTCACAGTCAACAGGCTGCCTCTGCCTCTGCTTTGGCTGTCCGGGGAGCATGTAGCGGCAGGGTTAGGAAAGTTAAAAAGAATTAGTTGCACAGCCTGGGCGCAGGTGTTAATCAATTGTACATACTGTTCAATATTGTCAGTAAACTCTCAAGAATGTCTCCCTGCCTAAGCCTCCTTGTTCTGATGAGCAGTGTTCGTGTCACTCAGTTGTGAAACCTTTCAGCACAAGATAAAGGCAGGTGTCTCAGCCAAGGGCCCCTTCCCTGTTCTCTATGCAGCCTTCACGCCAAAGTGATAGTCCAGCCTCACACTCCCTGGACACATTACTGATGCCTGCACCTCAGCGATGCTGGTCATTGCTGCAAGAATGTAGTGGGCAGGCACCACAGAGTTCTCTCATTTTGTCTTTGTGCTCTCAGCACCTTTAATGGGCTGGCACCCATCTCTTCAGCATCTGTGGTCACTGATGCTGTGCTCCTGAAGGGCTCAGGTGGTGAAGGGTCAGATGCTTTTAAGGATTCATGGCTGCGTCTCTATGGTCTGACCCTGATCACAGAGCGCAAGTGAGCTGTCCTCGGCCAGACAGGAGTCAGACATTTTCAGAGGCAATGTGAAGATCTATGGAGTGTCCTCACTGCATGTTGTCATCATCCTCCTGCAATGAAGCGACTATTAGGGCCTCCACTGCAACTCCATGACAGGAACATTCTCACAGAGGGTATTTGTGCTGCTATAAGCCAGACTGGAGTCAAACATTCACAGATGCAATGTGAGGGTCTATGGGGTCATCTCATTACATGTCGTCATCGTTCTCCACAAATCTAGCAGCTATGAGGGCCTCCCGAGTGTGCCTGCCTCATCTAGCCAGTGCTAGGGCCTCATTCTCATCATTGTTGCCTTCGAGGGCCTCCTCATCCTCATCACCATTGGCATCCTCCTGATCGGAGGAGATCTCCGGCTCCTCTGTCTCCGGTCCAGGCACTGGAACCTCACATTCAGCATCCCAATAGTCTGCTCCAACAAGTTGTGAGTTGCAGCATGAGCCTCATTATACCATCGCTCTACTTCACTCTGAAGCCGCCGCACAGGTGTCATCAGCCACGGCCTCCGTGGGTAGCTCTTGTCCCTGAGGGGGCATACCTGCAGTTTCTGTGGACCCTGGAGGATGTCAGGGATCGGTGACCGAATGAGGATGTTGGAGTCATGCACACTCCCTGAAAACCATGCGTAGACCTGCAGGATGCATTTCTGGTGGTCGCACGCCAGCTGTACATTCAGCGAGTGGGACCCCTTGCAGTAGATATAGTTCACTGCCTGTTGCGACAGAGATTTGAGCACCATGTCAGTGAAGCTGATTGTACCCTGAACTTGTGGGAAACCCACAAATCCAATCACTCCTGCATCCTGGCTGTCCTGGTCTGGGTCAAAATACACAAAGCTGTGTGCCCTCGCAAAGATGGCATCCATGACTTTATGGATGCATTTATGGCTGGAGGCTTGTGAGATCCCAGAGAGGTCACCTGTGGAGCCCTGAAAGGAGCCACTGGTGTAGAAATTGAGTGCCACTGTCACTTTCACAGCCACTGGCAGTGGATGCCCTCCATGTCCCCGTGGCGCCAAATCCTGCTGCAGGTGGCAGATGTGATTACCCAGTTCCCTAGACATGCACAGTCTTCAGCAACACTGGCTCTCGGTCATCTGCAGGAATGAAAGGCAGCATCTATAGACCCTGGGTCTAGCTAGGAATTGACCAATGACGGCTCACTGTAGCTCTTCGGTGGCCTTTGTGGGAGCGCCAGCTGCCCCTTCTTCCTGAAGGTGCTGCTCCTGCCTCTGTGCGGCCAGGAGCAACAGTCACTCTCTCCTCCATCATCTTCACTCTATGTAGGCCAGCAGGCATACAGCTAGTTCACCAGGCTCCATGATCCTGATGTACTCCTCCTGCAGGATGAAAGAGAGAGATGCCTGGTTAGCATGGGTGTACTAAGAACCTGTCTTGGTTAAGTTTGACGACCCCTAAACACTTCCCAGAGAGTGCTGGCCGCCACTTGGATGGCCAGATATTAGTGCGCTGCTTGCCTGTTCGAAACCTCACCCACCTCCGCCTCACTCTATCTGATCGATTGGCGGCAGCTTTGCCCATTGGACTGCATGCTGTCAGTACAGGTGCAGGCATGCTCCTAACCCGCACTGCAAGGTTGCATTGTTAGCTTGAACCATGGGGCAGGCTGGTCCAAACCGGGATGCTGACATTGCAAGCGGCTGTGAGTGCCTCCACCAGTGACTGCTCCATGGCCAGCTTTAGCGAGGAAATTGTGCAGTCATCCAACTGTTCTGCAGTCCACTAAAATGCTCATGACTTTGCAGTGTGTGCCAGTGGGGGTTAAAAGCTTTGGAGCACTTGGTGACACTTTGATATCTCTGCATTGCTTGTGGGCAGATAAGCTAAAGGCCCGCTTCCAATCATATCAATGTGGCTGCACCGGAACTGTCTCTGTTGCAGACAAATGTTCACTTTATACAGGTTTCCCCAATGTATGGCCGCTTTCCTCGCCCACTCTACCCCCCCACCCTGAATGCTTGTGTGCTATATTCAACAGCAAGGGTGCCCTTGGCACACCCCGCTCAACAAGTTGTCCTGACCACAAGGCAACCGTTACCCGCCCCCCCACCCCCCCAAAAGTCACCTTAACGGCAGGGCTGCTTTTAACCCCCACAAGCCCCCTCCCAACGTGCCTCAAGCTTGAAGTCCAACAGGCAACCCTGGTGAGTGCTGCACAATGTTACTGTGCACTCACCTCCGAGTTCCCCTCAAAGTGCAGCCTGCCAAGCGCACGCCTTTTATGCGCTGTTGTGAAACACGTTGCCGAGCTTCCCCGCCGACATGGATGGATGATCCAGCGGGATGCCGGGGGTACGATTCCGGCGGGCTGGCCTAATAATGATATGCAGATGTATTACAATGAGGTTCCTGATGGTCGATGATAGGAAGCACAACCTGCCACTGGAGGGCTGAGAGGACAATTGCGAATTGGTTTCATGCCATCATGAAACCGATCGTGCCATATTCACGCCACCAAACACTCCTGATGCCTTAGGGCATGGAAAATCCCGACCAATGTAATTGACACAAAATTGGGGAAGTTATGGTTATCCCATCAATATTCCAACCATGATCATCCTCATTGAAGACTCAGTTTGAAATCCTATCTTCATGGGGCCAGAAGGTCGAGCAACCATTATCATGTTAAATCTTTTCCAATGACATGGTGACGGTTAGTCAATTAGCACCTGGGAAGGCCATTTGTATTTTAAATAACTTCTCAGAGGCATGTTGTCACTTCTGTCTCAGAAATCACAAAGCAAGTCATCTGACTCACCTGAGTCCATTTTGTGAAGGTTTGTGTGAATATTCCATGTGCTTTTTTTTAAAGGTAATGTGTCCACTTCTCAATAAGTTTTATGGGCATAGTGTACCCGTGACAAAGCACTTGCAGTTCCTAAGCTTCTCCCTGTCAACATAGTAGACCCACAGAGCCACATGTGTGCATTTGATCATGGCATCAGGGATCCATTATCCTGGCAAAGCCCCATGCCATCTCATTCTCCTTTTCCTGCCTCAGAAAAAGAATGATGAACTGCCTTTGATTTGATTATATGGCCTTAGTGATCTTCTGGATACTATGGTAGATAGTATTGAAAGGTTGACAAAATCTCCCACCCAAGGCTGAAAGGAACTGGAGACATAAAAATTTACGGCCTCACACAGGGCCATCCTTATCCTCTTGTGAAGCTCCAGGTCGGGTTAAAGCAGGCGGGACAGTTTTGTGATCACCCTCATGTTGAACATGAGTCACCTCAGGCATGGCTCCTAGGTGGGCTATAGGTAGTGTTAGGAAATAGAGATAATTTAAGTAAACCAAATTTGTTTTTGTGGATGTTAGGAATGGGTTTAGCTTTAATGTTTAAGTTTGATTTGTATTTCTGTAGCTGTGTTAAAAAAAAGTCAAATTGAGTTTTAGTTTCATTTTAAAAGTTGTCTGCATTTCTAATGAGAGTTTTACAACTTTTGCAGCTTAAGTTAAACAAACAAGAATAGAGAAACTGGGCTGTTGCCTAGCAACATGGATCCAGAGAGGCAGGTCCTTCCCACAGAAACACACAGAAGAAACTAGAAACAGCAGTTTGATTTGCAAACTGAATTCAGTTGATTTTGAAAGTAGCTGCCACTAGAGACTGGAGAATAAAGGGGACAGATAGCCAATCCCACGCTGAAGAAAATATCCCAAAATCCATGGGAGTGGAAAACGAGAAAGTCCCAAGCAGACCTTCTAGTCAATGGAAGGATAGGAACCTGGAAAAGGTCCTGTTAAGTGAAGTTAAGGGTGAGGGGCAGAGAGAAAGTCTCCAAGTTTCAGATTTAAAGAGCTGCAGAAAGCAAATTTAAAATGAGAGCAGCTTGCAAGAGGCCAGGAGGTCCAAAGGGACAACTGAAGGTCTGTAACTCTTTGCTATGAACAGGTGAAGCAGTGGTGTACTGTTGACAGCTGAGTCAGTGAGACAGAGTGCGTGGAAGAAAGCTTAAATGCATGTGTTGATCCAGGGAAGAACATCGGAAGGAGAGTTCAAAACCCTGGAGGTGAACTTTTGTGGAAGAAAGCATTGGTTTGGGAGAAGATTCCAAAGCGAGTTTTTGGAGAGTGGAAATTGGGAACACTCATGTAAAAGATGGAGTTCAGTGAGACGGGCTGGCTCATGTTGGGACAAGTAACCAGGGGGAGCTGAGGAGAGATCCACCGCATCTGATTGAGGTGGCATCTGTCACTTAGTTTCAGAGTGTGGTGTGTCTGACCACAGGTTGCCCATTGGTTTACATGGACTGTGTCCTTACTGTGAACATTAGAGTATAAGATAGCATTTGTAACTTGTGTTATCCTTACAAATCTGTATACATCTGTAAAGGTATGGTTCTGGGTGAGGGAGTTTTTTTATTAGAATTTGTTTTTTCTTGTTTGATAAATGTTTTATTCTTTTGTTAAAAATTTCATTAGCCATCTTCTGTGCCTCTGTTCTGTAGCCACTCTCCACGTATCTAAACAAACAAAGAAAAGTTAGGACCTATCAAGCTGGGTTCCACCCCGGGATCAGGATTGTCCAGTGGTAACCTCAGCTGGGGATCATAGCACTAGAAGTACCCTTGTAAACCTTTGGGAGGGTGGACCTTCTGTGTACAATCCTCCACCTCCTCCCTCCTTGCAGCCCTTCCCCTCTTTGAATTTTTGCTCCATTTTTTGGTCATGCTGAGACCTAAGGGTGCTTTCACCTCAGCCTCTATACCTGGATTAAGTGTTCCCCTTTCCTTTGACTGTAAACACCAGCTCTGAAAAACCAACTCCAAACACCAAGTACAGTTCTTCCACTAACTAAGCTTTAGCAGTAAGTCAAAAGCACCTCACCTGAAATCTGCTGACATATTGCAAGTGAATTCTTGATTTTTGCTAAATGATGTGCAAATTCATTCAATGGACCAATGTGTTCCAAATTTAGGAAAAGATTGGGCATCTTATCAGCTGCTATGGCTGTGTATCATGATCTCATTGGTTCTGTTGCTTCTGGTGCTGGCAGGGGACGCCCATGCAAGTGCCCTTCTCGGGCTGGAGTGCCATGCCAGAAGTGGCTAGTGATGCAGCATGCATTCACAGGAGAACATTTGGTTTCAGTAGCACTGCTGCTACTAATCCAAAATCCATGCCCGATATACTTGTCGAAGTGTTCATTACAAGAATATTGTGAAATATCCAAATTTAAAGAACCGCTGAAATGAGTAATATAGTAATAATCTTTCTCATATCATATCTTTTGTCATGCACTAATAATGACATGAAACCTTACTTATGTGGGTGGCTTCCAGGGATTTTTGAATTAGTAACATGATACCAATTATTAAATAATAACTAAATGCAAGTATAGAAAATATTATTCCAATGAAATAGGAAGGTCTTTCTGTAAAGCTAAGCTAAGAACATATTTATATGTGTTAGCTCAGATGACTAGAGCAATAAGGAAGTCCCTCGTTTTTCTCTTTGTGCTCTGGAAATTTTCAATTTATTTAATTTTACTCAGGAATTATCTTAGCACCCAAGAAGAGGCAAAGGGCTTAGATTCCCAGCAGACACAGCTATATGATAAGGTCTCCTGCTTCATTTTCCTCAGGTTACCAGTGGGTGTTTATTTGGGGAGGATGCCCAGAAAAAGTTGGTGCCTGTTCCTTGTGTCTGACTTGTCCAGGTGGAAGCATCCAAATGGGGTATATAGTAAAGCTATTGACATTTAAAAAAATGGTAGATTTAGTTTGTAAATTCCCAAATGTTCTCAGCATCTTCTGTTCCCAGTTTTGGATTGCAGTCTAAAGGATTAGAAGTCAGTGGCCATAACACTACTACAGATGGAGACACTGGGAACTTGCAGATTCCTGATGACAGAATTAAAAATATTACTGACACACATGCTGAGTTTACTCCATCAATAACTGAACTATGAGAAGCATGAGTACGGTGATTATAAAGACTACACTCCACCAGGACTAATTCATAATCATTTATTTTGTCCTCTAGGACCATCATACATTTAGTAACAGTTTGTGAACATGCCTAATTATGATTCCTCAGAGGACCTCATTCATACTGATGGTGCACTGTTTTATGACCCCACAGAGACCAATAACTTTTAAAAAGAAATTCAAACTTCCAGTTAAAAGCTGAAAGATAATCCGACAAGATTTTCACATTTTAAGACTTTTCCTGTAACAAGCAAATGAGAAGCAACATTGATTAAAAATTATTTTAGTTTGCAACTTATACTTTACAGAACAAAACTTTCCCCTTTCACTTTTAACACAAGCAAAAATCTCTCATTCCAGAGTTATACTTCACTCTGACTCTTAAGTAGACATTCACTTCTTCAGGAACCAATCCAAAGTGATTCCACGGTCCTGATGGTTAACTTCCGTTCCTTTCCTTTCCCAGCCTGATAACTTTTAACTCCAGACTGTCTTTCACAGTAAGGTTTTTCCTGATGTTTCTCCCTCTAGCTCAAGCTAGGTGAATCTTCCAACCTTGCTTTAAATCCTCATGAATTTGGTCTTTTCAATTCAAACACAAGATTCCACCCACTTTCCTGCGCACTGAACCATACAGACCTTTTGCTTCCAGCTGTTCTCTCTCTCCCAGGCCCTGACAAACTATCTATGTCTGGGAATTTCAGGGATATCTTACAAACTCTTTCTGTCTCAAATCCCATATCTATGGCAACGTGAACCACATCGGGCTGGATTCTCCCCTCCGCGGACTAAGTGCGGTGGCAGGTGGGAAAGGTGGTGTTCTCCCACCAGCCGCAAAGGCATGATTTTGTGCCCAATTGTCCAGATCTCACCTCATTAAATATGCATCAGAATATTGGTGCTCCCTCCAATAACAGGTGGCCTCTGATTCACCCATCCCTCTGTGACCTTAGTGAAACCTCACTCCATGTGCTACATTTAAACCGTGCCGGCGCACAGCTTTCTCAATGTCTGCAGCCCAGGACTGCTCCAGGCAAGAGATGGCCCCCAAAGTAAAGAGGCATGTAACCCCTAAGTTCAGTGATGCATCGCTGGGTCGCCTTCTGGATGCTGTTGAGGACCACTGTGACCTTCTCTATCCTTGTGATGGCTGGAGGAAGTCCACCAAAGTCATCAACCCAGCCTGAGAGGAAGTGTCTATGGTGGTGAGTGCCAACTCCGCCCGGTGGAGAACAGGGATGGAGTGCCACAAATGGATGAATCTGCACAGTCAGGGTAAGTCAATTTTCTCATCACTCTCACCTGACCTTCTCACAAACCCTTCAGACATTCGTAGGATGGCACTCCACAGGGAACTCACACACTAACTGCACAAGGGACATCACCACTCACTCTCCTACACACACACACACACACACCTTGACATCTCCATCTGGGCTTGCATCCTGTGCAGCTTGCATCCTTATTCAGTGAATTGCTCCACTCTGCGCACACTCAAGGCAGGCATCCTTATCATTTGCCTTGGCATGCTTCCTACTCACACTCTCTCTCCATCTGTCTTTATGCAGCCAAGCTCAACCTCATTAAAAGAGAGACGCCCTGGACCAGTGTGGGCATGCCAGAGATCATGTCCTTACCCAATATGAGGAGTGAGCAGTACTTGGAGAGGACTGGGACTGTTCCTGTGGCAACAATGAGACCAGTGGCGCACACCTAATTGAAGACCCTGCTCCAGCTGATTCTTAGGGCAGTGAGGCTGTGAGTGCAATGTGATACTTTGTACTCTGCTGCCATGCACTAATTACCTCCAGTCTCTTTCATTAGCACCTCCGCCAGATGACATAGGGGCACCAACTGCCAGTCCCTCCTCTCCAGCCCCTCCTCTCCAGCCCCTCCTGAGGACACAACAATGGAACACCCGTGACAGCACTCACTGACACTCTCCACCAGTGCAGAGACACATACCTCAGGACTTAGAACATAAGAACACAAGAACTAGGAGAAGGAGTAGGAAATTCATGCCCTCGAGACTGCCTGCCATTCATTACGATCATGGCTGATCTCATTTCGGCCTCAACTCCAATTTCCTACCCTCTCCCCATAACCTTTCAAACCATTACTAATTAAAAATCTGTCTATCTCCTCCTCAAATTTATTCAGCTTCCCGGCATCTACAGTACTCTGAGGTAGTGAATTCCACGGATTCACGACCCTTTGAGAAAAGTAATTCCTCCTCATCTCTGATTTAAATCTACCACCCCTTAGCCTCAAACTATGGCCTCTCGCTCTAGAATGCCCCAAGGGGAAACATCTGCTCCACCTCTACTTTGTCTGTCCCCTTTAGTATCTTATATACCTCAATTAGATCTCCTCTCATCCTGCTAAACTCTAGCGAGTATAGGCCTAAACTGCTCAATCTCTTCTCATAAGACAAGCCCCGCATCTCTGGAATCAATCTAGTAAACCTCCTCTGAACCGCCTCCAGGGCAGCTACATCCTTCCTCAAGTAAGGGGTCCAAAACTGTGCACAGTACTCCAGGTGAGGTCTCACCAATGCCTTGTACAGTTGCAACAACACTTCCCTATTTTTATACTCTATTCCTTTAGCAATAAATGCTAAAATTCCATTTGCCTTCCTTATTACTTGCTGTACCTGCATACTAGCTTTCAGTGATTCATGCAAGAGGACACCCAGATCCCTGTGCACTGAAGCATTCTGAAGTTTCTCTCCATTTACATAATAAATCACCTTTTTATTCTTCCGACCAAAATGGATAACCTCACACTTATCCACGTTAAACTCCATCTGCCAAATTTTGGCCCATTCACCTAACTTGTCCATATCCATTTGTAAATTTCTTACTTCTTCATTGCAACTTACTTTCCCACCTATTTTTGTGTCATCTGCAAATTTAGCTATAGTACCTTCTATCCCTGGAACCAAGTCATTGAAATAGATTGTAAATTGTTAGGGCCCAAGGACTGAACCCGGTGGCACCCCACTAATTACAGCTCGCCATCCAGAAAAAGACCCATTTATCCCATCTCTCTGCTTTCTGTTGGTTAGATCTAGAGCACACCAGGGGTCACAATCTGGTGAGCAAGCCCAGATTTTGGTCCACAGCAGGTGGAGGTAGGAACACCCAAGGTCACCAGCACTTGGAGAACTGCTGAAGGCCAGGATTCTGCTGAGTCCAAGTCAGATGATAAGCCTCCAAACTCAGTCTCAACACAGATGTTGGGGCTGCAGTGACAGTCACTAAAATGTCAGACAGTGTTACAGGTGCTTTCCACAGATTGCAACGTATGATGGAGGAGTCCATCCACATTAAATCTGAGTTAATAGGGCCAACATGCCTGCACACCGAGGTCAAAACTGGTAGGATGGCGACCACCATGGAGACCTTGGTCCAGGACTTAGGCCCTGTGCCAGGAGCTGCACCCCATCGCTATAGGCTTTGGTGGAATCTATCAGTGGCTATGCAAGGGGGGGTCAGGCTACCTCAATCTCACTTCAGCTGCCCCTTCTCCTCCAGGAGTCAACCAGGGGCCCTCGGGCACCCATGAGGATGAGAACCAGCAGCTGGACATGCCGGGGCCATTCACTCAGTGTAGTCATCTGATGTGTAATATACCTTTAAGAAGAATGTATAATGGAAGATCACATGATCTTATTATCCAATGGCAGAGTAGCTCAGGCTACCTTAGTTATCAGTAGTCAGAAGGAGAAGTCTAGAGTTAGATGGTGTAATGTAGAGACAGAGTTTGAGTTGTAAGCACACAAGTGTAACTATTGAGTTCCTTTGTAAATAAATAGAATGTGTTCTACATAAGAACTGTCTGCTGATCTACTTTGTCTATGGTACCAACTCGGTCACCCTGAAACAAGCGTGTAACCCAGGTTAATTAGTCTAACTAAGCTCAGGGCCAGGATACAACAAACTGGCCACAAGAGAAAAAGCAAAGAAAAGCAAGGAAGGACGAGAAAAAGAAAGAAAAAGTGAGGAAGGAAATCAAGTGAACTGAAATCGGGCCATACCTCACAAGGTAATTATAAGTTGATGTTTCATCATAATCGTCGAAGCAGTCCCCTAGAAGCATGCTGCAGTTTGGAAGAGTTCATTCTTTTGACTCAGCCGTGGACGATTGGTCTCATTATGCAGTTTTGTGTTATTTTTCAAGCTAATGACGTTGTAGGGGAGGAGAAGAGGCAAGCAATCCTCTTATCCACGTGTGGGCGTAAGATCTATGGATTGATTCAAAGTGTGATGGCATCCAATGCCCTGGATTCAAAAAGTTTCGATGACTTAGTGAACCTTGTAAAGAGTCATTACCAGCCCAAGCCCTCAGTAACAGTACAACGGTTCAAATTTAATTCAAGAAATAGAGCCACAGGGGAGACAGTTGCTTGTTAGGTGGCAAGTCTGAAATAGTTAACAGAATATTGCAAGTTTGGTACATCTATAAATGGTATGCTTAGAGGTTGTTTGGTGTGCAAAAATGCGCAGTTCTGATGAGAAACAGGAAGCAGCCTCCGCTTGCAGACAAATAAAAAGAAATGAATCAGCAGCTAAAACATGGAATAAAGGTAACAGTAGTGGAAGCAGACAACCTTGTAATGAATGGAAATTTTTAAAAATCGAATGTTTTTACCGTCATCGAATGGACACCTCATGAGACATTGCAAGGATAGAATCAGTCAGATTTTCATTCAAAAGAAAAAACCTCGTGAGACCAATAACATAGAAGAGCCTAAGGTAACAGATTCTGATTTTTATTCATTGTACAATTTAAAGGTAGGAAGAACAGAACCAATCTATGTAACAGTGAGGGTGAATGACAGGCTTATCAGAATGGAGGTAGACGCAAGAGCATTCACTATCGTAATGGGTGAGCATACTTCAAATAGCTGAATCATGGAGAATGTAAATTAATTTTGGACGAAACAGATGCCAAATTGAAAACTTTCACAGCTGGAGACATCAAAGGCATAAACAGGATTATTGTACAGTATGGAAGTCAATCAGTGAAATTACCCTTGATGGTGGTAGCAGGTGAGGGGCCAAGCCTTCTTGGACGAAACTGGTTGAAAGAAATTAAATTGGATTGAACTGCGATCTTCCAGCTGAGAGCTAGTGGGTTACCTGAGCTACTACAAAAATACGCCTTAGTTTCCCAAGATGAACTAGAGAAGATCCAGGGACTACAAGCACAAATTCATGTGGATCCAAATGCTATCCCCCGAATTTTGAAGACCGGTACCCCATGCAATGTGGGGAAAGGTAGACGCTGTATTGGATAGATTAGAGAAACTGGGAATTATACAACCTGTGCAGTTCTCAGAATGGGCAGCACCAATAGATCCCGTACTGAAACCTGACCAGAGTGTTTGAATTTGTGGAGATGACAAATTGACTGTCAATAAAGTGGCTAAGTTGGACAGACACCCTATACCAAAAATTGAAGACCTGTATGCTAAGCTGCCAGGTGGAACCACCTACATGAAGCTTGATATGAGTCATGCTAATCAACAATTGGAGTTAGAGAAGGCCTCCCAGAAATTTGTCACAATTAATACACACAAAGGGTTGTACTAATATACCCATTTTCCTTCTGATATATCTTCAGCTTGCGCCATATTCCAGGGAACAATGGAAAGTTTACTGCAGGGACTGCCTCATGTTGTAATTTATTTAGATGATGTTCTGGTAACAGGACTTATTAAAAGGAGCATTTGGCAAACTTGGAGGAAGTTTTGAAATGTTTTTCACAGGTGGGAGTTCTTTTTAAAAAAGAAAAGTGCACCTTCCAGGTGAAAGAGATAATTTATCTACATCACAGGGTAGATGTACAGGGCCTCCACCCTGTTGAGGAAAAGTGAAAGCCATTAGAGAGGTACCAGCACCAAATAACACCTCCGAGCTCAAATCATTCTTAGGGATGATCAATTACTATGGATGCTTCTTGCCTAATTTGTCAACAGAACTGGCACCATTGTATTACCTACTCAAGAAAAACCAACGCTGCTCTTGGCAAACACCACAGAAAGAAGCTTTCACAAATGTTACATTCATCCACTCTGTTAGTACATTTTGACCAAAGAAAAGTTATTTTTGACAAATGACACATCACCTTATGGAATGGGAGTAGTGATCTCCCATCGAATGGATGGTGGATCAGAAAGGCCTATTGGATATGTATTGAGAACACACAACACAGTGGAAAAGGCTTACTCACAGATAGAAAAAGAAGGCTTATCAATTATCTTTGGTGTCAAAAAATTTCACCAGCATGTACATGCTTGTCATTTTACTTTTGTTTCAGACCACAAGCTTTTGCTAGGATTGTTCAGCAAGGACAAGGCCATACCACCCATAGCCTCAGCAAGAATACAGAGGTGGGCATTGATTCTGGCAGCTTGTGAGTATGCTTTCATCCACAGGCCTGTAAATCAGATTGCAAACGCTAATGCACTTAGTCGTTTACGTTTGAAAGAAAACGATGAGAATGTTACAGTTCCTCAAGAACTCGTTTTTTCATTGAACTTCTTAGATTCATCACCGGTATGTGCCAGACAGATCAGAGATTGGACAAGTTGAGACTCAGTCTTATCCAAAATACATGAACAAGTTCTTCACTTGGTTGGTTACAAGAACAGGAATCTAATGAAATGAAACCGTATTTTCACAGAATATATGAGATAGCCAGCCAGGATGGTATCTTATTGTGGGGAGCTCGAGTGATTGTTCCTCCAAAAGGACAAAAGCCATTGTTAACTGAACTACATAGTGCACATCCAGTGTCATGATCCAAGCTGAGGTTACCCCTGGACAAGCCTGATCCCAGAGTGGAACCCAGCTTGATAGATCCTAACTTTTAATTTTTTCTTCAGATATGTGGAGAGTAGCTACTGAACAGAGGCTCAGGGGTCAGCTGATGAACTTTTAACAAAAGAATAAAACATTTATTTAGCAGGAAAAGATGAACTATATTACAATACTCATTCACCCACAACAATACCTTTACAGATGCATACAGATTTGTAAGGATAACACAAGTTACAAAAGCTATCTTATGCTCTAATGTTCACAGTAAGTACACAGTCCATGTAAACCTATGGCACCCTGTGGTCAGACACACCACGCTCTGAAACCAAGTGACACATCAAACAGATGCTATGGATCTCTCCTCAACTCCCCCAAGATGCTTGTCACACCGTGAGCTAACCAGCCTCTCTGAATTCTGTCCTTCACACAAGGGTTTTCTAATCTTCACTCTCTAAGACCTCGCCTTGGAATCTTCTCCCAAACTGACGTTTTAACTCAGACATCTTCCACAAGGGTGCACCTCCAGGGCTTCAAACTCTCATTCTGATGTTCCTCTTCCCTTGAACACCACATGCACTCAAGCTGTCTTCCATGCACTCTTTCTCACCAACTCAACCTTAACAGTACAGCACTGCTTTACATGCCCTTTGCAAAGAATTACTGACCTTCAGTTGTCTCTTTGAACCTTCTTGCTTCTTGCAAGCTGTTCTCACTTTAAATCTGAAGCTTGAAGCCTTTCTCTCTGCCCCTCACTCTTAACTTCACTTTTCAGGACCTTTTCCCAGGTTCCTGTCCTTCCTTTTACTAGAAGACCTTCTTCGGACTTTCTCTTCTTGCACTCCCCTGGACTTTTAGGGTTTTTCTTAGCTCGGGACTTGCTATCTGTCCCATTTTACGCTGCTTCTGCTGCACAGCTGTCTTCAAACCAACTTAACTCAAACAGCTTCCAAAATAAACTGCTGTCTTTCTTCCTCTGTGTGTGTGTCTGTGGGGAGAACCTACCTATCTGGCCCCCTGTTGCTAGGCAACAGCACTGTTATTCCTACTCTTGTGTTTACTTTCACTTTATAGGGGTCATAAATGTCTCATGAGAAATGCAAGCAGCCTTTTAAAGTGAAACTAAACTCCATTTGACCTTTCTTAATACACAGATATAGAAATTCAAATCAAACTTAAACTTTAAAGCTAAAACTCATTCCTAACACCCACAAATACAAGTATAACTTACTTAAGCTATCTCTATTTCCTAACACCAGGTATTTCTCGAATGAAGGCCATAGCACGCAGCTACTTATGGTGACCTGAAATGGATGAAGAAATAGAGAGCTTAGTGAGAAGTTGTATGCAGTGTCAGCAAGTGCAAAGGTTACCCCCAACAGCTCCGTTACACCAGTGGGAGTGGCCAGGAAGGTGTGATTACATATTGACTATGTGGGATCTTTTATTGATGCTCACTCAAAATGGATGGGCATATATGAGCTGAAGTCACAAACATCTGCGACAATTAATGAACCATCAATGAGCTACCAGAAGTGGTTGTATCAGATAATGGCACAGCATTTACGAGTGCTGAGTTTCAACGGTTTATCAGCCTCAACAGTATCACACATGTAAAAGCTTCACCCTTCTTCGAATGGACTGGCCAAGAGAGCAGTTCAAACATTCAAAACTGGCATGAAGGAATTAACAGGGAACTCCATAGCAACCAAGCTAGCATGTTTTCTTTGCCATTATGGGACCACTCCCCAATGCGACAAGAGCTATCACACCTGCGGAATTGTTGATGAAATGTCGCCTCACAATGAAATTAAGTTTAATAACATAAAATTTAGGGGGAAGGTGGAAAGGAGTCAGGGAAATCAGAAGATTGAACATGACTGGCATCATCCTGACAGAAAGTTTACCATAGAAGAGATGGTATGTGTGAAAAACTTTGGAGAAGGAGCCTAATGGTTATCAGGTGAAATAAGTGCTGGACCTCTGTATTACCATGTTAAAGTGGAAAACCGAGTCATCTGGAGACAAATAGATCGTATAAGGAGGAGAGAAGCAAAGTATCAGGAAATGATTCCTCCAGTGTTCATGACTCCCAAAGACTAGCAGATCGAATGAAACAGCATGTCCCAGCTGCTGTTCACAACGGGCAGGGTACTGACCATACCCAACAAGCCTGTGCTGGCAAAACTCAAAACACAGTGCCCGACATTAGATATGATTCCGCCATTGGACAATATTTGCTAAATAATCCTCAGTGTGCTAAGAATTATGCTGACAACCAATTTAAGATTGTCAGTCAGGCTCGCAATGTGGCACATTTGCATGTACTAGAAGGTACATATATTAATACACAGGGCCCTGTTCTTTGCAGACAGAAAGAACATGTACACGCATTGCGCCTGTTTCAGAAACAAAATAAGTGACAGCTATTTGCTGACTCATTCAGCAGGGTAGTGCCTCGACCAATCAGGGTCAAGCTGCCTGGTTTAAATTTCAAACAATGCTTGGCAGTTAACTGTCAGTCACCATCACTGGGTGTATTCTCCATGGCAATGTCACTTGACAACCAATCAGCATCTCTTCACATACAGTATAAATTGTTGTTTTCTCCTTTATTTGGTATTCTTGCAAAGTATCCTAATGAGTGCAAGACAAAAAGCTTTGTCATGTCTCTTTTTTCAGCAATACTCAAGTTCATTACTGCCAAACAACCATTTGTTTTTAGTTTCACTTTTTACTGCTCAATTACTTCAGGCTTCAAGATGGTGGTCCTCAGGTTTTATTACCAGACCAGCTTCAAACCTCCCTGTATGAACATGGAAATCCCTCCCATTGCCCTGGAGGAGCATTACATTTAGGTATTCCTTCCTCCTATTATTCTCAGTCCTCCCCCTGTAATACTGGATCCCACTGTTATAGTGGTTAATATCCCCAAGTCGTTTGTGGGGATGTTCCTGTGCTCCATGTAGACATTACCCCTCCCAACCCTCTATCCTGAGGCCTACTGTACCATGACATATAGTCCCCCACCCCACCCCTCCATGAGACCATTGAGTGCCCACGCCTACATTACCTTTTTCCAATCTACAGGCTGCAGATGCCTCCCCTGAATGTGACTGTGCTATCTGCGGCCAAGTACTATAACAAAAAAACCCCAGACGGCTGTTTATGAGGTGCTGACCAGGCCCTCTGCACAACATAAAAATAAAAACAAAATACTGCGGATGCTGGAACAAAAACAAAAATACCTGGAAAAAATCAGCAGGTCTGACAGCATCTGCGGAGAGGAATACAGTTGATGTTTCGAGTTCATATGACTCTTCATCAGAACTAAGGAAACACAACATACTGGGCACTACTGACAGTGGACTGACAAGCCCTCCCCCTCCCTGGACTGGGACAAGCATGGTCCTTTTCAAGATCAAATCACTACTTAAGCACTCCTTTAGTCAGCTGTCTTGCTATTCTACCTGGGACTCCCTTGGGACTGCTGCCCTTGACTCTCTTTACTATATCGCCACAAGATTTCTTTGTACCCAGTATTCCCGCCCCCCGCCCCCCACCCCCCAAATCCCAGTCAAGCCTTTGCCCTCCAGCCCCTTCCCTTGCCTCCGCCTTGTCTCCCTAGACAAACCTTTAACACACATTATAACTCTCTCCTGCCTTCCCGCTGGTCTGGTATATGGAAATAGCCCCCTGAAGTCGATGTACTGAAGCCTGGCATGGAGTCTGTGGAGGAGCAAGTGCAGTGCAATGCAAAGTTGGTGAACTTGTCTCAAAGTCACGAGTGAAGTGCAGTTCACCAGGTGCATGTCACCTATATCCGGTCGTGATTCATGTTGGTCTAATCAGCCGCTGGTGTGGTCTTTTGATCCAGTGTTAGGGCATGATTCTGGTGAGCTGTCTTGATAATGAGTATTCATGATATGTTAATGTATTCAAATAGCCTTCAGGACATGGCATGACAGGAAACACGAGCTGGTATTGAAGGCTGGAGTGGACAATTGCAACCTGTTTACATGCCGATGGAAAACTGATTTTTTGGCTCCAGCGATATTTTCCCCTCCCACCCACCATTATACAACAGCGAGCGGAAAATCCTGGCCATAGGCCTTCTATCCAGGTAGAAATGCTGATTAGCTATCCTTTAAAGCCCAACTCTCTTTTATCTTGGACATAAATGGACAGTTGAAAGCATCACTGTTTACAACCTGACATTCTCAACTACTTCCTGAGACTTTGGAGACTAGCTGTCCAGCCACAGATGTCACTGCTATTGTCTCCAAGTATGAACACCTTACACCTTCCTTCCAGCAAAACAACCCAGGTTTCCCTTTAATCTTTAACAGCCGCATCACCCAGGCCTTGTTGTCAGGTGGACTTCAGAACAGCTCACATGACCCCCGTCATTTTATTCCAAATTAAAGACAGTCCCAAACATAATAATCATATAATCATATTTGTAACAACCATCACAGCATGCACAGCTATGCACCAGGGCAAATAGTCACACTTCAATGGCTTCCGTTAGACTTTTAGTTGGGTTTTCACCTAGTGATTCACAACTCATAAGTACACACAAGCAGACACTGGTGGCAGGAACAGCTGTGGAGAGTCTACATCAGAGGAAAACCTTCTCCAAGCTCTGCTCAGCTGGACACAGTGGTTGAAACCTGGAGACTCTTGTTGAGAAGAAGAATAGTGGAGCTACAGCAACAACTTTGCAATGTACTAGGAGAAATGCCACACATATTCTCCATAATGAAAGGGAGGATGGAGGAATCCAGGTCCAACAGCACTGCATTAGTGTTGCATGAAATTGAGAGAATATCTGCCATTAAGAGTGGACGACTTTCAAAAGACTCTATTTAGGCCATGATTATGGCCATACTGAAGATGTCTGCTGCCTTAAACAGGATGACAGATACCTTATCCGTGGCTTTACAGGATATCGTGAACTATAGCAAGGTATTTTCCAACAAAGTGATAGAAGAGACCCGGTGCTGGCCCAGGATAGCGTTGATAGCGAAATGGAAAATGGAAGTAGGAACTTCACTCAAAGTGCTCACATTTCTCACCTGTTGCCCAATCCTCAGTAAATATCTGACATGGTGCTTAGTCTTCCGATGGCCAAGCCTACCCCAAGAATGAGCAGGTGGAGCAGACTTTGACAGGGCCCTCACGAGTTCCAAAACCATAACGGTCGACTGTCAAAAATATCTCAGCAGTTAGAACAGGAATCTGAGCAGCCTGCCTCTACCTCTGTAGAAGCCACAGGAGAGGCATCACATAGAATCATAGCATAGTTATACCACAGAAGGAGACCATTGGCCCACTGTGCCCATGTCAGCTCTTTGGGAGAATAACTCACCAACCCCAACTCACCCATATTTTCCCCAGAGCCCTGCAAGCATTTTCTCTTCAGATAATTGTTCAATTTTCTTTTCAAAATCACAACTGAATCTGCCTCCACCATAATCTCAGGAAGTGCATTCCAAATCCTAACCATATGAGGCATAATTTTTTTTTCTCATGTCATCATTTTGCCAATCACTTTAAATCAGTGCCCTCTGGTTCTCGATCCTTCCACCAAAGGCAAAGGTTTCTCTCTATCTACTCTGTCCAGACCCCTCATGGTTTTGAACAAATCTCCTCTAAGTCTCCTCTTCTCCAAGTGTAACAGCTCCAGATTTTCCAATCTGTCCACATAACTGAAGCTCCTTTCCCTAGAACTATTCTCAGGTTTTGTTCTGCATCCTTTTTAATGTCTTGTCATCCTTTATAAAAGAGGTAGTAGGAAATATGAGATAAAGCTATTGTAATTCACCAAGGGTGGAATTTTTCCAGATTTGCACCGTGCAGAAACAGGTGGGTAACAAGATGTTTCACCCGCCGGCCGCAATGGCAGGTTTTCACACAGTATCAACCCAAACCTACCACATTAATTATGCAATCCCAGGAAACACAGCGTTTCCAAGGTCGGTGGGCTTTCATTCGCCCACTACACCATCACCTCACTATTTTATCAGGCCGGGTGCCATATTTAAAGTCCAGCAACGCACACACATCTCAGTGCTTCCAGCCTACGACTACTGCAGGGAAGATGTACATGAAAGGCAAAACGACGGCAAATTCCAGGTTAGTAACGCGTCACTGGAATGCCTTTTGGATGCCGTGGAGGCCCACCGCGATATCCTCTACCCCCGGTCTGGCTGCAGGATGGGCAGCAACATGATCAACCAAGCTTGGAAGGCAGTGGCAGTGGTGATCAGTGCCAATGCTGCACAGAAGAGATTGGCCATCCAATGCAGATAGAGGATGAATTATCTCAACCATGCAGCCAGGGTATGGCATCCATCTCATCACCCTAAACTCACACACTCAAGCCCATCACATGTTCACTTGCATCACACTCGCTGCCAGCTTACGGGACATCGCCACCCATTCTCACACACATACCCTCACATCTCCATCTGGCCTCATCTCCTCTGGAGACTACCTCCTCAGCCCTCACCATCTTGAGGCCACTTGCACAGGTGAACATGTGCCCCCACACAGACCCTGGTTTACACTCCTTCCCCAGTACAGCCCTCATCCTGCAGCCTCTACCCTTGCCTGAGGCCAATTCCTCCCCTTTGCCAAGCAAACGTTAGCCCTGCAGCCATTGAAAAGCCACCCATGAATGGCTGATCTGGTAGATAGAGACCTGCCATGAGCCTCCCTAAAAGTGATGTGGTGCTGTCTGTGAAGCCTGGCGCTGATGACTGCGAATGCTAACTGAAGCAAAGCAGGCAAACAAGCCTTGAATTCCCAAGCGAAGTGCAGCCTGCCAGGTGCACGTCGCTTATGTGCTGTTATGAAACACGTCAGCGTGTTTTCCTGCCAATGTAGACAAACAATTTAGCAGGGGGGATGATTCCAGCGGGTAGGCCTATTAATGATATGCTGATGTATTACAATGAGGTTCCCGATGTCCAATGGCAGAGAATGTGGGCTGAGCGGACAATCGCGAACTAGTTTCAAGCTATCCTGAAACTGATCGCGCCATATTGTCTGTTCATGCCACCAACAATGCCCGACACTAGCGGCCATGGAAAATCCCAGCCCAAGTATGTGCACGTGGATGTTTTACAAAATGTTGAACTGGATTTTACAATCAGCAGCAAAGTAACAGCAATCACTGTTGATCTTGAAGCAAGCTGCCCAGTAAGATCTCGTGACCTCTATGGCATGGATTTCCCCTTTCACAACATTAGTTTAAATCTGGTGTCAACTCAAGGGGATTTCTAGGTGTCCAACAACAGTGACATCATCAAGCATCGTAAGCAGCTAGTCACGTTGAAGTATTCTCACAGACAGCAATTCAGGAAGTTAAAAGCACAGATTATCTTTAATTTTTTTGTATCATTTTACAGAGATTTATTTTACAAAATAAAAATTGGGACATCCACATGAGATTAAGGTGGAAGATAGAATATCATAAGCAGCTATTTCTTTTAAAAAATTATTTTAAAAATGTGGAATTTTTCATCATGCTGGAGAAATCTGACATTTCACAAATATAAAATTAGTTTTTCAAGGCCAGTCTAATTGATCAGCAGTAATTATGAACATTTATACCCACCCTCAACCCATACTTTCTTGGGGTAAAAATTCACCCCTTACCATCACAAGACATTTCAGCTTATACTGCATGCAATCCTCACACCAGGGGCACAGTACAGTGTGATAATACAGAAATTGATGACAATTTTCCACAAACCCTGGCAAGTAAGTGCATCAGTGTCTGTAAAAATAGTTGGTAGCTTATTGATGGCAATGGCCAATCAGATTATTGACTGGCTGGCTGTTGATTATCTTGGCATGTCTCATTTTATTCAGCGCCACTAAAACCATAACATTATCATGATTACAATACTTTCAAAGGAGCATCGAATATTTAAGTTACTCCTCTTAATATCACCTTCATATACGTGGTGATGATCTTTTATCTGACTGTCCTTCTGTGAAATTCCTTAGGATTTTCCTTATAACAATAAAGTTGCAATATTGTTGACACCAGTGGATTTTCCAATGGGCATTATCCTACCTAGTGTGTTTATCAGAACAGGGGAAACTATAGAGAGTCATCAGAGAACATGAGAAATGTGCTATCCATTGGTATTTTGCATCTGAAGATATAGATAGTTAGATCTCATTTTGACAAATAATTATTGATGTTACAGGCATTTAGGCCCATTGAAAACTGAGTCAATATGGTGGTATGACTTGGGTATGTCTGTACCCCTGCATTGAATTTCATATTCACTCTCTTTACCAATGCAATGTGGTTACAGTTTGTATGGTCATCAGGATGCACTGTAGCCATTTGTTAGGTTCATGGACAACATTTTCTAGCCCCGTCACCTCTACCGTCAAGAAGGACAATAGTAACAACACAGCCTGGTCACATGCCATTTTAACATGGACATCCTTCATCATCACTGGATCAAAATTCTAGAATTGTCATTTGGCCACTCAAGCCAGCTCTGCCATTCAATATGGCTGATCTGATTGTGGAGTTAACTCCACTTTCATTCCTTCCCCCATAGCCTATGACACTCATGTTGATCAAATATCTTTTTAACTCAGCCTTGACCCGGCCTCCACTGCTCTCTGAGATAGAGAATTCCAAAGATTAATAACCCTCTGTGGGAAGGAATTCCTCCTCGTCGCTGTATTAAATGGGAGATTTCTTATTTTTAAACTGTGCCCCCTAGTTCTATACTCCCCCACAGCATCCTCTCGGCATCCACCCTGTCGAGCCACTAAGAATCTTATATGTTTCATATGAACATACGAACAAGGAGCAGGAGTAGGCCATTCAACCCCTGGAGACTGCTCCACCATTTAATAAGATCACAGCTGATGTGATAGTAACCTGAAATCTGCATCCCACCTACCCCAGATAACCTACCACCCCCTTGTTTGCCAAGAATCTATCTATCTCATCCTTAAAAATATTCAAAGACTCTGCTTCCACCACCTTTTCAGGAAGAGAGTTCCAAAGACTCATGGCCCTCGGAGTGAAAGAATTTCACCTCATCTCTGTTTTAAATGGCTGACCCCTTATTTTTAAATAGTGACCCCTAGGTCTAGATTCTTCCACAATAGGAAATGTCCTCTCCACATCCACCCCGTCAAGACCCTTCAGGATCTTATATGTTTCAGTCAAGTCGTCTCTTATTCTTCTAAACTCCAGCAGATACAAGCCTAGTCTGGCCAGCCTTTCCTCATAAGACAACCCACCCATTTTAGGTATTAGTCTGGTAAACCTTCTCTGAACTGCTTCCAACTGTTTCAATAAGATTACTTCTCATTCTTCTAAACTCCAATGAGTATACTGGCAACCTGTTCAATTTTTCCTCATAAGACAACCTCTCCATCCCTGGAATCAATCTTCTCTGAACTTCCCCTCAGATCTGTACTGCCATTCAATAAGATATGGATGAACAGCTATCCAACTTCCTATACCTGCCTTTTCCCCACATCCCTTAAAACATCTGTTTAACAAAAATCTGTCAGTCTCAGATTTAAAATTAACAATTGATTGAGCATTAATTGCTGTTTGCAGAAGAGAGTTCAAAACTTCGACCACTGTTTCTGTGGATATTGTATTTTTGCACTTTCAGAAGGATGTCACTGCATTAGAGAGGGTGCAGAAAAGATTCACAAGAATGGCTCCGAGGTGAGGAACTTCATTTATGAAGATAGATTTGAGAAGTTAGGACTGAGAGGGTTGAGAGAAGATTTGATTGAGGTATTCAAAATCATGAGGAGTATGGACAAAATAGTTAGGGGGAAGCTGTTCCAATGCATGAAAGGATCGAGAACAAAAGTGTGCAGATTTAAAGTAATTAGTAAAAGAAGCAGAAGTGATATGAGGATTTTTTTTTTACACAGCAAGTGGTTGGGATTTGGAATGCTCTGCTGAGAGTGTGGTGGAGGCAAAGTCAGTTGAAGCATTCAAAAGGTAATTAGACTGTTATCTGAAAAGGAAGGATGTGCAAGATTATGGGGAGAAGGTGAGGGAATGGCACTAGTTAGGTTGCTCATTTGGAGAGCCACTGCAGACACGATGGGCCAAATGGGCTCCTTCTGCACCATAATAGTTCTATGATTCTGTATTGCTAAATGTCACTCCTGCAAGGAGATAAAAACAAAAATACTGTGGATGCTGGAAATCCAAAACAAAAACAGAATTACCTGGAAAAACTCAGCAGGTCTGGCAGCATTGGCGGAGAAGAAAAGAGTTGACGTTTCGAGTCCTCATGACCCTTCAGCAGAACTGGGTGAATCCAAGGAGAGGGGTGAAATATAAGCTGGTTTAAGTTTTGGCGGGGTGGGGGGGAGAGAAGTGGAGGGGGGTGATGTGGTTGTAGGGACAAGCAAGCAGTGATAGGAGCAGGTAATCAAAAGATGTCACAGACAAAAGAACAAAAGAGCACAGAGGTGTTGAAGTTGGTGATATTATCTAAACGAATGTGCTAATTAAGAATGGATGGTGGGGCACTCAAGGTATAGCTCTAGTGGGGGTGGGGGGGCATAAAAGGTTTAAAAATAATGGAAATAGGTGGGAAAAGAAAAATCTATATAAATTATTGGAAAAAGCAAAAGGAAGGGAGAAGAAACAGAAAGGGGGTGGGGATGGAGGAGTTATTTATTTATTAATTTTGCTTCCAATCTCAACCCCTCCATCATTTTCACATGGTCCTTCTCTGACACTTCCCTTCCTTGACCTCTCTGTCTCAATCTCTGGTAATAGACTGTCCACCAATATCCATTACAAGCCTACCGACTCCCACAGCTACCTCGACTACACCTCTTCACACCCTGCTTCCTGTAAGGACTCCATCCCATTCTCTCAGTTCCTTCACCTCCGTCGCATCTATTCTGATGATGCTACCTTCAAAAACAGTTCCTCTGACATGTCCTCCACGGTCGTTGACAGGGCCCTAAACTGTGTCCAGCCCATCTCCCGCGCATTCACCCTCACACCTTCTCCTCCCACCCAGAAACATGATAGTGTCCCCCTTGTCCTCACTTATCACCCCACCAGCCTCCGCATTCAAAGGATCATCCTCCGCCATTTCCGCCAACTCCAGCATGATGCCACCACCAAACACATCTTCCCTTCACCCCCCCTGGTGGCATTCCGTAGGGATCGTTCCCTCCGGGACACCCTGGTCCACTCCTCCATCACCCCCTACTCCAACCCCCACCTATGGCACCTCCCCATGCCCACGCAAAAGATCCAACACCTGCCCCTTCACTTCCTCCCTCCTCACCGTCCAAGGGCCCAAACACTCCTTTCAAGTGGAGCAGCATTTCACTTGCATTTCCCCCAACTTAGTCTACTGCATTTGTTGCTCCCAATGCCGTCTCCTCTACATTGGAGAAACCAAATGTAAACTGGGCGGCCGCTTTGCAGAACACCTGCGGTCTGTCCTCAAGAATGACCCAAACCTCCCTGTCGCTTGCCATTTTAACACTCCACCCTGCTCTCTTGCCCACATGTCTGTCCTTGGCCTGCTGCATTATTCCAGTGAAGCCCAACGCATACTGGAGGAACAGCACCTCATCTTCCGACTAGGCACTTTACAGCCTTCCGGACTGAATATTGAATTCAATAACTTTAGATTTTGAACACCCTCCTCCATCCCCACCCCCTTTCTGTTTCTTCCCCCTTCCTTTTGTTTTTTCCAATAATTTATATAGATTTTTCTTTTCCCACCTATTTCCATTATTTTTAAATCTTTTATGCCCCCCCTACCCCCACTAGAGCTATTCCTTGAGTGCCCTACCATCCATTCTTAATTAGCACATTCGTTTAGATAATATCACCAACTTCAACACCTATGTGTTCTTTTGTCTGTGACATCCTTTGATTATCTGCTCCTATCACTGCTTGCTTGTACCTACAACCACACCACCCCCCTCCATTTCTCTCCCCCAACCCAACCCACACCCCCCCCCCCACCTCCCCCCCACCCCCCCCCACCCGACCACCTTAAACCAGCTTATATTTCACCCTTCTCCTTGGATTCACCCAGTTCTGCTGAAGGGTCATGAGGACACGAAACGTCAACTCTTTTCTTCTCTGCCGATGCTGCCAGACCTGCTGAGTTTTTCCAGGTAATCCTGTTTTTGTTTTGTCACTCCTGCAAGGTCTGGTTCTAACTATTAGACTTTGCTTCCTGGCCCTAGACTCCAAAACCAATGGAAATACTTCCTGTCTGTCTAGGCTATCACATCCTAACCTCCTAAATTCTAGGAATACATTCCTAGTTTGTATAATCGCTCTTTGTTATTTAACCCTTTGAGCCCAGGTTTAATTGTGGTGAATTTTGCTGCACTCCCTACAAGGCCAATATATCCTTCACAAGGTGCGATAACCAGAACTGCTCATAGACTCCAGGTGTGGTCTAATCACAGCTTTGTATAATTGAAACATGACTTCTAACCCCTCGTATTCTAGTCCTCTAGATATTAGACAAGCATTCCATTAGCCTATCTGACTATTTTGTGTACCTGTTCATGATATTTTCATGATCTCTTTGGACCTCAACTGTTTCTAGCTTCCTATTATTTAGAAAGCACTTGTTCTCCTCTTTTTGATCCAAAGTGGATGACGTCACGTTGCTTACATTGAAATCCATTTGCCACAGTTTTGCCCATTCATTTTATCTATTAATCTCATTATAATTTTATGCTTCCATCCTCGCTGTTTACACTATTGCCTATCTTTGTGGCACTGGCAAGTTTGGATACGTGGCTTGCTATCCCATCATTTAAATTCTTCATATATACAGTGGATTGTTGAGGCCCCAACACAGATCCCTGCAGGATGCCATGAGTTCCATCCTGCCAGTTAGTGTACCTGCCCATTATCTCGACTCTCTATCCCAGCTGCTCAGCTAATAATTTGCTTTCAACTTTATGAGCTTTAACTTCAATTAACAATCTCGTATGAGGGACTTTATCAAATGCCTTCTGGAATTTCATGTAAATAATTGTTAAATAACATCTTCAAAATCAAATGTTAAACTCAGTTTCAGTTTGTGATATACTCACCAATACTTACCACCAAGGCTCCTTATACAGCACCTTCCAAACCCACAACTGCTGTCATCTAGAAGGACGAGGGCAATAGATACAAGGGAACACCACCACCTGGAAGATCCTCTCCAAGCCACATACCATCCTGACTTGGAAATATATTGCTGCTCCTTTATTGTCGCGGGGTCAAAATCCTGGAACTCCCTCCCTAACAGCACTGTGGGTGTACCTACACCACATGGGCTGCAGCAGTTCAAGAAGGCAGTTTAATACCACCTTCTCAAGCGCAATTAGGGATTGGCATTAAATGCTGGCTTAGACAGCGATGCCCACATCCCATGAATGAATGAAAGAAAAACTTACCAGAGAATTTCCACTCTCACCAACTTTCTAACCTTTGCATTGTCTTTACCATGTCCTCCTTTTCAAAACACTCTGTGCATCAGCAGGTAAGATTTACTTTATACACCTGTTTTGAAGCACATGTTTATCTTAAGCACATTAATAACTGCACCAAATAGGACAGGAAATGAGTTAAAAATAATACACATAGGAAATTAAACCTTTATCTCAAAATTTATAAATTATACTATTACTCCATTATATCAGTAAGTCAGCATAAAAATTACCATTGGAAATAATATCAGTACTATTGTCTCTGATTTTTTTCCCTATGTATGATAACCAAGTGTTCAAAAATGGATAAATTATACTGTACCTGCTCTCACACCATCATGGCCAATTATGATCTTTTTAATTACTCCAACAGAAACTGCCTCAATAGTGAAGCTATCCATCTGTGAGATAGAAAGTGGTTTATATTAGTTGTAATATAATTATTAGAAAATGGATTGGATGAAAGTAAACTGGATCCTAGCTGATGGCAATAAACAATCAAATACTTTGTTGATCACAAGGATTGCGAGCCTTCTGCTCCATCAAGCACTGTTTCATCACTACTGGGAAATGCACTGTGGTCAATTTTCATGTACTCATATCAGTCTGTTCTAAATGGTTTAAGGCTATTAAAATTCCTCTCATAATAGTAATGTATTAACAGCATGCAACTTCCTAGATCTTAGTACCTTGTATAAATATTCAGAGCATCAGGTTCAGATTCAGATAGTTCTTGGGGACATACTCAATGGGTATCTCATGTACTGCCTGAAAAAACTGTGAGTCACCTACGCTGACTCTTAGGGGGAAGGCTTGTCATATCCTCTGCCCATCAGGCAGTTAAGAGGACAACAGTAGGTCTTCCTCTCGACTGAGGACCCTGGGGTATGACGTACCGCTCACCTAGTGTTGTCAGCCAATCAGAGACCAGCAACTCTTGCACTCAACAGTGTCATGGAGGAGGCTATGCCTGCTGCCGGAACAACATCCCCAGAGTACCAGGATCATTGAACAACCCAGGAAAAACCTTAGTTCTGTTGGCAGGAGTCTCATTTGGCAAGGGTCGGGGGAGAGGAGAACCACAGGGATCAGCAGCAAGGGCAGGGTTTGACTTTAAACAAAAGCTTGGCAGTTAACTGTTCCCTGGTGCATTCTCCATGGCAACACCTCTACCAATGCAGTATAAATTGCTCTTCCCTTACAATTGGTATTCCTGAGAGTCTGTCCTGATGAGTGCAAGATGAAAAGCTTCAACAGTATGTCTCCTTTTTCAGCAATACTCAAGTTCTGTACCACCAAACAACAATAAATAGACGTATCAAATGGGAGTCTAAAAAATGGTTAAACATAAAATGAGGGGAAATCCTATTAAAAATTAGTTCAAATGTTTTTACAGCAATGCAGAGTGGGCTGGATTTAATGGCCATGGTGGTGGGTCCATCCAATGGCTGGAGAGCTGGTGGCAACCCTGCCATGATTAAAAGCCAATTAGGCACCCACCTAGTTGGCATTGTGGTTCCCAGGTACTTAAGGGAAGTTGTCCTTCCATTGAGAGTTGCTGGCCAAACAGAGGCTAGCAGACCTCTGTACTAGTAGAGCCACTAGGAACAGTCGCCACTACCAGTACAACAGTAGCTCTGGGAGGATGTGCAGCCATGAAGATCTGAGACACAGGTAACTGGGGCTGAGAGGGGGGATTGGTTTAAAGAGCAGCGGGTCTTCTGCAGGAGCAGCATTTGCTGCTAGTGGGTCCATCTGGGCAGAGGGTGCCTGAGCAGGAGGGACACCCAACCTGCCACTGGTGGGTTAAGAGTCTTAAGTGCTCTTTAATTGGTCACTTAAGGGCCTCAATTGACCTATGGGGCAGGAAAGTTGTCCTTGACCCTTCCTGCCCAGACTTAAGAGGACTCCCCACCCTGAGCCTTTCTATCCTACAATAAGGCCCCAGTGGCTGCCCCCGAGGCAATGGCACCAACTGCCTTCAGCGCACCCCCATCCCTCCTACCAACCGAGCCTGCCTGAACTGGCTCTGGTGCTCCCAGATTCCACTTACCTGACTTTGAGGGCACTCTGTCAACCTGCAGATGCAACCCAAGCAATGAGCAACATTGCTGAAGCTGCTGAGCTGCCAGCCTTCTGATTGGGCCGGCAGCTCTTGGGGACAGGCTGCCATCCTTAATTGATACGGCAACACCACTTACTTGATTGCTGCTGGCAAAATTGGGCCCCTGGTCCCATTGCTTGCCAAAGTGTGATTGGCCCCCACCTCCCTGTTTTTGTCCCTGGTGGCGGAAGCTCTGCCACCTATATAAAGTTCCATCCAAAGAGAGCAGGGCAGAAAAGAAAGGACACAACAAAGGAGTGTATGGGTGTGGGTGAGGTGTGGGGAGGCACTGGGCAGGAAAACACTGGTACCAGAAGGCCAAGAATGCCAGGGACCACCAGGCAGAAGTGTATCTGACCTTTTGTGGGCCACAGTTTTGGAAGGAATGCTGAGCTGTTTTATAAGGTGATCACCTAATTATTATAAAAATTGAGGCCCAAAAAGCCTAATATACAATTTGTGCACAATATTCTAATTTTGTATTCATTGCCTGAATTAGGGTGCATTGAGCATCTCATACTCATCACAAACCTCAAGCATTTGTGTCTGATTTTTCAGGCAGCATAATATTACCAGCTACAATGATTAATTGGTGTTTGGAATGGAATTCTGAGTGAAGTACAGGGGGAAAAACTCAGACATTTTTTCAAAGTTTTGAAAAGAATGCTGACAGTATTGTCACAGACAGGGTTGAGAAGAACTGAAACTCCTATACCCTTTCCTTTACTCTCTGTAATCAGTGTGGTTTTTGTAGAGGAAAATGTGTGTGTTTCTTAGCCCTCAGAGAGGGTGGTCAGTTTAAATAATTGAAGCAATCTTTTGTGGGTTTACATAAAGAGGATTATTTGTTCACACACTCACCTTGAAGTCTAAATGCTATGCCAGTCATCCGGCACTCATACATGTACTTGAGAAAAAATATAGTTAGACAGAATATGCATTTTTACAAGTAGAAAACAAACTAGTTCATAATTCAAGTGTCCAACTTTTCTTGGAAGGTCACGGGCATTGTGGGCCATTAAGGGAAGAAATTTTTTCCACTCTGGAATTGTAGTTAAATAGTATTATTAGCACATAAGAAGGCCATTCAGTGCATCATGTCCATGGGTTCGAATAGCTTCGAATGTGTTTGAATCGCTGGAATTGGATGTTAGGATAATTGCAGGATTTCCTCAACGAGATGAATGTTTGAAAGGTCACAAATGTAGGCACTTGTGGTTTCCATACCAGGAGATCAAATTTATTTATAGCTGGACATGGATTAGGAATCAGGCTAGGAGGTTTTTTAAGGTTTAGCAGCCTCCAAGTTTAAAAAGGCTTTGGTGTTGCTGCCTTGGTCTGCAGCTGATATTCTGCAGTGGTGTTCTTTGTAGATGCCCAGGTCTCTCTGGGTCTTTAGATAATAAAGGATTTGGGGATCAGATGGCAGTTTGAGTCACACAATCAACTGCTATTGTCCACCCAGAATGGCTTAACACTGAAAGCTATTGCTATATAATGGAGATATATAATAGCTTTTCACACCCACTTGTGGTTAACTGGTTTTCTGCAGTTCTGTTTCGTTAAATTGCAAACTTGAAGACAGGAAGTCTGGAAGTCCATTAGTTTTGAGTTTGGAGCAAACCTTGAACAATTGTATGCGTGAATTCCACAGAGGGGTGCTTTTTGTGCACCTCCATTCAAGTGCAACCCTGCTCCGCAACCACCTCACCCCCACCCCCCCCCCCCCACCCCCCCACCCCCACCCAGGATGATTCAATTAGGAACTTTACAGAAGCTTGAGGTGCTCTGTGTTGAAGTTGCAAAAGTTACCTGACCCTTGGCAGCCAGCTTAGTCACCTTGTAAGTGTCCATTTTCATAAATAAAAGACAGTTCTGGAAGCTTCTGTATGAACATAGCCCATGTTTGAAGTTATAAAAAGGACATGCCTTCAATGAGCATAACAATACCTAGAACTCTTAAGTCATTAAGTCAGACACACAGCACTAAAATTGCTTTCATTAGAAAAGAACTTGAGCAGATGTGGTTCATGTTTTTAAACTGATTAGCAGAATAGATAATATCAATACAAGGAGGATCCTTAATTTCAACTGTGAATGCAAGAAATTTAGAGGATTTTTTTCCTGCAGGTTAGTAGATATGGAGAATGGCTTCTTAATGAAAACATCTGATTTGGAATACAGTGGACATATTAATGTCTATAGATAAATTTGCAAGTTCTACACATCCACGTTGGAGCTATGCTCCAAAGACTCTACCCAATCATTGATGAAGTGATGGAAGGAATTATTGGTAATGTCATTAAGTAATACCTGCTACTTGATGATCTACTCACTAATGCTCAGTTCAAGTTGTAACATTCTAAACTCTCTCCAGGTTTCATCACTGTCTTGATACAGATATGAATACAAAAACTAAATGGTAGAACAGAGATGAGAGCAGCTGCCCTCAAGGCAGCATTCAAACCTTGTATAGCATCAATGGAGTCAATACAGGAAAGGAAAACACTCCAACAGCTGGAGTCATACCTAATGCAAAGGAAGATGGTTGTGGTTATTGAAGGCTACTCTTCACAGCCCCAAGACATCACTGCAGGTGCTTCACAAAGAACATGCCTAATATCCTTCACTGCTTCATTAATAATCTTTTCCCCATCATAAAGGTTGGTTTGCCATTGATTCTGCAGTTCCAACTCCACTCAAAACTCAACTGATATTGAAGAACCCATTTTAGGAGAAATTTACTGGAGCACACAATGCTTTGTAACATGGACTTTTGGAACAAACCTTGTATATTGTAAGGGAATATTAGTTAAATATTTTAAACAGAAGAAGATATAACGCTTTGGAGAAAGAGCTGCACATTGGGCTTAGTTCTGAATTGATTCGGCAAAGAGCTGGCATAGACACAATGAGTTACATGGCCTCCTTCTGTGCTATAAGCTTCTATCCTTTTATAACAGTGAGTGTTTGAAAAAATTATTTTGTACTGATGTTTCTACATTACATCAACATTACTATATTACATTACATCAAGTAATGAAGTAGGGAAAACACAAATTGTTTGTATATTTAATATTGTTATTTTGTTGTGTTACCTGATCTTTTT
This sequence comes from Carcharodon carcharias, assembly GCF_017639515.1. Classification (NCBI taxonomy): domain Eukaryota; kingdom Metazoa; phylum Chordata; class Chondrichthyes; order Lamniformes; family Lamnidae; genus Carcharodon; species Carcharodon carcharias. The sequence continues at coordinate 101,695,819 of NC_054472.1, forward strand.
GGAAGATAACCAAACTATTTTGTGACTTGTGCAGTTTCCGTTTGCCTGAGTCTCCTCTTTCGCCAAATATATTGATGTAGACATTAGCATTGGTCTCTCCTCCAGGTTTATTACCAGTAAACACATGGATATGATAAAACAGTACTGTCCCGTTAAAAAAAAAGAAAAAAATACAATAAAAAGGGAAAACCCAACACATAAATGCCAAAAATCACATATTGAATCCACTCATTATATTCTACAGCATCTTTGAGAATTCTACAGTCTAACATTTTTAAACAATACAGAAATTATTTAGCTGCTCAGGTGGACACCCTTCATATTTTCTGCAGGAATTTGTCAGAATTTCACAAATGCTTCCAGGACTTCAGTATGCAGTATCCAGGCTTTAATGTCGAGATTTCTTTGAGGTCTACTAAGTGGTGGAACACCCTGCCACTTTTTAAAAGGCCATCCGAAATAGATAGTGAGGGACTGGTGGAGAAGTCAGGAGTGGGGACTCCATATTTTGGGAGTTCCTGTATGCTCGGCCTCACAGGGAACTGGGCACAATTAGAAGGGATATATGTCATGAAGATAGCTGGTTGTGTCTGGACTTGAGTATTAAGTACAGGTAAGATACAGTAAGGTACATTCTAAATGACAGATTCAATGATGGTGTTGCAGTTAAATCTGTGACTCTGAGTGTTATTCTTTCAGCCTGAGATGTGACATTGGTGACAAGGAAAAATATGGAGATATTTAGCACTTGCTGGAGCTGAAATGTCTGGAGTCTGGGGAAATGAGCCATTTGATTTGATGGGTGATGTCAGTACCATCAGTGTGAAATGGAAGGTGTGGCTAGAGGAGTTCGAAACGTATGTTGACAGTCACTGTCTGTTTTTGGATGGAGCGATGGTGGCACAGAAAGCACAGTTACGGGCCTTATTGTTGTTCAATGTGGGTGATTTGGTGAGGGAGACTTTCATGACAAAAACAGAAAATGCTGCAAAAACTCAGCAGGTCTAACAGCATCTGTGGAGAGAAAGACAGAGTCAATGAACGTTAACTCTGTCTTTCTCTCCACAGATGCTGTTAGGCCTGCTAAGTTTTTCCAGCATTTTCTGTTTTTATTTCAGATTTCCAGCATCCACAGTATTTTGCTTTTAGCTTTTTGCTTTTATCTTATATGAGACTTTCAAGACGTTTTCTGACATGGGAGAAAATATGGATTATGAAGGTGCAGTGAAAACTTTAAAGGATCATAATACCACATTCCAGAGGCACGTTGTCCATCAGATGCAGCAGAAGAGCGGGAATCAGTAGCCCAATTTGTCACCCGTTTGGGGCAGATGACGGATCTGAATAACCAGATAATGGATCAGGTGGTCCAACATTGCAAGTTGGATAAGTAGAGGTGTAAGCTGCTGGAAAGAGGAGATGACTTTCTGTTGGCTGATACTTTGAAAATAGCAGCTGCATTGGAAGCAGTGGATGGATAATTTTACAGCATGAAGCTAGGTCCTGCCTCTGCCACTGGCATGACAAAAGTTGAAGTTAACTGAGCGGCACAACAGAATCCAGGTACATGTAAATCCTGGGAATCAAATGGGAGAACGCCGGACTAATGCGAGCATCCCCCATGAAGCTGCATCGACCAGCATTGAAGCCCTGCTCCTGCGGAACCAACTCTGATGGACGGGCCATTGTGTCTGAATGCCTGAAAACCGCCTCTGTCGGCAAATTCTCTTCTTACAGCTCTCCGTTGGCCAACGCTCAAAGTGCCGCCAAAGGAAAAGGTATAAGGATATGCTCAAAGTCGCCCTAAAGCACGGAGGCATTAACATCACTGACTGGGAGGAGAATGCTGCTGATCGCTCGGCATGGCATGCCTGATCTGTCAAGGTGTAAGCCACTTCGAGGCTCAGCGACTCGACAGCGAGGCAGAATGGCGATGGCAGAGAAACAAGAAGGAAGCCAACCTGGAGCTGCAATTTCCACTCCCCTGCATAGCTCCACTGCAAAAGAACATGTGGATCCAGAACTGGGCTCCTCAGTCATGTGAAGTCTCACCAAGCCTGACGGACATGATCCTCGATTCCGAGGGATCGCCAACAATGATGACATATAAATGTAAACAACAAATGCCTGAAAGAGAGTGGCCGGGATTTTCGGACCTGACGCAGGCGAGGCAGTGCCCAGCCAGGAGTCCATTGACTTGTGGCAGGTCCGAAAGATCCCGACGGCGGGCGGATGTGGAAAATCCTGCCCAGTGTTTCAGCTGTGGCAACTTGGGGCACTATGGAAAAGAAGCATGCTCCCTGTGAAGGGGAAGATTTGTAGAAAATGTAGGAGCAAAAACCAGTTTGCCAAGAAGTGCAAAGCTGAACAAAGAGGGAAGCCTGGCAAACCATGTAAAGGAAAGATAGATGAAAGTCGCACAACATGGGACAAATTGAAGAAGATGCAGAGAGTGAGAACATGAATAGCAATCATGGATACATGTTTGCTGTCAATGGGAGCAACCACAAGAAAGTTCCAGTGATTGTTGGTTGTGACTGTAATGCCATCAACAAAGCACTGTGGGTGGTACTGAAGGCAAAGAGAATCAAGTGCACATCTCAAAACTGTGTCAAAAGACTCAATCCTTAGACATCTAAAACCCCACTTCAAACTGTTGGATGCTTCATTGCTGATGTCAGAGCTGTGTATCGGAATGTAGAGGCAGAATTTGCAGGGTGGAATCTTCCATGATCAAGTCCGGTGAAAGGAGCAGAAGTCAGAGTGACTTCCGCTGGAGAGCGGAACACCTGAACATGTGAGATCTTGCGGTGTTCAGCTCATTAATTATGTATCTGCAGGAAGAATGCTGAATCTCATGGTGGGATGGGCAGGAAGTGGCCTGCCCCACCATTACCTCATAGGCTCCAACGTCCAGGCACTATATTTAAACAGTACCTAGACAGCCATTAACTCTTCCACTCTGCTCCTTGACTATAGCCCCAGCCCCTGCAGTCCTTCCTTGGTCTCAACCCTCCCCTTGCCCAGCCATGGAGCAGCTTGCGCTACAGGCAGCCAATATCTCTCAGTGATGATGTGAAAGGAAGGCAAAAGCAGTGTCTACCGAACTCAAAGTCCAAGAAGTCTACTGTGTCAGGTGCATGCCACTTATGTACAGTCGTAAAAATGAACGTTCTAAACTCCCACTGGCGGGGTGCTTAATTTGGAGGGGGAACAAGATTCTTGTGTGTTGGCCTTTTAATGAGCATTTGTGAGATGTAAATGAGGTTCCCAACATAGCTCTGCGGGACACTGAATCCACCTTTAAGCCACCATGAAAGTCTGGAGAACACGATTGCAAGCTAATTTCCTGCCACCAGGAAACTGATTTTTAGCTTCCCACCAAACCTTGCTCCCCCGCCTGCCACAATTCCTGCCGCTGGCGGAAGCGGAAGATTCCTCCCTTAGTGATTGAGGAGGATGGTGAGCCTCTTCTCAGCGGAGAAACTCCCCAAGCCTTGGGGATGCTACACATTGGATTGAAAGGTAATTCTGTGAAATCCTAGGTGAAGTTTAGAGAGGAGTTTGGACCAGTGTTTCAAGGAATTGGGAAGTTGCATAACCACCAAGTGAGATTAACCATTGACAAGAACATAAAGTCTGTAGCTCAGCCTACACACAGAACAACTTTTTTTCTGAGAGGGGAAATATAAGCAAAGGTTGAGAAACTGATTGACCAAGACATCATAGAGCCAGCTGATGGCTGAACACTGTGGCTGAACCCTGTTGTGGTCATCCTAAATGAAATGGTGACATCAGCCTAGGTTGGTAGGTGACAGGTGAATGAAGCGATAGCGAGAGGACATCACCCAATTCCCACTGTGGTGGATGAAGTATTTTAAGAGTTGTCAACAAGCAAGGTATTTTCCAAATTAGACTTAAAATTGAGATACCACCAGTTAGAACTTCATCCTGATTAGAGGAAGGTGACAACTTTTGTCATTCATTGTGGATTTTAGCAGTGCAAGACATTGCTATTTGATATCAATGTGGTATCAGAGATATACCAAAACAAAATCCATGTGGTGATACAAGAGATCCCAGGAAAAGCCAATATCTCTGAAGAGCTAATTATTCATGGAACCAATGGAGAAGAACATAATGAGAGATTGAGGTTAGTATTGACTAGCTTGCAGTTAGCAGCACTTCTAGTAAATGCAGACAAGTGCTTTCTGGGCATGACAGAGCTAACATTCGTGGGGCATAAACTCATGAGCAGCGGAATCAATCCTGCCAAGGACAAGATAGAAGCAGTAGCAGAGGCAGGTAAACCACAAAATGCCAGCAAAATTAGAAGTTTCTGGGACTTGTGAACTACTGTGTGAGGCATATCCCAAATTTTGCTACCCTGGCTGATCCAATGAGGAAGTTGACCAGAAAGAATGAATGGTTCAGATATGGTGAAGAACAGGAAGCTGCATTCAAAGCTTTGAAAGACAGCTTGATACCAGATGCTAGTCCAATAGGATGAGGAGTAGTGTTAAGGCAAATGTATGCTGAAATCATGAGAATCATTGCCTATATGAGCAGATCCCTGACAGATGTGGAGAGGAGCTATTCTCAGATTGAGAAAGAGGCCCCAGGATTGGCGATTCCGTACACATTTGTTCGGCATTGAGTTTGAATTAGTGATGGATCACAAGTGATTAGAGATGATTTATTCGTGCAGATCCAAACAACGAGCTAGAATCATAAGATGAGCTATGAGACGCCAGCAGTACAAGTACGAGGTGGTTAACATTGCTGGAAAGATGAGCATCGCTGACCTGCTGTCATGACTACTGAGGGAGGATCAAACATACAGATCCTCACTAGAGACGGAAGCTGAATCCCTCATGCAGTTTGCGACAGTTCATGTTACACCCAGAACAATGGCAACTAGGGAGATTGAAGGTCAGGCAAAAATCCAGAATTTGATGACACCAGACAGAGAATCCAAGCTGGAAATTAGGAAAATTGCCCATTCAAGGTGTACATCGCTGTGCGAGATGAACTGCGCACAATTGGAAAGTGTATTCTCAGAAGCAGAAGACTTGTAGTGCCACAAAAGCTAAGGCCTAGACTGGTGATGCCAGCTCATGAGGGTCACTTAGGAATGGTTGACACTAAGCAAAACTTACAAACCAATGTATGGTGGCCAGGGATGGAGAAAGATGTGGAGCAGTTTGTCAAAACATGTCATGGATGTCAACTTGTCAGCAGACTCAATTGACAACAACCAGTACACAGCACACTATTACCGGCTGGACCATGGGAGGATGTAGCAATTGACTTCTTAGGACCACTTCCATCAGAGAGTCCATAATGGTGGCAATTGGCTACTACAGCCGTTACTATGAGTATGTTGTGTATGTCTACAACAGCAGGGAAAATAGTGTCTGAAGTGACTGAAATATTTGCAAGACGTGGCCTACTAGTCACTGTATTCAGACAATGGGCCACAATTCATTGCACAGCCCTTTGCAAATTACATGCAAATCACAGGCATTTACCATTTCAGAGTAACCCCTAAATAGCCACAGGCAAATGGGGAAGTGGGACAACAAAACCAATTCTTAGAGAAATAGATAAGGATTGCTAAGGCCGAGGGAAAATAATGGAAGGAGGTGTTACTGTCATGCATGGCCATATATAGAGCAACTGCACATTTTACGAGAGGGAAGAGCCCAATTGAGCTGCTATTTGGATGTGAAATACGCCTCAAGATGCCAGATCTGAGGAACGTTGGTGGTTCAAGATCATGATACTAAGAAAAAGGGTGTTGCAAAGTTTTATGCAGCCCATAGAAGGGGAGCTAGACAGTCTTATGTCAGGTGATGAAGTACTGCTGAGACAGGAGAGTCCAAATAAGAAAGATACACCATTTTACCTCAAGCCATACACTGTAATTGCCAAGAAGGGAAATAGTGTGAATGTGCAGTCTCCAGAAGGAGTACTATATGACAGAAATTCTTCATGTGTCAAGAAGTATGGTGACAAAGACACAGTAGCAGATAAACCAAATGTAGGGGCTGAGGCGGAGCTGACATCAAGAAGTCCAAGCCAGCAATGCTGATGGCAGATAGACAGCTTGCTATCCAGAGGGAAAAACATTGGTTCCAGATGGGGCGATGACACTTCCCAATCCCAATGCGATGATTAGAGTCCCTAAGACAACAAGCAGACCACGATGCTAAAGGAGACCACCAAAGCAACATAAAGATTTTCATAACTGTCTAAGGAATAGACATTAAAAATGCAAAGTACCAGGTATGAAAACAATGGCTACCATAGACAAACACACTAAAACCTTTTGGAAATACACAATGGGTAAAGCTGCCCAGCCACTTGAGAAGGATTGCAAGTGAAACAGATGATGTCAAGAAAGTCTTCAGGAGAGGAAACAGGCTGAGGGCTGCTCTCTCCCTCTCTCTTTTGGAATAAGAATGTTACACGGTTTGAGAAGCCAATTCAACCAGAAACCTAGATCTTGTAATAATTACAATATCTTTTACATCTGACTGCATCCAAGAAGCCAGCTAATCCAAATCAGCCATAGCATTTTAAAAACTATGCCTCAAGGACAATCAAAGCACATGTAACTTATATATATATATCTATATATATATATATATATATATAAATATATATGCTTTTACCTTTTTTAAATTGGCCTTTAAATCTCCTCATTTCTGATATGTGTGTGTGTGTCTGTGTATGAATGTTTGTGTGTAGTGTGTGTGTCTGTGTGTATGTATATGTACGTGTATGTATGTGTGTGTGTGTGAGAGAATGTGTGTATTTATGTCTGTGTGTGGTGTGTGTGTGTCTCTATGTTTGTATATGTGTGTATTTATGTGTGTGTGTGTGTGAGTGTGTGTGTATGTATGTCTGTGTGTGGTGTGTGTGTGTCTGTGTGTATGTACATGCATGTGTGTATGTGTGTGTATGTAAGTGTGTGTGTGTGTGAGAGAGTGAATATGTGCGTGTGTGTGTGTGTGTGTGTATGTATGTCTGTGTGTATGTGTGTGTGAGAGTGTGTGTTGGCCCCAGTGTTAGCATGAGGGCTGAATGCTTGACATAGCCTTTTACTATTTTTCTTGGGTTTGGTGGTTAATAAATTTGCTTTCTTTGACCCAAGAAAACCTTGTTTGAGTAGTTCTTTATTACTCACAGCTTAAATAGTTAAATACATTCTGATCTGGGAAAGGCATATCCTCGTGAAAAAGAAAATTAAATGGTTGTTTGGACCAACTAAGGAGGTTGCAGAGAGAGGAGCCAGTTCAACTGTTCTCACTTGGTTGTAACAATAGTAAAGTTTATTTTTGTTTGTTCGAAACCCATTAAATCTTGTGGCTTTATTTTTTTAGCATGGGTCTTGAATCTCAAACTTTGTCTACTTTAAACAAAGCATTATTAGTCCCTAACTGGATCCTATCAAAACCTTGGGGGCCTGGTCTAGCAATCCCTATAGATGTTTTTACAGCCCGCTTTTGTGTTTCTCACTAGCCTACTTTCATTATTTTATTTTCTCTTCCTTTATCGGTTTCTTGGTCCTCCTTTGCTGAATTCTAAAATGCTCCCAATCCTCAGGCTTATAACTTTTTTTGGCAACTTTATAAGCCTCCTTTTGATCTAATATAATCTTTAACTTCTCTTGTTAGTCATGGTCGGATTATTTTTCTTGCTGGGTTTTTGCCCTCAAAGGAATGTAAATGCGTTGTAAACCATGTATTAACTCTTCAAATGCAAGCCATTGCTTGTCTAACATCAAACCTTTTAATGTAGTTTCCCAATCTACCACTGCCAACTTGCTCCTCAGACCTTCATGGTTTCTTTTGTTTAGATTTAAGATCCTAGTTTCAAATTGACGCGAAAGAGCGCACTCATCTCCCTGAGCCTAGGTGCTGCTTCAGGGAGATCAGCTCAGAATTAAAACTTTGAGAGTAAATGTTGAAAAAAATTTCCCTGACATGTCCCCTCATGTGACACTGTCAGCTGATTCAGCTGCGCCCCCGCCGACCTGAAAACGGAGAAGACGCGGGGTGACATTGGGAGTTCCGCCCTATATCATCCTGCGTCATTTTACACGTGGGCCCCGCCCCCTGCTTGCTGACCTAAAGATCCTCCCTATTGTTTTCCTGTGTGAGCTGGCCCATTGAGTGCAAACCCTTAGCTAAACCAACATGTATTGAGGTGTTCACTGTTTTAAACCACTTTTTACCCTACCCTTTGAGATTTCCGCTGCACCATCTTTTGCTGCTCACCCCTGAAAGTCTCTGAGTGTTATAGAAACATCATACAACAGCTGGCACAGCTCTGCAAGTCACCATAACAGCACAGTTCACCTGTTGCACCCCTTAATTCAATTCAGATCCTCTACCACACAACAACATTTCAATGCATTCCCCGTCAGAGGATGCAGCAAACTGAACACTCCCAGGCTTACTGCTAGAAGCAGTGCAAAGCAGGCCTTGAATACTCCTCAAACCCCTTGGACTCTTACTGCATTTGCAACCCAAGACATGGCTAGCCACTTGTCATTTGCAATGCAATGCTTTGGCCACCAAGCCTGTGCCAACCAAACCCTCCCCACCCATGCCACACACAAAACAGTGCCTTCCCCTCAGGTGCAGTAAATTCAATGAAGTTCCATGACAAGGAAAGATATGACAATCACGTGTGCTGACTCACGTGCCTTCTGTTCCCTTATTCCAGGATGGCCCACGTCGAGAGTAACCATGAGTCCCGGAAAGGAGCTGCACCCAGGTTCTCCAAACACAACCTGGAGACATTGCTACAGCAAGTGGGGGCCCACAGGGCATCCTGTTCTCCCTAGGGCTCAGGCTCCTCCCAATACCACCAAGGCAGGCTGGCTCAAGATAGCTAAGGTGGTCATGGCCACCCACATTGAAGTTGGATCTAGTGCTGTAAGCGTTTCAGTACCTTCTGTGTTACGGTAGAGTGAGTGAGATGAACCTATTACATGAGCCTGGCCTTATTATATGCAACATGGCTGGCTTCAGATGGCCACAGGATGCATGATGTTCAGCAGTGCTGCAGAGGAGGGAGGCGATGGTATAGTGGTATTGTTGCTGAACTAATAATCCAGATGCCAAGGGTAATGCTCTGGGGACCTGGGTTTGAATCCGGCCATGGCAGCTGGTGGAATTTGATTTCAATAAAAAAATCTGGAATTAAAAACCTATTGATGAGCATGAAATGATTGTCGATTGTCGTTCACTAATGCCCTTTAGAGAAGGAAATCTGCCATCCTTACCTGGTTCACATGTGACTCCAGACCCACAGCAATGTGGTTGACTCTGAAATGGCCTAGCAAGCCACTCAGTTGTATCCAATCACTACAAGTCTCAAAAAAGGAATAAAACCGGACGACCACGCAGCATCAACCTAGGCACTGGAAACAACAAAGGCAAACTCAGCCCTGTCAACCCTGCACAGTCCTCCTTACTAACATCTGGGAGCTATTGCAAAAATTGGGAGAGCTACAGCAACAGCCTGTCACAGTCATCCTCGTAGAATCATACCTTAAAGATAATGTCCCAAACACCACCATCACCATCCCTGGATATGTCCTGTCTGACTGGCAGGACATATCCAGCAGAGGTGGCGGCACAGTGGTATACAGTCGGGAAGGAGGTGCCCTAGGAGTCCTCAACATCGGCTCCGGAACCCATGAAGTCTCATGGCATCAGGTCACAAAGGGGAAGGAAACCTCATGCTGATTACCACATACTGCACTCTAACAGCTGATGAATCAGTGCTCCTCCATGTTGAACACCCCACTTGGAGGAAGCATTGAGGCTGGCAAGGGTGCAGAATGTACTCTGGGTGGGAAACTTCAATGTCCTTCACCAAAAGTGGCTCTGTAGGACCACTACTGACTGAGCTGGTCGAGTCCTAAAAGACATAGCTGCTAGACTGGGTCTGCAGCAGGTGTTGAAGGAACTGAAAAGGGGTAAAATATATTTGACCTCATCCTTACCAACCTGCCCAACACAGATGCATCTCTCATGACAGTGTCAGTAGGAGTGACCACACACAACTGAAATCCTACCTTCACTTTGAGGGTACCCTCCATCAGGCTGTGTGGCACTACCACTATGCTAAGTGGGATAGATCTAGCAACTCTAGACTGGGCATCCATGAAGCACTGTGGGCCATCAGCAGCAGCAGGATTGTACTTGAACACAATCTGTAACCTCATGGCCTGATATATTCCCCAATCTACCAGCCAGGGGATCAACCCTGGTTCAAAGAAAAATGCAGGAGGGCATACCAGGAGCAGCACCAGGCATACCTAAAAATGAGGTGTCAACCTGGTAAAGCTATAACACAGGACTATTTGCATGCCAAACAGCATAAGCAGCAAGTGATAGTGCTAAATGATCCCTCAACCAACGAATCAGATCTAAGCTCTGCAGTCCTGCCACATCCCGTCGCGAATGGTGGTGGACAATTAAACAACTCACTGGAGGAGGAGGCTCCACAAATATCCCCATTTTCAATGATGGGGGAGCTCAGCACATCAGTGCAAAAGATAAGGCTGACGCGTTCGCTATAATCTTTAGCCAGAAATGCCGAGTAGCTGATCCATCTCGGCCTCCTCCTCCACAGATGCCAATCTTCAGCCAATTCGATTTACTCCGCGTGATATCAAGAAACAGCTGAAGGCACTGGATATTGCAAAAGTTATAGGGCCCTGACAATATTCCGGCAATAGTACTGAAGACTTGTGCTCCAGTACTGTCCACATCCCAAGCCAAGTGTTCCAACAGCTGTTCCAGCTGTTAAAACACTGGCATCCACCCGGCTGTGTGGAAAATTGCCCAGGTATGTCCTGTACACAAAAAGCAGGACAAATCCAACCTGACCAATTGCTACCCCAACAGTCTACTTTCAATCATCAGTAATTGAAGGGGTCATCAAGAGTGCTTTCAAGCAGCACTTGCTTAGCAATAATCTGCTCACTGACGCCCAATTTTGGGTTCCACCAGGGTCACTCAGCTCCAAGCCTACAGCCTTGGTTCAAACATGGACAAAGGAGCTGAACTCCCGAGGTGAGGTGAGAGTGACTGCCCTTGACATCAAGGCCACATTTGATGGAGTGTGACAACAAGGAGCCGTGGAAAAACTGGAGTCAATGGGAATCAGGGGGAAAACTCTCCACTGGTTGGAGTCATACCTAGCATAAAGGAAGGTAGTTGTGGTTGTTGTTGAAAGCCAATCATCTCAGTTCCAGGACATAGCTGCAGGAGTTCCTCAGGGTAGTGTCCTAGGCCCAACCATTTTCAGCTGCTTCATCAATGACCTTCCTTCTGTCATTAGGTCAGAAGTGGGGATGTTCGCTGATGATTGCACAATGTTCAGCACCATTTGCAGATACTGAAGCAATCCAAGTCTATATGCAGCAAGACCTGGATAATATCCAGGCTTGGACTGACAAGTGGCAAGTAATATTTGTGCCACATGAGTGCCAGGCAATGACCATCTCCAACAAGAGAAAATCTAACCAAACCCCCTTGACATTCAATGGCATTACTATCACTGAATCCCCCACTATCAACATTCTGGGGTTGCCATTGACCAGAAACTGCAACGGACTAGCCATATAAATACTGTAGCTACAAGAGCAGGTCAGAGGCTAGGGATCCTGCGGCGAGTAACTCACCTCCTGACTCCCCAAAGCCTGTCCACCATCCACAAGGCACAAGTCAGGAGTGTGATGGAATATTCCCCTCTTGCCTGGATGAGTGTGGCTCCCACAATACTCAAGAAGCTTGACACCATCCAGGACAAAGCAGCCCGCTTGATTGGCATCACATCCACAAACATTCACTACCTCCACCACCGATGCACTGTAACAGCAGTGTGTACCATCTACAAGATACACTGCAGGAATTCACCAAGGCTTCTATGACAGCACCTTCAAAACCCATGACCACTACCATCTAGAAGGACAAGGGCAGCAGATGGGAACACCACAACTGGAAGATCCCATCCAAGTCACTAACCATCCTGACTTGGAAATATATCATCATTCCTTCATGTCGCTGGTCAAAATCCTGGAACTCCCTTCCTAACAGCCCTGTGGGTCTACCTACATGATATGGGCTGCAGCAGTTCAAGAAGGCAGCTCACCATCAGCTTCTCAAGGCAACTAGGGATGGGCAATAAATGCTGGCCCAGCCAGTGAAGCCCACATCCTGTGAATGAATTTAAGAGCTCTGGTTTAAGAGCAGAGATAGTGGGGATCACTGAATGAAGAGTACTGCACCGGTGTGCAGGAGGAGCTGTCAGAGGCAGAGATGTCTGTGTGCAGTTCACTCAGAAAGAGGGAGACCAGTCTGAGGGATGCTTCATGGGGTAGTCTCACTCCGGGACTAAGTATTTGGACCTGCAGCAACACATTAGTAGCTATCTGGCTGAGTTGACCGAGGCATTGTGAGCTCATTCACTCTGAATGGTTGAGGCATGGCCATGTCTCACCTTGGGGAATGCATGAGAGAGTGGCAAATCTTGTGGTGAGCCCCATGCGGTAGCATGTACAATGCATGCAAGAGGTGCTAGATCTCCTGCACAGTGGCACTAGTTCCATAGCAGTACTGGGGAGGAACTACGGTCACTGAACAGGACTATCTTAAGGCTAACAGCTGCACGCCAGCACCACATCTTGTCCAAACATCAGGACAACAGGCCAAGGACTGAACAGTCAGAACAGGAAGCTGAGGGATTCATGCATTTGAGGGAATCTCACACCCTCTGATTCCTTGGCTCCTCAGCCATGTGCACCATCAGCTAGCCAAGTCCAAGCCAGGATGGCTGCCTCTGCAGGTAGTGCAGTCACAGGGAGGGTCTCAATAAGTCACTGCATGAAGAGGCCAACCACCATGATGTTCACAGCCATAAAGCCAGGGAAGTAAGCAGCCTGCCTCCAAGAGCAGAGGATGCTGCTCTAGTTATTTCACTCTGGTGTTTAGATCAAAGCTAAGCTGCGTAGAGTAAAATAACAGTCATGTGTAAAATGAAACAAAAACGTTCATCTATGCAAAATGTTAGCTATTTACAATACATTTGCTGAATATTGGAATTTCCATGCAGTCAAAATTCTTTTAATGTCTTGCCGGCACCTGAGTATGGCATCCAGTTGGCCTTCAGCAATCCTCATGTGTTTGCTCACAACATGCTTCCAACAGCCTTCCCTTGGTGTCTCAAACCTCCTCCTCCGCCTTCCAGGTTAGCCTTCGCACTCATGGAAGGTTCCCATCATGTTCGGTGACATTCTATCAGGAGGTCTCTGGCCATGATGGCGCCTGCATGGCTCCTCATAGCTCTATAGTAACATTGCCTTTCTCATCTCTGGGGTGCTTCCTCTTGGCCTTCATCCTCACTCTCCTCTTCTTCCTCCTCTTCCTGCTGTTGGTCCTAATCTGAGCAGATGCTCCCTTCTCAGCTTCCTCCAGGTCCAGTATCAAACCACTTCTCAGCGTCAAGTTGTACATCGTGCAGCAGACCACAATGATTCTGGATACTCTGTCAGGTGCATACTTTAGTGCTCCCCTGAGTGGTTGAGGCACCTGAACCCCATCTTTAGTAGGCCAATAGCCTGTTTAATTGTGTGAAGGTGGCTCTCATTATTACACCTCCTCTGCGGTTGAGTTTATGGTTGGCAAAGGGGTGTGAAAAGCCACATTTTCCGGCAATAACACTTATCCTTGAGTATCCATCCATCCATCCATGGGGGCAGGTCAGAACTGTATTGTTCACTGGTTTGTTTCATCTGTGTTTGATTATGCTAGTTTGGTAACTGATCCTTGTACGCTTACTTGATTGTTTAAGCCTCTGGGGGAAGCTAGATAGTTAAGTGCTGACACGAGACTGGGAATGTTTTGGCAGGGAACTAGGCTCTGAGCTCTGACCATGTTTGTTTTGGAAATCATGTAAGTTCTAAGATGTTTTAAAGTTCTATAAATAAACCATCTGGATTTTGAAGTAGGGTCATCTCTGTATTGCTCTGAGAAAAGATATAAAGAGACCAGGGGAAACATAAGAAAAATTGGCAATGAGGATGGTTGAGAAAAGTTTAACTTTACCAGTTCCAGAACCATTTCTTTCATCACCAAGAGACACCCCCCCACCATGTCATGGAAGTGATGGACTTCAGAGTTCGAGACCTACTTGCTCACCAAGGGGGATGGACAGTCCAAATGTAGCAGCAATCCCTAAGAAGTGATACATGTACATTGTCTCAGAGCAGAAGGCCAGTAAATATTCGAGCAGCTCACAGCTCACAGAAGATATGTCTGTATTTGATATGGCAGTAAGTGCTCTCGAAAAAATACTTCAGGCTAAAGAAAAGTGTGATGATCGAATGATATACATTCCGTCAGAGATCCCAGGAACATGGTTAAAATATCAAACAATATGTGGCAACATTACACAATTGGTTTCTACATGTAAATTTGGTACACTAAACAATGAACCAATTCACAACCAATTATTTGAAAAGACATCAATTCTATAAATTAGGCAATGTCTCCTCATGGAAGGTGATGATCTAATTTTGGAAAATGCCACGACCTTGGCAGTCCAAATCAAAATTGCTATGTTAGATTCAAAGAAATTACTTGGAATGCACCCTTAGTCTCAGGTTTGCAGGCATGGCCTGCCCAACCAGCTCAAGTGCAAAGGTCATGAACAAGGCGATCTCAGCAATCTCATCAATCCCAACCTCATGCGCCCCACCACGGTCAGATGTCTTCAAACAGTGCCCAAACTGTGGAAAAGCTCACCGGGCCCCAACGCCATGTCCAGCTCGAGGGGGAAAAAGTACAACTCATTTTCTAAGTGGAACCATTTTGTAAAGTTGTGTAGATCGTAGAAGAAGAAGACTTCATCAGTTTGACACATGGAAGAGTCTTTTCCTGTGAGTGAGGTACGACATGTATATACCATCACAAAAGGTAAAGCACAAGGTCATTTCAAGGGGTACTCAGTCAGGACAAACCCTATAAATGCAAACCATGTGGAAAGGATTTGCTCACAAAAGTATGTACAAGGACCACAAAAAAAACACTTGGAAGAGAGACCATTCCAGTTTGAGGAATGTAAGGCTTTGTTTCACACTCTCTTCTCCCTGCAGGGACATTTGCTGAAATACAACAATGAACGGACTTTCAGTCATAAAAAGACAAACACTGGAGAAAAGGAGAAGGTTTGTCCATATTGTGGCTGGACATTTGCCAGTAATGGAACATTATGCGTGCGCATTTGGTGAATGTCCTGTCAGTATCCCTACAGACAAAACGTTCAACAAGAATGACAGATTAAAGATGCACATTAGAACACACACGGGAAAAACCTTACCAGTGCTCAGAAAGTAGCAAGCTTTAGTCAGAAGAGGGGCCTATGTGAACATATGTAGACACCAGCTGCACTTGTGATAGGTCATAACTTTCACATGCCAATGACCACTCTAAACACCATCAACACCAGTTAGCAAGAATGTCAGAGTGAAAGCAGGTGAAATTGCAAACCAACAAGGTAAAGTAAAAACATGCTTAGATGAACGAACAGGCACAAGGGGTTTGAGTTTGGAGATTGAGTTTGAATAAAATGGTCAAATTTTGACCACAAACTTGCATCATCTCTGTTAGATCCAAAGCAGATCAAGCGGTTGCTCAGTACCAATTCTTATCTGCTGAATGACAACACCAAGTGGAACACTAGAGGCTTGATAGCGAGCAGAACAGGATATTTCAATGACAGTGATTAAGGGGATACATTTCCTTTTCCTATGAGTGATGTTGATAATCAAGTTGCTCTCACTGGACCACAACATCAAAATCATAGATCTAATCACAGACTGAAGAGAACGTTGTATCTCAAAGACCTGTCTTAGAGAAAACAGGCAAGTTGAACTCTAAGAAATGCCTTGATGTATATATGACTGTTTGGAATGATTTAATTGAAAATAAAGTTTTTAGTTAAAAGGATGAAGAGCTACAGTAGTCAATGGTTTGTTTGATTAGTCTGGTTTGTTAGTCTGGTAACTGATTTTGGTACACTTGCTTGATTGTTTAAGCCTGTGGGTGGAGCTGGAGATTTAAGTACTGATACCAGATTGGGAAAGTTCCAGGGAGAATTTGGACTCTGAACTGTGAACATGTGTATATTGGAAATCCTTTAAGTTCTAAGATATTTGAAGTTCTGTAAATAAACTGGTTGGATTTAGAAGTAGAGTCATCTCTGTATTGCGTGGAGGTAAATAAGATGTATGACAACCCAGCGCATATATAACAGGAACATTCACAGCAGCCCAAATTTCCTTAGGGTGAATGAATTGTGCAACTGCCTCGTAGCAGGTGCCCACATGCAGAAATCTTTTGTGGTAGTAACCAATGAGTTCAACACTTAAAGAGTGGTACCCTATCTGCTAATGTACCTCTCCAAATTCTGCATGGGTGCCCTTACTGCCACATGCGTGGAGTCAACCACACCCTGGACCTGGGGGAAACCTGCAACTGAGGCAAGTTCTGTCACCCTCTGTGTCTGCGATGCAGTGTCTGTCTTGAATGAGGTAAGCTCATTTTTGCCCAACCCTGGCAAAAAAGGCATTGGTGATTTGATGGATGCACCTGTGTCCTGCTGATTGTGAAATTCCAAAGAGGTTGGCTGCAAAGCTTTGGAATGACCCACTAGTGAGAAAATTGAGGGTTACAGTTACCTTCATGGCCACTGGGAGGGTATGTTTCTAGAGTCGCCATGGCTGCAGGTCTTGTTGCAGAAGGATTCAAAGCTCAGTCACCGCCTCTCTGGACAGATGCAACGTCCTCTGGCATTTCCTCTCAGTCATGTTCAGGTAAATTAGGATATTACTGTGTTCTTTTGGGTGGGAACTGCCTCATCATTCACTGTCACCATTTTGCGGGCACTCGGCATCATGGTTCCTCCTGCCCTTTGATTAATGCACATGTAAAACAAGGCATTTCAGGCTACTGCTGCTGCACCTGTACCTCTATGATTTTTTTTTGTTCATTCATGGGGATGTAGGCTTCGCTGGCTGGGCCAGCATTTATTGCCTATCCCTAGTTGCCCTTGAGCTGCCTTCTTGACTGCTGCAGTCCATGTGGTGTAGGTACACCCACAGTGCTGTTAGGAAGGGAGTTCCAGGATTTTGACCCAGCCACAGTGAAGGAACAGCAATATATTTCTAAGTCAGGATGGTGAGTGACTTGGAGGGGCACCTCCAGGTGGTTGTGTTCCCATCTATCTGCTGCCCTTGTCCTTCTAGATGGCAGTAGCTGTGGATTTGGAAGGTGCTGTCGAAGGAGCCTTGGTGAATTCCTGCAATGCATCTTGTAGTTGGTACACACTGCTGCTGCTGTGCGTCAGTGGTGGAGGAAGTGAATGTTTGTGGATGTGGTGCCAATCAAGTGGGCTGCTTTGCCCTGGATGGTGTCAAGCTTCTTGAGTGTGTGGAAGCTGCACTCATCCAGGTAAATGGGGAGTATTCCATCACACTCCTGACTTGTACCTTGTAGATGATGGACAGGCTTTGGGGTGTCAGGAGGTGAGTTAATTGTCACAGGATTCCTAGCCTCTCACCTGCTCTTGTAGCCACAGTATTTATATGGCTAGTCCAGTTCAGTTTCTGGTCAATGGTTACCCCCAGGATGTTGATAGTGGGGGATGCAGTGATGGGAATACCATTGAACTTCAAAGGGTGATGGTTAGATTCTATTTTGTTGGAGATGGTCATTGCCTGACACATGTGTGGTGCGAATGTTGCTTGCCACTTGTCAGCCCAAGCCTGGATTTTGTTCAGGTCTTGCTGGATTTGGACTTGGACTGCTTCAGTATCTGAGGAATTGTGCATGGTGCTGAACATTGTACAATCATCAGCGAACATCCCCACTTCTGACCTTATGATGGAAGGAAGGCCATTGGTGAAGCAGCTGAAGATGGTTGGGCCTAGGACACTACCCTGAGGAACTCCTGCAGTGATGGCCTGGAGCTGAGATGACTGACCTCCAACAACCACAACCATCTTCCTTTGTGCTGGGTGTGACTCCAACCAGCAGAGAGTTTTCCCCCTGATCCTTTTGCTAGGGCTCCTTCATGCCACACCTGGTCATTTGTGGCCTTGATGTCAAGGGCAGTCACTCTCCCCTCACCTATGTACTGAAGGTGTATGTCAAAATGAAGATTTATTAATGGAAGACCTGACTGGTGAAGACTCTGAGGCTGCAATGCAGACCAGTTGATGGCAGGTCTGCAGTTGTGCTGGCTGTGACCTGCAGTGCCTCCTCCTTGCACTCCCTCCTCCCTGGCAGAGGGTCCCTTGGTTTGCCAGCAGGCTTTGCAGTTTTAAAAGGTGAGAAAAAAGCTGGAAGAAAGTTGCTCTGCTCCAATCTCACAGTCTTCCCAACCTGGCAGAAGTGGTCATGGCTCGAATGAGCAGACTTGTTTTTTTAAAGATTTGTAAAGAGGAGAGAAAAATAGTGTGCATTAGGAGAAATTATTCTTCTCTACCTTTTATTATGAAGACCTTGACATCAGTGGAGGTGCACGCATCTTTTGTACACGAGGTCTTCCTGACCCGCGAAAAGGCCACTGCAAAATGGCTTGGGGATGGGAAGGCTCAGGAAATTAGGTTATTTTGCATTAAAACTAAGTTCTGCATTTTGCAAGTCAATTTCTGCATCCATGAGGAGACAAGAAGATGGAGAACTGCTTCAGCCTTAGACAAAGGCCAGGGAGAGGGATGGAGTTAGTGTGAGTGAGCCTATTTTGTGGCGGAGACTAAAGGCAGTTGCAGTGGCTTTACAAAAGGAAAACTGTGTTTGACAATTTGGAGCTTTTTAAGGATGTAACTAGTCAGGTGCATAGAGGGGAGCCACGAAAGGTAGTATACTTAGATTTCCAAAAGGCTTGTGATAAGGTGTCACACAAAAGGTTAATACGCAAGGTAAGGGCTCAAGTTAAGGACAGTATATCAGCATGAGTGAAGGACTGGTTAACAGGCAGAAAGCTGAGTGTAGGGATCAGCAGGCATTTCCAAGTTGGCAGGCTATAACTAGTGGAATGCCACAAGAATCAGTACTGGGGCCTCAGCAATTTACAATCTAGATTAATGTCTTAGATAAAGAGACCAAGAATCATACATTGGATTTTCTGATGATAAGTGTGAATGTAAAGTGTGAAGAGGACACATAGAGGCTGAAAAACAGGTTGTGTGAGTAGGCAACAAGGTGACAGATGGAGAATAATCTGGGAAAATGTGAGCTTCACTTGGTAGCAATAAAAAAAGAGTATTTTTAAAAAGGTGTGAAACTTATAAATGTTAATATTCAGAGAAACTTAAATATACCTGTACAAGGAACACAGAAGGTACAGCAAGCAATTGGGAAAGCAAATGGCATTTTGGTCTTCACTAGGGAGTTGATGTACAAGAACAAGGAAGTCTTGCCAAGATCTATAGGATCTTGCTTTGACCAAACCTGGAGTGCTGTGCATAGTTTTGGTCTCCATATTAAAGGAAGAATATACTGCCTTGGAGACAGTATGGTGAAGGTTCACAAAATTAGTTCCTAAGGTGAAAAGGTTGTCCTATGATGAGAGGCTGAGTAAATTGGGTCTATAATCTCTGGAATTTAGAAGAAAGAGAGATGATCTCATTGAACATTACAATAATCTGAAGAGGCTTGACAAGATAGACACTGAGAGGTTGTTTTTGCTGGCTGGAGAATCCAGAACAGGTGGGGGAGGGGAGGGGGGGTGCAGGGGGTGGGGTGGAGGTGCACAGTCTCAGGGGTTTGATGGCACTAAGTTGAGAAGAAATTTCTTCACTCAGATTGTGAATCTTTGGAATTCTCTACCCCAAAGGGTTTTGGATGCTCCACCACTGAGTATATTTAAGGCTAAGATAGTAAGATTTTGGTCTTTCAAGGAATCGAGAGATATGGGAAGTCGGCGGGAAAGTGGAGCTGAGGTAGAAGATCAGCCATGATCATGTTGACTGGAGGAGCAGGCTCAAGGGGCTGTATGATCTATTCCTTTATCTCTTATGTTTTTTATGATAATGCGGACTAGGGCATGGAAGGTGGCAGTGAGGGTGAGGTTGAACAGATAGGTAGCTGCAGAGATATCATGGTGAATGGAGGGCCAAAGGATTAGCCAATGTGATTTTGAGAGGTTTTTTTTTCCATTCATTTGTGAAATGCTGGCCTAGCCAGTGACGCCCGCATCCCATATATGAATTTAAAAAAAGCCTCTCAAAATTACATTGGCGCATTCTTTGGTCCTCTGTTCACCATGACATTTCTGCAGCTACCTGTTATAAACTGCCAGTTCTGTTATTAGTGAATTGAAGGAGAGCTTGTTCCAGGGACAGATACAGAAGGAAGTAGGTTTTGGAGGGGTAAGCAGGATGTGAATGAAGTGTGATATAAGTAACTGATCTGAGGTGACTTTATCTGTGATTGATTCCCTGGGAGTAGCACAACCAAGTGCTGATGTTGTGGACTGTAGAAATTCAACATCCTAAACATCTAGAAATCTTTGTAAATTTGGAGCAAAACTAAAGCCTAAATGGCAATATAGCAGACAGAGACACTTACCTGGAAGGTGCTTTTCTCCTAGTTTGGCAATAGGAAATTCCCTCCAAATATCTCCATCATCTTGATTCTCATCCAGCCAACGGTTTACAGGAAGACTGATAACTCGACCAGTATCAAGCTTCTTCAGTTTTACATCATCTAAAAACCAGCCGGGTTTGCCTGAACTATTGTCATGGCCTATGCGAATTTTGTATATCTCCCCAAGGTCGATTAGATTAATCTGAACAAACAAACATGAAAGATATTTTCTGATAAACCATTCAATTAACCTACAAACAATGTGTAAGAATGTATCTAACATCATCTAACAAAGATGTTTCAACCAATGTAATGTTGCCTGAATGAATGTCTTATGCCTTACTATGTTAAAACGATGTTGAGGTCAAAGCATAAATTCAACACTTAGTCATATATTAGTGCAGGGCAGTTTTCTAAGGACTGTTGCTAAAACCACGGTTGTCAGCAACCTCCAATGTTATAAAAAAGGTTTCCATTTGTTTTCCAAATTTTCAACAGTGACTACACTTTAAAAAAGTACCTCACTGGTTGTAAAGTGCATCGAGGTGTCTTATAAAAGGCACTATATAAATGCAAGTCTTTCTTTTATTTCTTTGTTGATGAAACATCCTTTGCTTTAGAATTTCTACTATAAGCATTGTAGCTATTGGAGACATTCTTGGAAACAAATGAAATAATACTGCAGATGCATCAAGACTCCACTTGGTAGGTTTTCCTGGGTCACCTCCAACCCTGGAGGTCTACATTGGGAAAAGAAGACAATTCTTGCAGCAGTACATAGGTCAGGTACATTATTTTAGTTGAAATAACTAACCTGTAAGTATGATGCATCATTTTCAAGTTTTTCACATTGATGGGGATGTCAATATGATCTTATTTTTTAAAATGTTTATGCATGTTTGTCAGATTTTTAAAAGAATAAAGCACTATCAAAATACACCAATACAGGTTGTTATGAACCTGACTATTATTCCCAGTGCTTATCTGTCACAGAAGTCTTTGCTGTCATTAGCTAAATATCTGATGTGACCCTCCGTGCTATGCAGATAAAAGCTTTATTTTATTGGTAGGTTTTTAGGTAGATGATCCGATCGTGAAACAGCCAGTCTGATAAATCTTTTATAAGAATAGAATGGAAATACGAATCACACAGAAACAGAGGAGATGCAAGTTTAAAATTAGCAAGTTAGAAGAAATAAAGTCAGAATGTTTTCCCCCCAAAGATTCAAGTTGCAGGATATAATACAAGTGAAGATCACTGAAGTATTGAGTAAAAATGGATCAAGGTACAAGTGGAGGCAATTATTGAAACAAATAATTAAAGTGTATAAAGATCTCTGAATGAGGGATAGTTTAGTTTAAGCACACTAGTCTTTTCCTATAACTTCTACTGTTAAGCATTAAACAAAATGGGTTTAAAATAACTTCGCCATTCTGATGGACCCCACTTTAACCGTGGATGCAGTCCACCAGCCTGATGCAGATTAGGTGCCCTCCCCCTGGCTCAACATACTTGGGTGGAGTCAGAATTAGAGGGCAATGGCTGACATGAACTTGACTTAAGTGTTGGAACCATCAAAATTCGTGACCAATGGCTTAGTACCATTTCACATGACTTCCTTGTATTGTTCTAAAATGCTTAAATATTAAAAAATTAAATAAGGCAATTTTTCTTCAAATGTGATTTCTTATAATTGAAAAATGCATTAGATTTCAATAACTTGAATAAAACTTCAATGAACCAAGCAATAAAGTTAGAAATGATTTGATTAATGGATTTATATATCAGAAACTTTTGAACAAACTACCTCTCCAAATTTATGTTTCTTTAATATTAGAAGATAGGTTTCTTGTTTGTATTGAAATTTGATAAATGTTGCTATATTCTAGCTGCAGAATCATAATGATATTTAGGTTTACAGAGCATCTGGTGACCTGATATCAAGAAATCCTGATAAAGACTGACATTTGATATGGAGACAAACAGCCATCTTTTCATGCAGCACAGATTAACATAATTATTTATAGCAAATTAAATGAACCATTTAATAATATCAGTTTTATCTCTCCAATATATGTGATAATTTAAAAGCATATTTGTGGGGTTCTAAATATGGGTTTAATAAATGGTTATCATCACAAATATATCCTAATTGTCAATCTTTCATCAAACAAATGTATAACTGAAATGGTGCTGAAAGCTGCATATAGACTGTATATACATATTTACCAGTGATCCTTCCATGCAGGTTTGTGATTTTGGCATTTGGCCAGCCTGCCTCAGATCTGATTTTGTATTAGCATGTCACTGGTATGCGCTTAATGAAATGCTCCCAAATTCATAGTCATTGCCCCTATTTACCATTTTAAATGCTGTCAGTTGCAAGCTACTCGAAAGCAATACAATCACATGGTAGCTTAAGTACATTAGCTTAAATTGTTTTTGTAATCATCCTATATATTATCAAAATTAAAGAAAAAGATACATAATCTTTTCAGGATGTTTGAATAAACTCCTTGGGCAGGATCTTCCCCTGGTCAGGAGGGGGGTTGTGCAGGAGCGGGAGTGGGCGCGAGCGGGCGGATTCCCAAACGGCGCCCCCAGTTGTGGGCACGCCGCCATTTTACGTGGGTAGGGCAGTTAAGGTCCGCCCAACATGACGTCCGCCAGGAAGTGCTATGCGCTCCCTATGCGGGTTGGGGGGGATGGTATTCCCTGAGCCAGGAGTGCGCTCTTTCGCACATGTGCGTGAAAGAACACACAGGTCTCCCTGAGGCAAAGTGCTGCCTCAGGGAGATCGGCTCAGGTTTGAAACATTAAATAAAGATTAGAAAAATAGTTACTGACATGTCCCCTCATGTGCCACTGTCACATGAGCTGGGACATGTCAAATTCTTTTATTTAGACATTTATTACAAATTTTAATACCCTCATGAAACCTCATTCCGCCCGTGGATGAGGTTTCATGTTTCTTCAAAAGCCCACCTGGGCTCCCAGCCTGCCCGCCAACCTTAAGGTTGGACAGGCAGGTCCATTGATTGATTCAATTACTTTATTAATGGCCTTAGGTGGCCATTGACAGGTTGGCAGCATGTAGCCGACTCAGCTGCGCGCCCACCATCCTGAAAATATAAATGACGCAAGGTGATGCTTGCCGATCGAAAGATGCAGCCCCTTTTATTTACAACAGTATATTGTTGCAAGTATGACATCTGGTGCAATTAAACAGAATTTCAGCATAATCTATTTTGATTATCTGAAATCTGGGCTGAATTTTGGTCCCATATAGGGGTGAGCTTGGAGGTAGGTGAGCGCAGAAATTAGCACTGCCAGCTGGCATACTGGTTTCACGGCAGTATCACCCATCCCCATACTGGGCTGTCTTCCCAGATGAAGGATTGTGGGTGAAAGGGCTACCTATCTGCAAGTGGCCAACTGCCTGGAGGCAGCCTCCCAGCAATAGGTGGGGATGCTATTGATCTAGGCAGACCCTAGCTGCCTGCCTGGCCAAATTGTAGCTGCAGGCTGTCCCTTCCCATTCCACAATGTTGGCCCAGCTGTTGAGGCCATTTTTTAATTTAATGTTTTTCAAATTTGGATAGAGTGTGCCTAAAGATATCAGTACCCTTTCTCCAATTCACCTGAACTGCAGACAGCTGCTCTTTACCGGCTGGAAGACCTCTTACTGGCCCTCCAGCTTCAAGATGCTGCTACCATTCTTAATTGGATGGTAAACCTGCCCTCTAGCCACTGATTGACCAATTCAGGGAGAATCACTTCCATGTGATTGTTTCCCACAGAATGCAGGGCCAAGACCCTCATTTCACCCCGATGTCAGGGTCCTGAACCAAAACTCCAAATCGTGCCACTGTTCTCACAAATAGATATGTATTTTTTTAAAAATGACTACTAGTTTAATAGGCTAATATAATCCTTGGATAATGGCAATTTCTAATAGATTCATTAAATTGCACATTGTGCAGTACAGCTATCAATACAAAATCTAGTTAAACATTATAGAAAAAAAGGCTTTAAATATTTTTAGGGAATGAAATAGCTTGGATGAGAGAAGTGCTGTATGAGTTATCAATTCCTCACTGGTGCCTCATTTGATGAGAAAACAGATAGAAAAATAAGTATGAAGGTCAGCATGCCGATTTGCAACTTCCATGAGTTGCAGGTCATTAAAATGACTAGCAAGTGAAGAGTACACTCACTGGAGTGCTTGCCTCTGGCAGACTGTTTTAACTCCATGTTATAATTATGCAGCTATTCCTTGAGGCTTTCCCCTGCCTGGTCAATGCTCTATAACTAAAAAACTGAGAAGTACATCTTTATATCAAGAGCTTCCGTCTCACTGAGAGGCTTCAAGCCAAACCACATCTAACAACCTGCTCTGAAAACTCTGCTGCCACTTTCACAGCTGTGATGGATTCTATCACAGCATCTTAGACAATCCAGAACATTCTAAAACAATCAATAAAATTCTACATAACATAACTCACAACAGTCTAAAAAGGAAGTCAATTCACCCTATCTCCCAATATTAGCAGATCCTTTAAAAAATTCCAAGACCCGGATCCAGAGCCACATCTTTGCCAAAAACTATTCAGCTCTTCCTACATGTGTACTGAGTTTTGTTAAAATCTGTCCATTAGTTTCTGAGATATATTGGTTACAGACAAACAGGCTAACAAAGAGGGATGAAAACATTACCACCGCCCACCATCCATGGCAGAGGTAACTAGTTGGAAGGCAGTGACCTATTAGCACACATCTATGTTTTCATGTGCTGACCTGGTGTATATTTATGGGGTCAGCACAATTAGAGATTTGTGGGAGAGTTCCATTTTCTGAACAAGGTCTCTCATTAGGAGTTCATTCATTAGTAGTCCTGCAGCAGTTTAAATAGTCCTGTTTGTTTTTGCAAGTAAAGGGGAACGTTGTTATAATGCACTCATGACCTAAATGGCTAATTGGTCCAGTAGCAGGATGTCTCAATTTAAAACTAGGGCACGAAATATATTATTGTACCATGTATGCCATAGGAAAAAGCTTTTTCTTCCTACAGATCATTGTTCGGTGGCGAGATAAGTTGCTAAGTGTGTCTGGATGGAGGTGGCAATGCATATTAATTCCAACAACAGTGTTCAATGATTCTAGCTGCAGTGCCACAAATAGTCAAGACAACACTCAGAGCTGCACTCACTATCCATCCCAAATTGTCCAGAAAGTGGGCCATCTCCCCGTACTGCTGCAATGATGCTAGTACTGCCAATGATACTGTTAAGTAGAGAATTCCAAAATTTTAAATCAGCAACGATGAAGGAAGAGCAGGATGATGTGTGAGTTTAAGGGGATGGTGAAGCTGATGGTGTTCCTATGATATTGTTGCTCTGTACCTTCTTGCAGTAAAGGACATGGCAGGCAACCCCTGTCAAAGTAATAAAAACAAAAAAACCGCGGATGCTGGAAATCCAAAACAAAAACAGAACCACCTGGAAAAACTCAGCAGGTCCGGCAGCATCGGCGGAGAAGAAAAGAGTTGACGTTTCGAGTCCTCATGACCCTTCGACAGAACTTGCTTTCGAGTCCAAGAAAGGGACTTTCTTGGACTCGAACGCAAGTTCTGTCGAAGGGTCATGAGGACTCGAAACGTCAACCCTTTTCTTCTCCGCCAATGCTGCCGGACCTGCTGAGTTTTTCCAGGTGGTTCTGTTTTTGTCCTGTCAAAGTAATGTTTGTGATCTGCTGCAGTGCATCTTGTAAAGAGTACACACTATTAGCATATAGGAGGCATATGAAGAGGTAGATATTGAGTCCAATGACAAAGGTGTGCACAAGCAAACCTTTTACTTTGAACAAGGTTGTGCATTTTCAGTGTTGTTACAGCTGCACCCATCCAGTTGCATGCTAAGCATTACATCACACACCTGATTTGAAATTTGAAGATGATTTAGAGACTTTGAGCAGTCAGGTGAACTACTTGTCTCAGAGTACTAACATTTGCTCTGTCCTAATCATGGCATTGATATGACTGGTTCAATTAAGCTGCTGGTCAATGATGATCCCATGCATGTTGATGGTGGAGTCACTGTAGTGAGAAGCCCCAATTCTGACCTTAAGGCAGAAGGAAAGACATTGATGTCTCACTTAAAGATGGTCAGACGTAGGATACCGACCTGAGGTACTCTTGAAGTGATATTCTGAGGCTATAAGGATTAGCCTTCAAGAAGCAGGACCGTGTTCCATGGTATGAGTTAGGGCCTTGGCTGTCACCCATCTTTGTGCCTGTCAGAGTACTAGTGAGTAACAGATGATGTAACTTGAATTGGCTGTCAATAGATTAAAAGGAATTTCTATAGGGACAGTTAAAAGGCAGAAATCAGGCAAGTGGAATTACAATCACCTTTGGTGCTTATCTGGTGAAGTCCAAATCACTTCATACAAGTTTCTCCGATTTTAACCTGCAACCTTCATGATTTTCAGCTTGAATGATCACTTAATAAATTAAAATTTTACTGCAACATATTTTACCTTTTTAAAATAGTCTTGCATAAATATTCAAGTTAAAACAACATGGGCTTCATTGATTTCAATGTAATGAATATTGACTGGATTCTGTGAGAGGTGGGAAATCCACTGAACCAGGCAATTAAGTCTAGAAAGCTAGCCCCAGATAAACCTTGTACGATTGCTGTAGTCTCTCCAAAGAGATTAATTTCCTCCTTTATGTAATTTCACTATTCAGATAAAATTGCAATTCAGTGCAACTAGTATCGACCAGACTAAGAAGGATTTGCTACCTACAATCAAATGGTCTTGGGCCTTGGATAAAACTGATAAACCAGATGTCTTGTATGCATTATGTAAAGAATCTTTGTGGTTTTATCAATATAACAGACTATCAGGCTCAATCTTCCAAGGACTAAGAATTACTACTTTTGAAGACAAGTCTATGACAGAAAGGAATAATTGAAACTGAATTGTCACTTGATTGATTAAGACACCTGGAGCTGGATTTTTTTTTCCTTTTTTCATTTGTATTCATTGTTTTATCCCTTTTTTTATATCCCTTTTTCCATCCTTTTTCCGGAACCACCACCCCCTCCCCCCATCCCACTCCCAAAAGTACCATCTGTTACTTGTTCTATGTTGCTCTTTCAGAGTGATTACCTTTGTTCAGCTATTAACACATTCTGCTTTCTTACGTTTATGCCACTATCAACACCTCCTTTAGCCCTTAGCACTGCCATTAACACCCACTTTGTCCTTTTGTCCATGACATCTTTGCCAATCTCTCCTTAGGCCCGCCTATTGCTGGCCTTCTATCCAGCTTCACCTGCTTCACCCATCTCCCTTTAAACAGTATAAATTTCTTCACATTTCTACTTCTCTTTAGCTCTGAGGAAGAGTCATACAGACTCAAAATATTAACTCTGTCTTTCCACAGATGCTGTGGGACCTGCTGAGTTTTTCCAGCACTTTGTTTTTATTTCAGATTTCCAGCATCCGCAGTATTTTGCTTTTATCTAAATTCTACCAACACTGCCACTATGTAAGTATGATTATATGAGTAAAATAGTCTGTATCATGAAGCAGAGACGCAGATACAGAATTGATGAGGCCATCTTTGTTGAAAGGTGGTAAACTTTGATGAACATTATTTTTTGCTGTATTGTGCTTCAGGGCTTCTCTGAAGACATCTGTCATTTATAGATAGTACTAGGGAAAATGCTTATATCCCCCAAACACCATATCATACCCCACTAATCAGAGTACATTCACTTTATCCCTACTTTTGTCTCTGAATTTTAAGCAATTACAAACCCAAGTCACAAAGTCACCTCCAATTCCTCATACTTTTAGTTTTATTAATAATTTCCTGTGTTTAACTTTATCAAATGCCTTCTGGAAGTCTATATAGACAATATCCATAGACATTCCCTCCTCCACCAAATTAGTGACTTCCTCAAAAAAATAAATTCGATTTTTGAGATCTGTATAACTTAAGTTGCATTATTTTCTCCTTTATTATTTATTTTACTTCTATTGAATGCAATAAGTTCCTCCCCTTGACTGATTCTTATGTTCCCTTGTACCAACGGTAGATAGTCCTCTTCCACTACAGTAGTAACATTTAGGACAAACAATTGTACTAATTGTCTAAATAAATCCTGATTAGGTGTATACAGTGCAGAATATTGGTCAAACCTCACCCTTAAGTCTCCAAATGAATAAAGAGGTCACTCTCTGGGTCATCTGCCAATATGGCAACTAAGAAGTTGCTGATTTTCAATAATACATCGACCAGCCTCAAGTTTCCACGATCAATAGTGTTTTCCATAATTTGTTTTAGCCCCAGTAAGAACCCTGCTCAGTTAGTAAGCATTGACTGCCAGTATATCCCATTTTTGCCTGGCTGTCAAATCAGTAGAAAGGTGTTAAGCAACAAGGAAATAAGCTGACTCACCACTTTTCACTGGTTTTGACTAGTATAAATAGTGGCAACATTTGTCTCACAAAGAGTACAAGTCACAAATTACTGCTGGCCACGACATACTGTATTATCTTTTAGCAAGCATTAACCACCATCAATGGTACTAAGATTACCAGTGATGAAATAGCCTCCAGATGTCCCAGTTCTTTGGGTGCAGACACTGAATTGTCAAGCCAGCTAAAATTCAAAATAATGTGTGATTAACCTCTCATTATGATTCTGTGGGGTCTTCCTCAGAGAAATATAGAATGCAATAATGATATTCAGCATTACAGCAAATATGTGCAAAGCTCATTAGACATCCAGTTTCAACGGAAATCAGGTCAAAGCTCCATAACGTGCTGCATGTTTGATTGGCACTTCTTAGTGACGCTCCAGACACTAAAGAAATTTTAACTTGATAGTAGGGCACAGGAAATCCGTAAGTGCAGTGCATTTGTTAGTGACCTTTTGTTTTAAACTCGGCTACTGCATTTGCAACTGATGTATAGGTTTCCTGATCATTGGTTGAGTGGGCGTGGTGATGGTCCACGTGAGTTAATTTCAACTTGAGTCACACTTCAAAGATAAGTCAATAGATGCTAGAGATGAAAGAACAAAGTCAGAATGGAATCCCAACTTTCCAAGTTGGCGCCTCACTTTAGTGATGCCTCCCTGGATGTGATCCTGGAAACTGTAAGTGCCCTGCAGGGAGATACTGTTCCATATTGACAGGAGAAAGAAGCATCTTATTGAAAGCCAGGACTGGAGGTTGCTCAGGAAGAAGTAGTTGGACTGTTGCTGTTGTGTTTAATTAGAGTTGAAGTACTTGCAATTTTGGAATTTTTTTCAATCCTTCTGGGTTCAGTGCCAAAAATGGTTTACTGATCTAATTGGGCAAGTGAAGTGAGTCCTGCGACAAAGTAAATACATCAGGTGTAGTTGGACACACCAACTTCCCCCAACCCTTATTCACTTACTCTACACATTACTATTCTGCCAACTTACCTTGCATCAGTTTATGCACTTCCCCATAACCCCATCTGCCCATCCATCATCAGGATTGATGAAACCTTAACCTCAGTTGTTCATCGCCCCAATGATCCTCAACATGCTGGCATTGCTGCTCATTGCTGGCAGGAATTGTGAATGGGTCATGAGAGGGCAATGGTAAAAGGGGACTCTGCTCAAAGCACTTCCAATTCTCATCTATTACACGCACACCCACAGCCCCCACCCTGGAAGTACCTCATATGCTGCCTTGTGTTGCGATGGCTAATTCTGCCCCTGCACAGTTGCAAGTGAGGCAGTCTTTGGCAGGACCCTCAAGGGCTCCAAAATCTAGAAGAAATAAGCCAAGAGCATTGCAGTAGTCAGAGCAGGGACCTGAGTAGCCTGCCTCGATATCTACTAAAGCCACAGGATTGCACCATGTACAAATGCTGGGAAGAGGAAGAGTAAAGATTTGTAGTCACACAAAGGTATTCATGTGGACATGATATGCAATGTTACATTGTTAAGTTTCTATTTCATTTTTGAACCACATAAGTATTATTTGTTCACACTACATTCCATCTTAACCATTTTTTTATGCTGACTGGCGAGTGACCTTTTCACTCGTGATGAATGGTAGGACAATAGTTAACCCAGAGCAATAGTTGTCTGTAACGGGGATGCTCAGCTAATTTCAAGGCTGCTTTTTGTTGGGGGTTGCTGGTGGGGGTTGGGGGATGGGGGCTGGGTGGGAGTGTGTTTAGTATGTGTCTGCCAGGTGGGTACACTAATGGAACTTAACTGAACCTTGCTGTTATTGAGGCACCCCAGACAGCAACATACATTGCTGCTGGTGCACTGGCTGCATTATGTGCCTCTCCCTCTTCTAAAGAGGCTTTGTACACTGCCCCTTGCTCCTCCTGAAGGTCCAAACCTTCTTTCTGTGCAACATTGTACTACAGAGCGCAGCACACCATGACCATTCTGAAGTCTCTGGTTAGTATATATTGAAGGGTGCCTCCATGGCTGTCCAAGCACCTGAAGCACATCTTCATTATCCCAATGATTTACTCAATGACACATCTATCATATGGCTTTCACTGAAGCGCTCCTGGGCTTCATTGGTTGGTTCCCACAGGATGTTATCAGCCTCATTTTAAGTGATTATCCCCTGCCTCCAAGCAACCAGTTGTTAATTCTGTGTCCAGATGTGAAGAGGCTGGTTGGAGGGGCGGGGTTGCAGCTGCTGAGGATTCTTGCACACATCTGCATAAATCTCTTTTTTCCAGTTGTGCACCAGCTGCACATTGATGAAGCCCTTGTGATTGAAGAATACTCCTGGGTGATCTGGAGGCTGCTTTAATTGCCACGTGTCCAGTTGATAATCTTTTTCACCTGTGGCAAGCCAGCTAGAACCACAAACCTGAGCACCTACTCATTCTGACTGGTATCATTGGCGGCAAGGTCTACAAAATTGCTTGCCCCCGGCAAACATGATAACAGTCATCTGCATGATGAATTGTGAGTGGCTAACTCCAAGATCCTGAAAATGTCTCCATCAGATCCCAGGAAATAGCCAAAGGAATAAATGTTTGGAGTGTTGGTGACTTTGACAGTGGATAAAATGTGGTCACAAGGTTTCAGGGCAATGATGTGCACCATGTTGGAGCTGAACTCAACCAGAATAGAGGATGTCTGGCAGGCCTGCCAGTGTACCAAGCATCATGGCATGCATCGTCATCAACATTCTCCTGTAGGTTGCCATCAAAGACCCTCCTTTGAGCCCCCTGCAGCACAACTTGTCTATGATCTTGCCCTCAGTGGAGTTGATACATAATCTACCCTTTCCTCCCTGGCTTGGTTGCTGCTCTGTGGTGCCCAGAACTCGCCATGTGCCGATTCCCACTCTTTACTAGCCTCTAAAAGTTCATAGAGACCAGTATCTGAGCTGGTGGTTGGGACTGTAAGATGAAGTGACAGCATCTTCATCACTGCCGTGGGGTTGCTCTCCCTTTTCCTCCTGTGCAATGCAGAGACTTGCCAGGTGGAATTTCTTGACTATCTGAAAGCATGAAACTAAAAAGGGAGGCTTGGGGTGAGGGAACAGTTGGTGGGGAGGAAAGCTTGAGTTCCATGGTCACACTATCTGCAGCTTCCAATTGATGCCACATCTCAGGATGAAGATAAGGAGGGAATTAAGAAGAGTGTTACAGACAGGAGAGGGGTCAGCTCAGACAGCACTGTTTTCCTCTTACTACCTGTCTGTAAACAGAAGGTGTTTTGAATTAGTTTGTTTTAAAGAATAAGCAGTGATGTATTTTTTTTAAACCCGGTTTTTGCGTGATTCAATTTTACTAATAAACCCACAGCAAACTAAAGTTAGGATTAACTCAGCAGCTTAGTTTATTGTAAACATTCAAAGCCCATGAAAAGGAGCGTTTGCAACTTCCCACTCTGCGTTCACACAGTAAAGGGAGGGTTAGAGGAAAGGAGTTTATAATACAAAGACCACAGAGAAAATCAATATTGGTTCACATGAGTTCCAGAGTCCTAAAGTCAGAGACCAATGAGGAAGTCTTTCTGGCTGGAGGTTTATGTTGTAAGATTCGCTTTTTCAGATGGCGTTGATGTCACAAGATGATGTAGGCACTCAGAGGTAGCGTCAGTTTTGTAGGCAATGATACAAAATCTTCCAATAGAGTCAGGTTAGATGGGCCAAAGGTCCAACCTGGACAGAGGTTGCTTCTGTGTGGCCTGCCAGTTAGATGTCAAAAAGCAGACTGGCTGTACAGCTCAGTGAGGCAACATCCAACTGCTCAAAAGGCCAGAGTCTTGGATCATGAGACCTTCCTTCTCTACAGTGACTTCAACAAAGGATGTTTATCCAGCATATGGAATTTGGCTTTGTTTTCAAGACTGATAATGCCTCAGCTATTATGGGTTGAGAGGGGTGCCATTTGTGTTGAGGGTCTGGTGTTTGGGA
This sequence comes from Carcharodon carcharias, assembly GCF_017639515.1. NCBI lineage: Eukaryota > Metazoa > Chordata > Chondrichthyes > Lamniformes > Lamnidae > Carcharodon > Carcharodon carcharias. The sequence goes on from NC_054472.1 coordinate 101,728,953, forward strand.
AGCTATGGTCTCAATAGATCCATGGACTCTGCTGGCAAGTTTGGTTTATCAAATGCAAATGGAATTTCTGTTGCTCTCTTTGAAATTGGTCTGTAGAGTCCTAGGTGAACAGTTAGAAGCTCCTTAGGCATAACGAGGTATGACAATTCCAAAACTGAGAAGAGAATTATTTTGTTCTGGAGTCCACTGGGGATGATATCCAGACAGATGGTCAGCCATCTTAATTATCATTGTGCAAGAGGAAAGTCCAGTTTAAAAATAAGAATTAGTAATAAGGATAAAGTTTTTAAATATATACAGGGTTTAGTTTCTGTTCCATGTTGGAGGAACCCAATGAGACATAAGGCAACCACTTAACGTCATCTCACGATTGCCTCTGCAGTATTGGCTGTCACCAGTCTTATTTTTTTGACCTGATAATTTGAACAACTATCTCCTTCAGGGGGTCAAGAGGAAGGCATTCCTGCCCACTGCTGATTCTCCAACTATCCCTTCTATTGAGAGCGACGTTCTCCTGCAATAGAGAGGGTAGAACAACAGTGATTGTGTTGCAAAGTATTTGGATTATGTTGTTGTCACAGGTGAATATCTGGAGGTTTTTGGAGGCAGTGAGATGTGGGTATCATGCTGGTAGCATTGGTAGGTATGTGTGGGAGAGGTAAAGCTTTGGAAGGTTAGAGATGAATCCTGAGAGCCAGGAAGTGCTGCTGGGTGAATGCTCTTCATGTTGTTTTATTTATGAGATGTACTGTATATATTCACTCATCTTAACTACATGCGTGAAATTACTACATACTTTCTGTCACTGCTGCCATGTCCTTGGGGCCAGACTCTGAGCATTAACCTCTTTGGTCATATGCTCACACTATCTTCCTCAGTACGCCGTTAAGGGCTTCTTGCCAGCCTGCAGAAACATTGCTTCTCTCCTGGACTCCCCATTTCTCACTAGTGCTTCCAATGCAGCATTGCTGAATCTAGGAGTCACCCCCCCTTGCAAGCGGAGCCTTTTCCCTGCACCTGAAGAATTCCACTTTCACTGACCACTAGCCTTCACTTCAACAGTGCAGCTTCCCTTGGATAAGTAGTTCCCTTTAAGAAGGAAAGGCTAGCTGAACTGAATGGTTTATAATTCTACTTGGCCCAGCTGCTGAACTGAGAGACCAAAGGCAACATTTAGCAGAGGAAAGCAGCGCATGAGCCAATTGGGCCAATGTTACAACCATTTAGATAAGGTGGCATGTTACAGTTCACTCGGAGTCCAAGTAGCTGTGACAACATGTACTTTTACATGCATGTTGTAGTCTGGAGCTGTGGATAGTGCTGTAGATAGAGGTCCAATGTTCTTTCCATCACATGGCTGACCAGGAACCTCTCCCATTCTTACCGCCTGCCACTGGGGTGTGTAGGAAGGGTTTACAGGTTGATACTCAATCTGTTTGGCTACATTATGAACACACTTTCCTTAACCATCAAGTCCTGGGGTGGAACTTGAACCTAAAGCTTCTGGTTCAGAGGAAGGGTGATAGCTAATGTGCCACAAGACCTCTTCTCAGGTAAGGTCAGGACACCAAATTTGCATGCTACCCATCTAGAACTGAACCTGCATGGGCAGTTTTGCAAATTGCAACCTCCCTGTCCAAAAAATAGGGCTAATCAATTTCTAGCCCCAGATACATGTATGTATTTGAAATTTTACTTGTAATGTGTACACTCATACAGGATAATACAGATGGAACATTTAACTTCAGCAGGGATGTAAATTTGGTGGTATCAGATCGGTTGCCTGTATATACCCTGCCTCATTTCCCTTTATTCAGCTCCCTACTGCTTTTGAAATCTGTCCATGTCCTCTCCTGGGGCAGGAGTTTCTTTCCATTGTGGAGACGAGAACAGAGGAGAAGAAGTGCAGAATTTTGTGTGGCTGCTGATGTGCCAGTTTGGTGGCACCATTCAGTACCCACCCCACCCCCAGCTATTTTGGTGGAGTCCAGTTTAGAGTGGAATGGTGATGCATCAGCAAATGGTGGGTAGCTTGTCAAGATAATTTAAAAGCTGCGCCTCCTGCCAACGCAAAATGGCCTCATGTGCATGCGCACTAGCTCGTGCGAACATCACTCTGCTCAGTCGGAAAGCTGTTAATGTCTTGACTGATGTAATTCTGGTACAAGATGGTGGGCCAAAATACATTTAGTATTGAGTAATTGGGACAGACTTGGTTCATAATCAAACATTTAAACATGAGTGTTTGCAGTATAATTGAATTCAATTTGAAATTTGAAAAGGAAAAATATTTTGAAAAGGATTTACAGTATAATCGCAAACAGCCATGAGGGAATGACTGCAAATCGAACATCTAAATGTATCAATGCCACAGCGCCCACTATCACCAACTCCTCCGCCCCCTCCAAGTTTGGAAACTTTGTTCTATCTGTGATAAGTTTGAAATGGGAAAAATTCCCATTCGTTTCTGTACACTGTATATCCTGATGATTTTTCTGCAAATCCAGAGGGAGTTCCTGTCTCTTTGGAACCGGGGATGTGTCCAGATGCAGTCAAAGTTTGTGTTAGCTTCCTTTTTCACATAAAAACAAAACAGTAAACATGGCAGCAAAAACCTAGAACTGCACATGCATGGCGTTGGCAGCAAACACAGCTGAATTTAAAGGCCAATAAAAGTTCAGCTATCAGAGGCTGACTGGCATTTTCCAGCAGGTCCCTGCGGAATCAGAAGTACGTCAGCTGCCTACAGGTGATCTTCCTGCAGCAGAGCTCCTCTCTGAAACCCCAGCTTGATGAGTTAGGGGTCCCTCTTTATGGGGTCATCAAAGAAAATATCAATAATGTCTTTAAGGCCCCCCACTCACTTTGTTCCAAAAAACCTCATCCCTACCCCCCAAACCGCATCCCTCTCCCCCACCCCCCTCTCTCTCTCTCTCTCTCACTCTTACCTGCAACAGCAGGTTGTGGCTCCTTCCTGTTGGAGGACATCTTATTGGTCCTCCAGTTTTGACAGCCTGCCCTCTATCCTTAATTGGATGGCAAACACAGCTTCTGACCACTAATTGACCAATTCAGTCAAAATTGCTCCCCACACAGTGTGAGTTCGGGACCTCAATTTGATTCCAAATTTAGGGTCCAAATGCAAAATTCAAAATCTTGTCCCTGATCTTTTGTACCTCTATTCTTATGTCAATTTCTCAGTAGCTCACTTCCCTCTTGATGACTGCTATTCTCAACAACAGAGTGCAGCAATTTATATGCTGTAATGTAGCAGGTCAATCTTTTCTATTAATGTTAGGAGCTAGAAAATTCATATTAAATAAAAATAATTATCGAGAAATCTACAGACAAATTCCTATCCTCTAAAATTGAGTTTAGATTATGGCCCTGATTTTCACCATGATGAAAAGGCTCTCTGTCATGGTGAAAATCCCGGAAATGGCCAAACATTCCATGTTCTGCCCCCGAACCCAGCATTTCCCACCTTTGCAGGGATGGGATTGGAGTCAGGCTGGAGTTTGTGCATGCGCAATTCACCCAGGGTGAGTTAAATCACCCAGCTGCCTCTGCGGAAGTGGGATTTTAGAAGAACAGGTGTGTGGAATTCAGAGTGTGCAGATTGGAACAGATAAGGAGGTCTGAACTTGGTGGATTTGTTTGTATAACCAGGTTACTCCTTTGAAGAGATTAAGTACCGCTTTGGATAGAGTCCTGGGACACCTTTAGGAGAGGTAAAGTACCCTTTGGGATTGTTATAAATGAACATGGTTTACACTTTTTATGCACAAAATCATTGAAACTGTCACTCTGTCAAAGAGCTGTCCAGCTAGCAATGAATTGTGAAAGAGCTGCCCAGCTGCCAAGGAACTGTTAAAGAGCTGTCCAGCTGTCAAGGAACAGTCTAGTTGTCAAGGAACTGTTCAGCCATTAAGGAAATGTTAAGGAGCTGTCCATCTGTCAAAGCTATCCATGAAGTGTCAAGGCTGTCAAAACCCTTCAGGAAGTGTCAAAGCTGTCAAGTAACTGTCCAAGGATACTAGGTGAGTTGGCATGGGGGAGAGGAAGGACAAAGGGTGGTGGGTGGGGGCCATGGGTTGGCATGAGTTTCACTAAATTGGCATGGGTGTATGGGCAGTGGGGAGGGTAGAGGGACAATAAACTGACATGGGGGTATGATATGCAATCATGGTTGTTATGACCCAACCTAAGGTGAGGTTCCCCAAAGTTGTTGATCCAGGCAAGACCCCTCAATTTGTCACCATCTGGCTGGGACAGCCCCAAATTTTACCCCAGGTGAAGAAGGATGAACTGGCTCCCTGTCTTTATTCAGACCCCCTTTCTGTTGGTTGCAATGAAATTTAATCTAAAAAGGATCCCTTTTGCGGATACCTTTTTCCCCAGACCCAATCATTCTGGTTTTGAAGGTGCCAGCTTGATCAGACTTTCTTCAAAGGTAAGAGTAAGTTTATTAACTACTAAAGGCAAGAAAAGATAAAACACATGCATATATGATCATACAGGTTACAAGTAAGAGTTTAGTTTGAAGTAAGTGAATATATATAAAGATTAAAAAATGGTACATGGAACTGTCCTTGACTCATAGGGATTAGTTGATTGAGCATTGCAGTTGCAATTCAAGATTCCAGTAGAATTTACTCTGGTAGGCGGATAGTTGGATTAGGGATTCCAGTAGAGTTGACTCCAATAGATGAATAGTCAATTTTGAGGTTCCAGTAGTGTTACATTAGGTAGAGAAATAGTCAGCTTTCAGGTTCCAGAGGTGTTGAATTTGGTAGAGAGTGAGAGAGATTGGGATACCTGCAAAAATGGTGATATGTGGAGATACTGTGTGTGTACTTCTGAGTCAAACTGCCAGCACTTGCTCTCTCTCAGAATACCCACCAACAGATGGACACTGGCACAGCTTTTCAGCTCACTTTTAACCCCTCTTTTGTATATTCCAAGTGGGAAACAAATTCATAAATCTGTCTAGGCATTGCTCACAGGATTTCTTGATGAGATGATACTCATCTCCCATTATGTCCCATTGTCTCTACTGGAGGGAGCAATTAATTTCTGGATGTCTTTAGAAGCACCTTGCCTGGCAACAGGGTGTGGTTCCATTACCTCTTAGGGAGTCACCCTGCAGCATTCCAGCCAGTGGCTTGTGTGCATTTTGTAAACACTCAGGTCTTATTTTTAAAGTCCAAAATTTCCAGACGCAATTTGATGTTTTTTCCTTCATTATCATGGCACTTCCCCTCCTCCCCAGAATGAAATGAGATTCATCCTCATTTCATTACAAAAAAAGGGAAAAACTTACAAACAACAAAACAGTCTCATACTCATATTCATTCTTTTAGCAATGGTCAGTTTATCTTTCTCTGTTCTAACTGGGCTCCTTTAAGTTCTGGTCAGAGTGTCTGCAATCACATTTGATTTCCCAGGAATGTGGGTGATTTTTAAGTGGTATGGCTGGAAGAACAAACTGTAATGGAATAACCTGGCATTTTAGGTCTTAAACTTTTCTACAAAAGTTAGCGGATTGTGGTTGGTATAGACTGTGGTCTCTCTGTACCCATTTTGGACATATACCTCAAAATGTCTGTGGGCCAGTAATAAACCAAGGGTCTCCTTCTCTGCTGTGGAGTACTGTTTCTGATGTTTGTTGAGCTTTTTAGAAAAGTATCCGATTAGTCTCTCTATTCCGGATTCATCCTCCTGTAGGACAACAGCCCCTACCCCGATGTCACTCGTGTCAATGGCTACTTTAAATGCCTGACCAAAGTCTGGGGCTGCAAGCTGGGGCTCACCTATTAAAATGGCCTTCACTTTTTGAAAGCTCTCTGGCGTTTCTCAGTCCATACTATCTTTGCATTTTTCCGTAGTAGTTCTGTCATTGGGGAGGCTACTGTGTTAAAGTGTGGGATGAACTTGCAGTAGAGCCCACACATCCCTAAGAACCTCATGATTTCTCATTTTCTGGTAGGAATGGGAAACTGGGCCAAGGCTTGTACCTTGGCAGCCCTAGGCAGTATCTGTCCTTGACTTACTACGTGTCCTGAATAGGTCACTTTAACCTTATTGAACTCACTCTTTGCAAGACTGACCATTAAGTCAGCTGACTGTACTCTCTGGAAGAGGGCTTCCAGTTACTCTAAGTGAGTTTCCCAGGTGGCGCTGTGCACTAGGAGGTCATCCAGGTACGCAACGCAATCGGACAAACCCGCCACTACCCGGTTCATCAAACTTTGGAAGGTAGCTGGGGCATTTCGGAGTCCGAAGGGCATAACCCAACACTGGTATAACCCGTCTGGAGTTACAAAGGTGGAAGTTTCCTTCACGTAGGCCGTCAAGGGAACCTGCCAGTATCCCTTGAGCATGTCTATCTTCGTGATATAGGCTGCTTTATCTACCCTATCTATGCAGTTTATCGGGTAGGAGTCAGCTCAAGTCACTGAATTAATTTTTCGGTAATCAATGTAGAACCTTGTGGAGACGTCCAGCTTGGGCAGAAGCACAACTGGGGAGCTCCATCTACTGTTACTAGGCTCTATTAGTTGGTGCTCCAGCACATAGTTAATCTCCTCCCAGGCCTGGACCAGCCTCTCTGGGCCTAGACAGTAGGGGTGTTGCATTATGGGAGGGGCCTCTCCCATAACCACATCATGTAGGGCTAGGATGGTGCAGTCTGGCTGGTCTCTGCACAAGACTTTAAATGCAGTGAGCAGCCTTGTCAGATTTGCTCGCTGTTCTGCACCTAGGTGAGAACAAGGAGTCTAAGTTGGCTAGTATTTCTGTATTGGTTAGCTGGATAGTAGGGGGGTTCAATGTGGGCCTCACCCATGTCTCCCTCCAATTCATCCCCACTGCTACCCTCCTTCTCCAGGTCGATGGTAATGGGACAGACTGCTTGTCCCCTTCTCGGCTGTGATATTGTTTAATCATGTTTACATGACACAGTCTTCGCTTTTTCCCCTGACGTGGAGTCTCAATTAGATAGTTCACTTCCCCAAGTTTGCTACTCTGTACGGGCCACTGAACCAGGCCTGTAAGGGTTCACCTGGTATTGGTAGGAGCACTAACACATAGCTTCCTGGCTGAAAGGTCAAGTCTGTCAGCCTGTTTTTTCATAGCCATCTGGGAGATTTTCAAGTGCTCTTAGGCCACCTCTCAGGCTCTCGTGAGCCGATCTCAGATCACGGCTACATAATCTAACATGGAGAGCTCCTCCTTCTGCTCTAAAAACCTCTCCTTGATTAGTTTTAGAAGCTCTTGCACTTGGTGCCTGTAAACTAATTCAAATGGAGTAAACCCAGTGGATTCATTAGATGGTAGTGAGAAGGAAACCTAGTCCTTTGTCCCAGTCATGGGGGTACTCGTGGCAGTATGCCCTGATCAGTTATTAGGGTTCTAGTGCCCCCTGCTACTGCAGGTGATATGCTGAAGACTTCAGCTGGAATATTTTGGACATGAAATTTGAGCCCTGATCCGACTGGATCTTGGTGGGTAGACCATGTCTGGTAAAGAATTAGGTCAATTCCCTCACCATGGTTTTGTCAGATATGGTTCTCAGGAGAACAGCCTCTGGGAAATGGGTAGCCATCCATGATGGTAAGGATATACTGGTGGCTCCTTTTTTGTTTTGGCCAGGGGTCCCACACAGTCCACTAACACTTTGCTGAATGGTTCCCCAAAAGCTGCATGTGAATCATAGGTGCAGGTCTTATTGCAGGTTGGGGTTTTCCCACAACCTGGCACATGTGGCAGGTTCTGCAAAACCTTACTGCATCCCTGTGGAGGTGCAGCCAGTAGAAATAGAGATGCAGGCTTGGGTTTTGCATATATCGACATGCCCAGCCATCGGAATTTTGTGAGCTAGCCGCAAGATTTCCCCACAGTACCAGGGCGCACTACCACTTGGTGGATCACTGTCCACTCCTCATTTGCAGGTCTGTGAAGGGGTTTCCATTTCCTCATCAGCACGTCATTTTTAATGTAGTTGCACTCAGGGACTTCTTCTGCCTCAGCCTCATTGTGAGCAGTCTGAGCTAATGTTTTTAACTGTGGGTTTTTAACTGCGGTAAGACTTATCACCTCCTTAGGGTCCTCTAGATGCCCAAAAAATGGTTTCAGATAACCAGACCGGAGGGTCTTCTGTCTGCAATGCCACTTCAGCTTCCTCTATTGGAGCTTGTCGGACCATAGAACGCATTAAGACACAGTTAGGGAAAATACCAGGCACTTTCTCCTGCAGCTGTTTGATCTCCTTGATCTCAATGGGCTTCTCTGAGACTACTGGAGATGCTATTACCTTTGATCCCGCCAGGTCATTGCCAAGGAGCACGTTGACCCTGTCCACAGGCAAACTGGGGACAACTCCCATGGTCAGCAGCCCTGATACAAGGTCGCACTCTAGATGTACCCAGTATAGGGGAATGGGCATGTACCCTCCTTCAACCCCCTTTACCAGCACCTTGATACTTAAGGCCCTCTCTGGTGGAAAGGTCATGCCTTTTCCCAGCAGTAGAGTGCGGCTGGCCCCTGTATCCCTCAGTATCACTACAGTCTTACTCGCCTCACCATGGGGAAATGTGGCCACCCTTCCTTCGGATACAAATTCCTGGTAACTCTCAGAGATTCGTGTAACCTCATCTGCACTCTCAGGAGTGCTCCCACAGGGATTCTCAGCCGCAGTCAGAGCCATAGCCTGGTCTGCTATGCTCTCTGACTGACTTCCATTCTCTTCACAGAGTATATGTGCCCTGATAAATCCCATTGGTTTTTCCCGTAACCTCCAGCAGTTGGCTTGGACGTGTCCTACCTATTGGCAGTTAAAACACATAGGTTTCTTGGCTTCATTTTTCATTTCATCACCACCCTTTGACCTGAGGAAGGTCCCCAGAATTTCCCTCTCTCCCATGGGTGCTCAGTTTCCTATCACTCTTCAGCCCCCTCTATCCTTCCCAGTTGGTTGGGGGTGATTAGGGGAGGATCTCTTCTGGAACAAGGGTTTGTGGATCAACTCACAATTGTCAGCCAGTGTGGCTGCCTGCCTAGCCCCTGTGACACCCTGCTCCTCTAGGTGTGCTCTTATAGGAAAGCTTTTAAACTCCTCAAGGAGAATTATTTCACAAAGGTTTTCATAAGTAGCTTTAGTTTTAAGGGCCCACACCCACCGGTCAAAAGCAAGTTGCTTAAGCCTTTCAAGTTCCAGGTACGTCTTGTCAGGCCAATTCCTGAGGGTACAGAGTTTCTGACGGTATGCCTACGGCACTTACTCGTGAGCACTTTATAGCGCCTTTTTACTGCCTCATAGTCAGTGACACTTTCCTCAGGCAGCAGGGAGTAAACCTTGTGAGCTTTCCCTGAAAGCTTACCCTGCAGTAATAGGGAACACTGTTGGACTGGCCACTTTAACTGCTGTGCTAACCGCTCAAAAGATATAAAGAAGGCTTCCACCTCTGCTTCATCAAACTTAGGGATTAGATGAACAAAACGGGTTGTCTCAATCCTTAAATCCAAGCTAGTGGTGCCTTCAAGAGGCCAGTGAGATGCCTGTTTCTCAGTTCAAGCTGTTTTAGATGAAACCCCTTTCCTCCCTCCGTTCTCTCTCCTGAAATTCTCTCTCTTCTCTTTGTGCCCTTTCCTGAAATTCCCTTTCCTTTTCTCTCTCCTGAAATTCTAATTTCTCACTTCTCCAAATTTAATGTCTCTATTGTTTCATTGTCCTCAATTTCTGCCTGTAGACCATTGGACACCCCTTTTAAAATTTTAGGTTTTCTGGCCTTTGGCCAAAATTCTAATCCTAAATGCCTCGCTAACTCTTTTAACTGTTTGAGGGACATAACTTTTAGATCCTCAAAAGTAACTGTTTCTGGTTCTGCTAGAATTGGACTGGCATTGAAAGAGGATATTTTAACATGTCCTCTTCAGTAGATTCAGTCCGATTCAGTAGAATTGGCTCAAGAAAGTCATTTTGCAGTTTCTCAAAAATTGATTTCAGAAGGACAGTTTACTTTCCCCACACTAATTTATTCATTTCATCCGCAGGGAAAAATATTCCCAACTCCGAGCCCCTAATTTGTTCAAATCCCAGACGAGCGCTCCAATTTGTTGCGATCCACCCCCAGGTGAGGTTCCCCAAAGTTGTTCATCCAGGTGAGACCTCTCAATTTGTCACCGTGTGGCTGGGACGCCCCCAAATTGTTATGTCCCAGGTGAGGAGGGCAAATTGGCTCCCTGTCTTTATTCAGCTCCCCTTTCTGTTGGTCACAAGATTTAATCCAAAAAGGATCCCTTTCGCGGATACCTTTCTCGCTGACCCAATTGTTCTGCTTTTGAAGGAGCCAATTTGATCAGACTTTCTTGAGTTAAAGGTAAGAGTAAGTTTATTAACTACTAAAGGCAAAAAAGGATAAAACACATAGATATACGGTCATACAGGTTAAAAGTAAGAACTTAGCTTGAAGTAAGTGAATATATATATATAAATATATATTAAGAAAAAGGTATATGGAACAGTCCTTGATTCGTGGGGAGTAGGTGATTGAGCATTGCAGCTGTTGCGATTCAAGATTCCAGTAGAATTGACTCCAGCAGACAAATAGTCAGTTTTAAGGTTCCAGTGGTGTTGAATTCGGTAGAGAGGGAGAGAGATTGGGGTACCTGAAAAATGGCGATTTGCTGGGGTACTTTGTGTGGCTGTTACTTCTGAGTCAAACTTCTAGCACTTGCTCTCTCTCAGATCGCCCACCAACAGATATGCTGGGGCAACTTTCTAGCTCACTTTTAAATCTTCCTATGTATATTCCACGTTGGAAATTAATTCACAAATCTGTCCTGGCATTGCTCACAGGATTTCTTGATGAGATAATATTCATCCCCCATTATGTCCTGTTGTCTCTACCAGAGGGAACAATTAGTTTCTGGATGTCTTTAGAAGTACCTTGTCGGCAACAAGGACGGGTTCCATTACCTCTTAGGTAGGCATCCTGCAGCATTCCAGGCAGTGGCTTGTGTGCATTTTAAAAACCCAGGTCTTATTTTTAAAGTCCAATATTTCTGAATGCAATGTATTTTCCTTCAGCGTATAGACTGCAGCGGTTGAAGAAGGCAGCTCACCACCACCTTCTCAAGGGCAACTAGGGATGGGTAATAAATGCTGGCCCAACCAGCAAAGCCCACATCCCATGAATGAATAAAAAAAGACACAGTGGGTGCGGGGGTTCATGGGTTAGCATAGGCTGTCATATTAGGGCATAGAGGGTGTATGGGTGTGTGAGAGGGGTGTGAGGGCTGGAGGAATGCTTTCTGTTTTGTTATTATTTTCTATTTATTCAAACACAGGGCCAGGGCACAGAGGTAGGCCTTGCACCCAGCCTGCCTCCGTACTCAGCAGCCTCCACAGTGGTCTCCTAACTCCTTTATCAGTCCGTCCCCCACTGAATAAAAGTCTAACCTACAGGCAAACATTTTTAAAGGTCAAGTTCACTAAGCCGGGAAATCTCCCAGTTATCAGTTGCACTAGTTAGTTCCAGTGTGAAATCTACCTTTCTATAAGCTGGAGTTAACTAATGTGCTTCAGTGGTAGAAAGAACAAATGTTTAAGGTAGCCGACAGGAAGCCAATCGGATAAGTTAACTCCAACTTATAGAAAGGTAGATTTCACACTGAAACTAACTAATGCACCTGGTACTTGTGCAACATGGAAGTTTCTTGTCATCTAGCAGCACAAGTTAATTATTATCAAGGTTTACCAGCATATTAATTATACAAGCATATGCATTGTCAGGTAGGTATATGTTCATCAACATTTTACATGATAGGTACATATATATGTACATGCCAACACAAATCTATAATGGGTTCAAAGCTACCTGTACACACAACCAACATGAGGATGTTAAGTATACAGATAATGTAAGGCAAATGCATAGCCTCCAACAATATAAGAATGCCACACAAACCTAAACATCCAAGCACATTCAAAAAATGTGCTTCAGTGGTAGAAAGAACAAATATTTAAGGTAGTGGACAGGAAGCCAATCAGACCAGTTGCTTTGTCTTGGATGGTGTTGACCACCTTGAGTATTGTTGGAGCTGCACTCGCCACCAGTGGAAAGTATTCCATCACACTACTGACTTGTGCATTGTAGATGGTGGAGAGGCTTTGGTGTGTCAAAAGTTACTCACTGCTGAACTCACAGCCTCTGACCTGTAGCCACTGTATTTGTGCGGCAGGTCCAGTTATATCTCTGGTCAATGGTAATACCCAGGATGTTGATAGTGAGGGACTCAGCGATGGTAATGCCTTTGAATGCCAAGGGGAGATGTTAGTCTATTCTTGGAAATGTTCATTGCCTGGTACTTGTGCAACATGCAAGTTTCTTGCCAGGTAGCAGCCCAAGTCTGAATGTGGTCCAAGTCCTGCTGCTGCAAGCAGACGCACACTGCTTCATTATCTGAGGAGTTGTGAGGGCCTTGGGCAGACTTGTCCAACCCACGGCCCACAAAGCCCCTCCATGTGGCCCCCAGAACAATTGATGAAAATGTTGGTGAGATGGCTCAGTGCGTTTGAAGATTTCTTCAAAGCCGGCTCCTCCAATCACAGCCTGTTTTTCTCCTGCATTTGCTGCTGATAGGCTCACAATCCCATACATGAGAATGAATTCATTCTATCACTGAAGCACATTTTTTGAATGTGCTTGGATGTTTAGAGTTGTGTGGCATTCTTAGGTTGTTGGAGGTTATGCATTTGCCATACATTATCTGTATGCTTAAGATGCTCATTTTGGTTGTGTGTACAGGTAGCTTTGAACCCACTAGAGATTTGTGTTGGCATGTATATGAGCAGCGCACACCAACAATTGCGAATACTTGAAGATAGAGAGACTTTGGAGCATACGTTCACCATGCTTTCCTGTTGCTGCCAGTGCTCTGTCCCAGCTGTGGTCACTTTCCTGTGGCTGTGGTCACTTTCACTGGGCTGCAGTTGCTTTCCCGTGGCTGCGGGTGCTCTGTTCCTACTGCGGTTGCTTTCCTGAGGCTGCTGGTGCTCTGGCCCGGCTGCAGTCACTTTCCTGTGGCTACTGGTGCTCTGGCCCAGCTGTAGTCGCTTTCCTGTGGCTGCCAGTGCTCTGGCCCAGCTGCAGTCACTTTCCTGTGGCTGTCAGTGCTCTGGCCCAGCTGTAGTCGCTTTCCTGTGGCCTAACTGCAGTCACTTTCCCCCAGCTGCTGGTCCTCTGGCCCACCTGTGTTTCTGCGGCTCTCTCCTGGTACTCACCGCATCCCACCAGTTCTCCCCCACTTTCACGCAGTTCTCCCCCCCGGTTCACCCCGGCTTCCTCTGGCTCTCGGTGGGGACCCACGTTCAGGCACCGCTAGGCCTCAGGCCTCGCTCCAGCTCACATCGCACCTACCTCAACCCCCAAACTGAACTTTTGAGTGATGGTGAGTAACTGAGTGTGATAGTGGATGGGTGAATGTGAGGGTGGGTAAGCGAATGAGTGTGAGTGTGAGGGTGAGTGAGTAAGCACCCTGAGACTGGGGATAAGCTGGACACACACACGCTCAACCTTTCACATTTGAATAGTCGTCTTTACTGATTACTCATCCTTTAATTATCAATTTATTGTTATGACTTTTCTTTTGCTCAGCAAGTTGTTTCTTATCATATGTCAGTTTTTTTTTGTTGAAATTCATGTTTAATGTTGTGCCAAACCTTATCTTTACGAAATTTGCTCATTACCACCCATACCCCTCCCTGCCCCCTCACTGCCCCACCGAATATGAGAAAAGTTGTAATGTGGCCCCCCCAAGAAAAGGTTGGACAAGCCTGGCCTAGGGTGATGCCCTGAAGAGCTTCTGCTGTGATATCCTGGGACTGAAATGATTGGTCTCCAACAATCATAATCATGTTCCTTTGTGCTGTATGATTTCAGCGATTGTAGAGCTTTCCTCCTGATTTCCACTGATTTCAATTTTACTAGGGTTCCTTGATGTCACACTCAGACAAATGCTGTTTTGATGTCAAGGGCAGGTATTTGCACCTCATTTCTGGAATTCAACTCTTCTGCCCATATTTAGGACAAGACTGTAATAAGGTCTAGAACTAGCCATGGATCTGGCAGAATCCAAACTTTACTTTGGTGAGCAGGTTACTGGAGAGTAAGTGCTGCTGATAGCACTGTCGACAGCACCTTTCATTACTTTGCTGATGTTTTGTGAGTAGGCTAGGGGGTGTGGTAATTAACTGGTTAGATTTATCCTGCTTTTTGTGGATAGGATAAACTTGAGCTGGAGGAACGGTTAGATCTGGAGCATGAATATTCAGCATTGCAGCCAGTATATTCTGAAGGCCCATAGGCTTTGCTGTATCCAGTGTACTTAACTGTTTTTTTGTACCAAATGGAATTAATCAAATTGGCCGAAAACTGGCATCTGTAATGATAGGGACCTCAGGTGACGGTAGAGATAAATCATCCACTTTATAATTCTGGCTGAAGATGGTTGCAAACACTGTAGCATTGTCTTTTACAGTCACGTGCTGGGCTCCGTCACCTTTGAGGATGCGGTTGCTCATGGAATTATCTCCTCCCTTTAGTTGCTAGTTTGTTTATCACCATTCCTGACTGGATATGGCAGCACTGCAGAGCTTTGATCAAATCCAGTAGTTGTGGGAACACTTAGCTCTATCTATAGCATTCTGCTTCCAATGTTTAGCATACACATGTTGCACTCAGTGTTGTAGCTTCACCAGAATGGCTCCTCATTTTTAGGTACTGCTCCTGGCAAGTTCTCCAATACTCTTCAGTGGAGCAGGGTCAGTAGTGTGAGACTTATGCTGAGCCATGAGGTTACAGATTGTAGATGAGTACATTTCTGCTGATAGCCCACAGCACCTCATCAATGTCCAGTTTTGAGCTGCTAGATCTGTTCTGAACCTATCCAATTTAGCATGGTTGTTGTACCACAGAGCAAAATGGACATTTGATCTTCACATGCACTGGTGGTCATATCTACCAATACTGTCATGGAAAGATGTATATGTGACAGGTAGATTGGTGAGGATGAAGTTAAGTAGATTTGTCCTTCAGGACTCAGTCAGCTCACTCAAGAATGATGCTACTGAGCACTCCTACTGCACTCTTATATGTTGCAGTCCCTCACCTACAGTATGTTCCATGCCCTTGTTACCCTCAGTGCTTCTTCCAGTTGGTGCTCTACATGGAAGAGTACTGATTCAGGAAGACAGTAAATGGAAATCAAAAGGATGTATTTGTGCCCATGTTTGACCTGATGACATGAAATTTCATATGATCCAGAATCAATGCACCAAACTCTCAGGGCCACCCCCTCCTGATTCTATAGCACTGTGCTGCCAGCTCTGCTGGGTCTGTCCTGCCGGTCATACAGGATATCACCAGGGATGGTGATGGAGGAGTCTGGGACATTGGCTAAAATGAATGATTCTGTGAGCATAACTCTGACATGAAAAGTGACAAGTTGCTGTTGCTTGACTAGTCTGCACAACAGCTTTCTCAATTTTTGCACAAGTCCCAGGAAGTTAGTAATGAGAGTTTTGCAGGGTCAGCTGGGTTGTATGTGCCTTTGTTTTATCTGACCCATAGTTTGTTAGATGATCCATCCACTTTTATTCTTATTAGTCTTTTCTGCAGTGTTTTGATGCAATTAAATGGCTTTCTAGGCCGTTTCAAAGGACAGTTAAGAGTCAGCCAGATGTAGGCCAGTCCAGGTAAGGACATTAGTGAACTAGGTGGGTTTTTGTGATAATCCAATATTTCATAGTCACTTTCACTAATACTAACTTTTTATTCCATCCTTATATAATTAACTGAATTTAAATTTCCCAACTGTCATGGATGGGTTTGAATCCTTGTCTCGGGATTACTGATCCAAGTCTGATTCTGCTTTTTTTTCCCATTTACACCTTCTCTAGTGACAGAGGTTATGCCCCTTTATTTTTGAAAAAAATCTTTTCAAATTTTCAACTGATTCGAAATTTTGCGATTTGAAATGAAACTAAAGAAACTACTTAAAAATGCAAGGCCACCTTCCAAAGTGAAGGTAAAAAAAGCAAACAAGACACCCTTGTGGAAGTGTGAAGACAAAGACATTTCGTATGATTCAAATATTCATCGGAACTTGTCATAGTCTAATAAGGAAGAGACACACTAAAGTGCAAAGTGCTGGATATTTAAACAATGGCTGCCACAGACAGACCCACCCAAAATCTCTTGGAAATACACAATGGATGAAGTATGACAGGCCAGTTTGCAGCCTCTGCAGAGAGATTGCAAGTGACACAGGGAGTGTTAAGAAAGTCTTCAGCAGAGGAAACAGGCTGAAAAGCTGCACTCTCTCCCTTTCTCTCTTTTGGAACAAGTTCGGTTTAGTTCAGAAGACAACTTAATGAGAAATCTACCAGTGAACTGAGGGGCTGCGTTTTCTGGTTGGTGAACGGGGTGGGGCTGGATCATTGATACGTAAAATGACACGGGGTGATGCTGGGCGAGCGTCCTGATGTCACCGCGCGTCATTCCAATATTTAGTTTGGTGGGCGTGCACCAGAGTCGGCTGCATGCCTGCCGAACTGTCAACAGCCACTTAAGAAAAGCCTTTAAAAAAGTTATTAACCCAATTAATGGACCTGCCCGTCCAACCTTAAGGTTGGGCTGAGATTTCATGAGGGATTTAAAATGTGTATAAAATTTTTAAATAAAAGCGATTGACATGTAAAAGCGATTGACATGTCCCAGCTCATGTGACAGTGTCACATGAGGGGACATGTCAGGTATAATTTTCTCTCCCTTTAATAAAGCTTTAAAACTTGAGCCAAGCTCCCTGAGGCAGCACTTTGCCTCAGGGAGATATGTGAGCCCTTTCGCGCGCATATGTGAGAAAGCGCACTCCCGGCTCAGGGAATCCACCCCCTCCCTCCTCCCGCACAGGGAGGGCACAGTGCTTCTGGGCAAGCGTCACGCTGGGCGGGCCTTAATTGCCCACCTACATAAAATGGTGGCGTGCCCCCCCAACTGGGGGCGCCAATCAGGAAACCGCCCGCCCGTGCCCACACCCGCACAGCACCCCCCAACGAGGGCAAAATGCTGCCCAAGATCTCATAATAATTGTAACTGTTTTTTTAATGCATCCATGAAACCAGCTAATCCAAATCGGGCGCAACATTGAACAATCTATGCCTCAAGGACAAGTAAAGGAAACTTAACTGCCTATTCTTTCAACTATTTTTCATTGGACTCTAACTTCCTGTTACCTGTGTGTGACATCATGCTTTTATTATTTTTATCTCAGGTTTAATGGTTAATAAATTTGCTCTTTCTTTAACTCAAGAAAACCTTGTTTGATAGGCTCCTTAGTGTTCACTGCTTAAATAATTAAACACATTCTGATTTGAAAAGGCATATCCTCATGAAAAAAAAAAATTAAATCTTTGTTGTGACCAACCGAGGAGCTTGAATAAAGGGGAGCCAGTTCACCCCTTCTCACCTGGTCAACTTTGTTTATTTACTTGTCCTATGACCATCTAATTCTGTCCTGCATCATCACTTTTGTCTTTTAATCTCTCCTATCCTATCACAGACCTTCACTTTTTTGCTTCTTCCCATTTCCTTGCATCTGTATTTGCTTTAGACATGTTATGTTGCTAACTTTTTCCTGTTCTGATGAATCGTCATATACCTGAGGCATTAACTCTATTTCTCTCTCCCTGGATGCTGCTAGACCTGATGAAAATTTCTAGTATTTTCTGGTTTTTATTTCAGATTTCTAGCAGCTGCAGTATTTCACTTGACATTAGTCCAGGTCTAATCCAGTAACATATGGCTGGATTTTCATCTTTGAGGCAGGTAGCAGGAGTTGGGAGATTTCCCTAATCAGTGCACCCTCCTCAGGAGAAAGTGATTTTCATTCTGTGGGATGGGCGTGTGCTGGAGTGGAGCCCACACCCCAGGGAAGAGGTCAGAGGCAGCCACAGGGATTACTGGGCTGTTTAAAAGATGCGCCCTGGTGCTTTGGCACTTTGTTACAATAATAGCAGTAAAGCCCTCTAGCCCTTACCCCTCATTCTCCGACACACTCCCCATGCCCCATCCATGCCAACTCTGGACCTCCACTGATCCCCCATGGCCCCTCATAACCTCCCGATGCCAAGCTATGGTCCTCCATTCATCCCCACGGCCCTTCATACTTTCCATTCCAAGCTATGGCACTTGCATGCCCATTCACCCACTATACACTATGTGTAGAATTAATGAACCCTACAGTGACATTGGAAGTCTTAAAGAAGCTTTAAAACCATAATTCATTCATAACATGTGCTTTTAATAGAGCCCAATAAAAATGTCAATCATCCAGATCATTTAAAGTATCAATAACAGAAACTGCAAGCACCTGAAACCTCTTTATCCTGTGTAAATAAACATTGTGGAATTGACAGAAAAGATCAGAGAGCTAGAGCTGTCAATCAAGTAATGTTTTCTCTGGAGCACAGCTGTTTCAGTGCTCTAATAAATGTCTGGGCTCTCAGCCAAGAATACATAAGGCAGAAAGTACAAAAGCCAGGAAGTTATGCGAGTCCAAATAAAACACTTGTTTGGCCCCAGCTGGAGTACTGCATTTAATTCTGGGCACCCTACTTTAGGAATTATGTGAAGGCTTTGGAGAGGATACAGAAGAGATTTTCTAGAATAGTTCCAGGAATGAGGGTTTACACTGATATGGATAGAATGGATAAGCTGGGGTTATTTTCCTTACAGAAGAGAAACCTAAGAGGAGATTTTATGAAGGTGTTTAAAATCATGAAGGGTCTAGACAGTGTAAGTAAAGAAAAACAGTTTCCAGATATGGGCTTGGGGTCATTTTTACCCCTTTGGATATTTCACTTTAAAATTTTCTTCATTATGGTTGCACTGTTATTGTTTCACTTTGCATCATTAAATAAATGTATATTTGTTTGTATTGCTGGAATGAAAAGTACATTTTTATGGGCTAAAGTGTCACTTTTGTTGCAGAGAACCATTTCTGTTGTTATTTGTAGAATTTTTTTAATATAGGGTTTTTCAAGCATATATGTATTTTTATTATTTTAATTTATTCACTTTCATACCTTTCATTTTATGAACTTCTGCATCATGCATTTAGTAGTTCTTGATGTTTGCTGCTACTTTATGTTTAATATTTTTCTCACGTTCTGTTTTATTATTTAGTGTATTATTTCATTTTAAATGTGCTTTCTCACTTCAGGGCAATGATATTATCTTCCTTGTTACCTTAAATATATCGGTGCTACTGGGTTTGAATAGCTGTTGCTTTCCGGTGCCTAAAATAATCGGGCCTGATGTTCCTTTGTCCCCATACACATAAATTATGACAGTTGCTTCGGTACCAGCTAGATGAAAGCTTCCAGTGGTGATCACCACCTCCCATTTATCTCCTGCATTTTAACAGAGAGAAAAGTGCACTCAGAATTTTCATTATTTAGAATAAGACAAGTCCACAAGTGTTTCAATAAATCTGGCTGATGCTGCAATAACAATTATCTTTGGGCCTTTTGTTATTTTTTAATTAGGTGATGAAAGTTCACATCTGATTCCCTTGGTGACACCACCAATGTCTTGAAGCCCAAAATTATGGTGCTTTGGAAAATCTTGCTTTGATTTATAGAGACTTCATCAAGGTGCTTTTTTTTATCCTGGTTTAGTCTCAATAAGCCAAAGCCTAAAAAATTGTAAATCCTTCTGCTATTGTTTTTCAATGCAGATATTAAACTAATACAATGTTTTAGTCTATAAATTCAGGGCACAACAGATGATTATTTGAAGCAGAGGAAGTTACAGGGTTATTGGAAAGAGCAGGGCAGTGGGATTAGTTTGGATTGCACTAATAAATTGCTGGCACAGACATGATAAGCTATATGCCCTTCAGTGCAAAAGAACCTGAACTGGAGAGCAGTAGTGGAAAAAATCTCAATAACAGGTACATCCATTTAGATTCCATTAGTCAGCCAACTTGCAGGTCACTCAGCAACATGCCCTGGAAAACTGTGGGTCCATTTGGCTTAGATATTAGGTTATCGAGTCAGTCACAGAGGGCCAACTTGACTTCCTCTTTTATTGCCAGGCATGATATCTGGAATCTTGATCCTTGAAAGGCTCTGCTTAACTCACCTCCAAGGAGGCCCATCACAAGTTAGTTATTAGATGACTGACAAAAGGAGATTTCCACATTCAACAGGAAACATGAGGTACAGGGAGCTCCTCACAAATGATATAGCAAACAAAACAGTTCACTATAAAATGAGTAAATTCCCACCATCCCTCCGAACACAGTATATCCGATCAAATTGTGGTTCTGTAAATTGGAACAGTGGAGGTTGCCTACCAATCCAACATGCTTGACTCTAGCCACCCATCTTACTTGGTGAATCAAAGCATACAGTGTACCCGCCACAAAACATTCCTTTCTGACTGGTACTGAAAGCCTGGGAGGAAGGTCATGAACAATGTATAATGGGCAGAAATATAATGAGAACATTCTGCAAATTTTTCAGACCTCATTCGCCTTCATAATTCTATTTCAATGTACCTCAAAAAATGACTTCTTACAAATGTGGATATTCTTGCTTAAGTTGTTACTATAAATAGCACAATGCATGGATGTGATATGGTTCTATAAAGCAAGATTCTGGTTTATAGCTGAGATTCCAAGATGGGATTGTTCATACAGATTCTTCCTGTGAGGATCTGAAGGAAAATACTGGAGGATGTTAACCTACTATTGCATGACATCTACAGGCTGGTTCAAAGAGGTATTGTTGGAATGGTGGAAATTGATTGCTTCTTGTTCTGAATAGAGAAAATTATGGCCGGAATTCTCCTATCCCATCATGGTGGGACCCGGCACAGGAGATTTGGCAGTCCAGCCAAAAGTCCATTGACTTTCAGGGCGACCAGAAAATCGTGGCAATGGGCGGGGCTGGAAAACCCCACCCCATCTTGACAAGAGAAAATTAACTGAAGAACAGGATATCAATTTCAATAGCAATATGATAATTAACAAAAGTGGTAGTGAGGTCTCGTCAATAATTATACATACGTTCTTACCTTGAGTAATTTCCTGTGATCTTGAATTCTCTTCTTGTCGAATTTCTGAAAATACAAGATTAAAGATTTATATCCCTGCATGCACATAAATGAACAATAGTCAGCTTTCTTTAATATGGGTTAACAGCTTTGGCACTCACTTCTGTTGCATGCCCCTCTTTTTCCTGGTGTGCATATTTGTTCAGAATCCAATTTCAGTTCATGTTTTCTGAGGTGCAATATGTGTTTTGGATAGGATTGCTTGGTTGAGAATGTAAGAGGGGAGAGCTTCAAACAAATCAGTAATGCTTCAAGCAGGGATGAGTTGCTTAAGGCTGTGATCTGAAACACTTCCAAACTGTTTAGAGAATAAGTCTTCTCAGTGCTTTTATACCACCATGTAAAAAAATCAGTATCACTCTGGAGTCTGGTGGTTTATCTATGTGAAGAAACTAATAAAAGGACAATTCCAAATGCTACACATGTTTATGATACATCCCAGAAAACATAATAGTATAGTTAAAATATTGACAATTTTCACAATGCCTTTTTAAAGTATTTTAAGTGTTCTCACCAGACAGTATGAGCTCTATTCCTGGAAAAACAACATCCATTAAGATATATGGAAACCACCTACAATAAACATAAACCCATATGTTACATAGGAAATATCATAATACTGTAATACTTTGCTAGTATGCAAAGCATAGCTAAGTGATGAGTGAAATTAGTCTGATTTGATTAGAAAAAGTCCTTTACCTTCTATTTGATACAAATTGAGGCTTAAATTCTTTGGGATCAGATCCCAATGGTTATGCCAGCAATGAGGTCACAGGAGTTTGTGGGGTCAGTGAGAGGACACCTAATTAGTATTGGGCAGGTGGTTGAAAAATA
The DNA here is from genome assembly GCF_017639515.1 of Carcharodon carcharias. Taxonomy (NCBI): domain Eukaryota; kingdom Metazoa; phylum Chordata; class Chondrichthyes; order Lamniformes; family Lamnidae; genus Carcharodon; species Carcharodon carcharias. Next base: position 101,750,969 of record NC_054472.1, read on the forward strand.
GCTGCATCTCTGGTATATGTCTGCTCCATGCACCATGCAGTCAAAAGTTTTCACACTCACCCAGCATTTGAGGAAGGTTGTCCTTATCCCAATCCAACCCATGTTCTTGACCCATTGGTCAACATTCACAGTAAAAGCTTTTCTTTAAAAACAACTTTCAGTTTCATTGATACCCAAGATGTGAATCAAATCATACAAACATACGAATTAGGAGCAGGAGTAGGCCAATGTGGCCCCTTGAACCTGCTCTGCTATTTGATAAGATCATTGGCTGATCTGACTGTGGCCTCAAATCTACTTTCCTTACTACCCATTTTAACCTTTGACTCCATTTTTAATCAAGAATTTATCTCATGCAGCCTTAAAAATATTCAACGACCCTGCCTCTACTGCTCTCTGGGAAAGAGAATTCCACATACTAACAAACATCTGAGAGAAAAAATTTCTCCTCATCTCTGTCTTAAATGAGACACATTATTTTTATATTGTGTCCTCTAATTTTATTCTCCCCCATAAGGGGAAACATTCTTTCGGCACCACCCTTTCAAATCCTCTCAGGTTCTTATATGTTTCAACAAGATCACCTCTCATTCTTCTAAACTCCAATGGATACATGTCCAACTTATCCAACATTTGCTTGTAAGATAACCCCTTTTTCTCAGGTATCAGTCGCATGAGCCTTCTCTGAACTGCTTCTAATGCGAGTATATCCTTTCTTACTTAAGAAGACCAAAACTGTACATGGAGCTGCCTCAGGGAGACTGAAGCGCCATGTAAAAAAAAAAATGAAGCAAATAAAAATTTAATAAAACATGTCCCTGCTCTGTGACTCTGCCCGTGGATGAGGTTTCCTAAAACATGTAAAGACCACTTGGCCTTTTCACCTGCCCGCCAACCTTTAGGTTGGACAGGCAGTGTAAATTTGAATTTAATTAGATTATTAATGGCCTTAATAGGCCTTTCAATTATCGGCGGGCCCGCAGCCAACTCCGGCATGTGCCCACCGATTGAAATATTGTGAGACTGCGTGATGACCTCGAGACGCACACCCAACGTCATCGCGCATCATTTTACAACTCGGGTGTGTTGGGCATGTGCCCACATGCCGAGTGTAATATTCTGCACCCAATGCTTATACTTGATTTCCCTTGCAATAAATACTAACATTCCATTTGCCTTCCTGATCACTTTCTGTACCTGCATAGCAACTTTTTGTGATTCATGTACCAGGACACACAAATCTGTCCATCAGAAGTCCGTTATGCCTCACCTTTAGGTGCATGCCAATCTCCAGAGATATGCAGTGTCCAGACTGAGCTACTCAAATGAGAACTCCTGTAATAAGATGGAATGAGAAACCCAATCCTCTTCACCTATCCCTCCTCCTACCACACCACACCCACCTCCCCCCAGAGTCCAACATTAATCTCCTAAAGGGAACAGAGGGTCCCTTATAAGGTGAGTTGGAAACTCCTGCATATGGCAAAGATTTGGCTCACTGAGGTTTCTGCAATAATCCAGAGAAGGGATACTGTGAGCTGCCATCTCACAAAAGTTATGTCAGAAAATAGGTATAACCATTGAGGAATTTTTTACATGTTGTCTATCTGTTTAATTAAATATTGTTGCATTAGGTTCATTTCTTGCAATTATTTCCCTTCATTTCTTCTCCAGAAGATATTGATCAGAATTTTTCACAGAGGAGTTGGCCTTGCCCACCGGCTGAAAGCAAGGGGGCAAGCCCACCTCCTCTGGCCCTCTGGCCCAGGAAGTCTAGTGTAGATTTAATGGCTGTCAGGGAGTTAAGTGCCTGAGGTCATGGCTTCTGCTCCCAATGTGGGAGGATGTCCTGCCTCCAAGAGCTGCTGGCCAATCAGTTGGCTGACAGCTTGCCAGTACCAGCAGAGCCACTGGGAATTGTGAAATCAGTGTCTGGTGAGAAGCCATGGAGAAGGCTGGATTGGAAGGTAAGTCAGGGTGACTTCATCAGGGTCAGTCAGGAAGGCTGAGGAGAGGTGGGGAACGGCAACGCTTGGGAGGCCAGGGCAGGTTGGAGGTTGAGGCAAGCAGGGGTGGCTATTTCTGCTGGGCTTGACTTCCATTGGGCACAGTGCCCCCTGCCATACCATTCAATTTTCTGCCCCATCCCTGCCTGCCAGCTGACTCCCAGGGCATAGTTGGGGGAGAGGGGGGATGTAAAATTCCAGTCATTGACTCAGGCTAGATTTGTATCTTTTTTCAGTTTCAGTTTCTTTCTATACTTGTGTACTGCTGCAAGTGCTAGTGAATTCAAAGTTAGGATGCAATAAATCAACTGATTGATTATTTTATCAAAAAACATGTTAGTACAAAAATCATATTGACACTTTCACTGAACTTGGTGCCAAGGCAAACGGTTTATGAAGATTTAATCTGGTTTTCTTTTAAACAGAAACTGATTACTGAATTACGAGTAACAGTATAATTAAGATTTTGATCGAATATCCCAACTGTTGCTGTGTCACAGTTAGTAAAACTGAAAAATAGCATTCCTCAGTATTTTTTTTATTTCATAAAGAATCGTAAGAACATATATTTAATTCTATTGTAAAACATTAGGAATTATGATATTCCAAAAACATATTTTTTTCCAACAAGATTCCAACCTCACCTGTCACAGTTGAAGACATATTCTAATTTATTGACACACTCTTCTTTAATGACCACTTTCTCACAATACCAACGTTGAGATCTTTTATCAGCTTCACTACGGAGGAGCACCTTCTGGAGCTTACCCAAAGACACAGCTTCAAGTTGAAAAAAAATAACCTTGAAGAATAAGTTACAAAACAAGTGTTTTAGGAATCTATTAATTAACGTACATTCAGTCAAAATTACACGGTAGCCAAGTAGTTACTATTTAGCTCCAGGTCAGATCTAGCACCAGTGAAGACTTACCTGAACTAAATACCCACTAAACAAAGAAAGCATGGACACAACAGCCCTTCCAGGTAGCTTGAACATTGCAGGTGGGGGCGGTGGAGGGCAGGGGAGTACAAAAGAACATATACTCACAACTTGCAATAGGGATTGCTCAGGTTGTATGCTTATCATAACAACGTAAGTTATCTCTGCGAGAGGAAGGAATAACAGGAGAAGAGATACGGAGTTAGCAGGTAGGTAGTGTCAAATGCATGCCATCTGGTGCAAGATGAGTTGCATGAACAGCCAGCTAACTACAATTCATTGCCACTAACAATGAAGGTCAAAATTGCCAGTAAATGTGGGATACCTCAAGAACTGGCCATGTTAATATATAGAGCCCTGTTAGAGAGATGAATGAAGTTAGATACCAACAGATTGATTGTTACATATACTGCAGCAGGGAGCAATTGGTTTCCCAAATTGTTGGACTTCCCATACTACAGAACATCGCTGTGAAAATAGTTTGATACTGCTACAAAAAAAATTGCACTTCAACGCAAGGCTCCCACCTGGGGCATTTGCTTTCATTCTAAGGCAACAAAATATGACACAATTCTTTGAGGACTGATTGCTGGATCCTCACAACATCCCTCACCTCATGTTTGTAAATATTTTCCACGTGAGATGAAATTGACTGCTTTTTGAAGAATGAACCTTAAAAAATGCAAAGAAGTAGTGGGAGAATTCATGAAAGACAGCCGACGCTTATGAGGTTACTACTGCAATGGCCATGTTGCTCCTCCAGTGCAGATAAACATTCATCAAATTTGGTTATACTATTTTGCAAGCTGTGTGTATGAATCAAGGCTTCGCTCAACAGGGTGGATTAATACCCAGAACTTTGAGTAAATATCTGCCTGGGGTGCTTATTGAAAATTCAGGCAAAAGCTGTTCATTATTTCTTGCCTATTAACTATAATGAATGGAAAATGGACAAATTGTGCTCACGTTTACTAGAGGATCTCTCCGATGGACAAGTATGCTGCACCTGGGCGCTGATAATGAAAATCTGAATAAACAAACAGGCTTGTCTATTTGAATACAGCTGCTGCTGCCATCGCACTTGTGATTAGGAAGGCAGTAAAGCTCAGGGGAAATAGGGCCGGGGGTGCATGCTGGGGCGGGGTGGGATGGTGTGCCACAGGTCAGAAGCAGGAAAGGCCTAAAATTTCATTGTGGGGCCTGGAGAATGACCTAGGTATCTGCGGGGCCTGGAGAAGAACTATTGGCTTTTTACTTGTTATGGTCTGAAATGCACTGCCTGAGAGGGCAGTAGAAGCAGATTCAGTATTTGCTTTCGAAAGGGAATTGGGTAAATATCTGATAAAGATTTGCATGGCTGTGGGGAAAGAGCAAAGGAATGGGGCTGATTTGATAATTCTTTCAAAGAGCCAGTGCAGGCACAATGGGCCAAATGGGTACCTCTGTGCTGTATATTTCTGTGATTCTGAACTCCTCCTACAACCATAAGGAAATTAAGAAAAAAGTTACATTTAGAGCCTTTTCTAGTCTTATTCCTCTTTCTTGCTGTCTTCACCTGGCTGGAAAGCCATCAAAGCTTGCCACTCAGGCCTTCCAGTTAAAATTGCAGTGGGTCCCAATGAAGTAATTAGAACCTGATATGTGCATGTGAAAAAGGATTCTATCAACTTTGGGTTCATGTCCTTGGCACCTGCTCAAGTTGAATAAATTAAAACTGGGAACGGCTGAGCATTTTCCAATAGATCCAAATTGAAACATAACCTGGGTGATTTTAACTGTCCACTCATACAGCTTGAACCAGATGGATAGAATTAAAACTGCCCTGATTTATTGGGGTCAGGGACATTTAAATATTTTACACAGATACCTAGGCCATTTGTGGTATGACTAAGGATGTGCCTCGGATGGAGGTGTTTTGAAATTTGGCAGGGAAACTAGCTATTAAAATTTAATAAACCTCCATGCCCATCGCATTGCTGGATGTCAGGGGTCTAGAAATATCATATGCCCAGCATTCCTAAGGAGCAAATAATAGGAAATATGCCATCTGACTTATTCCTGTCATTAGTCTCATATTAAAATATCCATCCTTGTATTTAGGCAAAGGGATCATACAACTCAAGATGATATTTTTGGTGGAAAATTTCAGAAATAACAATTGGGTATTGGGAGCAGGGGAAACCTCCTTCATCATTTTCACAGGTTACATTAGTTTACTGCTTTACCTATTAAATGGACAAGAAATCGTTATTGTGGACAAAATTTATGCTATTTCTTACTGTCTGTGATTTGTATGTGAGGTATGTATATTTTCATGCCCTCAGAATGATTGTCTCAATTTAAGTAGTTCCAGCAGTAAGCCTTTTGTGAGTTTTAAAATAAAGATTGTTATCTATTATCCCACACCTGTCCCAGAGGTTTGACTGTGACATTCATCCATTTGTCTTACACACACTATCACCCACATAAAAATTAGATCCAGATGAAGAGAACTAAATTACAATTACAAAGTATAATTGTCTCATTCTCTCTTTCATGGCAAGCCTGTAGTTTCTTAGATGATGATGATAATTGATGCTTTTAGTTGAAGTGAAGGTCTTTTAAGTAGAGGTTTCTCAGTAAACTGTGAGGCTTATTGTAATTGAATTTCCAGGAGGTTAGTTCTCAGCTGAACTTGCAGTTGGAATACATTGGGGAGGGTGCTTCTCCCATTTTCAGGATATTGCTGTTTATTACTGTGGCTGCTTATTTGACTACAGCTGATTGGATAGCTTTCTGATAGTCTCTGTCTCTGCAGAGTTGATTCTTGCTATTTTTAAAAGCAGGTAATAAACACAGCTGTCTCACCCATGTGACCTGTTAAAAGTTCAAAGTCCTTTTCCAAATAAGATGGGTGGTCAGGATGATTATACATCCTGTATGATGACTTTCACACCTTGACAATTTGAGATGACTAGTATCTTTGTATCTTAGTGACCCATTCAATTTGAAATTACCCTTTTGAAACAAGTTTCAGGAAATTGAGGCTGTATCAGTCTAGGAAATTCATTTTGTTCTCTCGAGATGAGGAGCATTTCAAGCCACAAAAGAAGTCAGATGATCCTTGGACAGCCATCCTTTGGTAGCCTTTTGTAGTTTTTAAAAATATAAAGTATTGACTGAGAGCTCATAATATACTGGATCATGACATTAGTAATTTTTCCTATGTAAATTCTCTTTTCCAGCATTGTTTGCATTAATGACATTTAGAAACTAATTTCTATTGTTACAAATACAAAGTTTATAAATTGTTGTTTTGGGACTGTGTCTTTAATTTAGATTAAAATGGGGTGGTCATATGACTTGCTCTGAATTCTGCTGACAACACGCCTGGGTGACTTGGTTGTTAAAGGTTAAAGGGGGCTCAGGTTGTTTTACTGGGAAGAAGGTGCAAGATATTACACCTACAAACAATGATCAGAGCAGCTGTGCTGACGTTGGATAGATTGTTAGTTTCTGAATCCAAGGGAGCTGTTAGGAATCTGAGGTTTTGTAAATGGTTACACTTTAAACTGCCTATTTAATTCCAAGATGGAATGAGATTCGGGGTCTAGAGGATAGCTAATTAGCATTTCTACTTAGATACAAGATCCATGTGATTTAAGTTGCTATGGGGATGGGCTTTGAGAGGGCAAGAGTCCATATGAAGTCATTGTAGGATTGGATGACACGAATTCCTAAAATATCACTGAACCCTACAGATACGGGCTGTTTGCAAGAAGCTGAAAGAGGAGAGAGCAGAGAAAAATGGAGGTAGCTAGTCCTGTACCTTAGGCAGAGAAAGTTCTGGCCGTGTCAGTCAGCTTGCAAAATGTGAGTGGCAGCTTGCACTCAGATGGAAGAGGCTGAGTTCATGAGGATTTAAATAAGACTGGAAGATTCACCTAGCTTGGCTAGTGGCAACAGTCTCCAATTCGTCCCCCATCATGAAAGTCAGTTTCAGGTTTAGGAGTTGCCTGGTTGGAAAATGAAAATAAAGAAAGCGAGCTCATGGGAGCTAAGAATCACTTTGGGCTGGTTCCTGGAGAATGAAATGTCCACTTAAGCAACAGTATAAAGTGTAACCGTACAGGGGATTTTGTATTGTTTTAAAAGTTGAATGGGGGATCTTCTCTGTAACTTAGAGTTTAATGTATTGACTGAATATTGTCTACACAATGTTCCTTTTAGTCCGTTCATTATTGTAAAAGTCTTAAAACTTGAAATCTTGTTGTGTGATCCTTCCAGGCAGTCACTGGAAATTCAAATATCTTTCTAAAAATTTTCAGTCTCTTTGGGGATCATAACAGTATTAGGTTGCTGGCTTCACTTGTATTATGTTCTTTGCCAACCATCTTTGTGTGAAAATAGTTCTTTTCAATCTATCTCTAATCACTAACTAGTGTCATCCTTCTACCCTATTTTATGTTCTGCAGTGCTTTTTTTTCCTGAACTGATGCTCTTCTTCACAGGTGGGACAGTTTTCCTGGATATCTGGTTAGCACTTCATATTATCCAGGCCCAAGTTTGCATGATTTGTGGGGCAGAATTTTGCCGTCAGTGAGCAGGGGGTGGAGCCCGCTCGCCGATGCAGGATGATGTCATCCCGCCCCATTTAAATTTTCAGGAAGGCGGGGGCGCAGCAAAATCAGCTGCGGGCCTGCTAACCTGTCAATGGGCACTTAAGGCCATTGACAGGATCATTTAACCAATTAAAGGACCTGCCCGTCCAACCTTAAGTTTGGGAGTCGGCCAGGAACCCTGGCGGCAAATAGAGAAAACATGAAACCTCATCCAGCAGCGGGATGAGGTTTCATGTAGGGTTTTAAAAATTGTAATAAAACTGTTCTGTAAATTATGAACATGTCCTAATTCATGTGACATTGTCACATAAGGGGACATGTAAGGGATTTTTCTTTTCTCTATTTTTAATAGTTTTAAAAGTCAAAGCAATCTCCCTGAGGCTGCAATTAGCCTCAGGGAGATGTGCGCTCTTTTGTGCATATGCGCGAAAAAGCACACTCTCGATTTTAGGGATTTCCCCCCCCCCCCCCGCCGCGCCCCCACAGGGAGCACATAGCGCTTCCTGGCGGACGTCACGCTGGGCGGGTCTTAATTGGTCTGCCCACGTAAAATGGCGATGTGGCCCCGATCGCTGGCAGGAAACGGCTCCACGCCCGCCTGCGATTGGGCCAGGCCCACCTGCCCGACAGGCAGAAAATTCTGCCCATAATGTATGATCACACAGTTTTCTTCTGGAGCATATTTTTAGTCCTTCCTTCTAGACTAAGAGTCCTCCCATTTCTCCATTTGCAGAATGCAAGGACTTGCATTGTTCCATCAGTAAAATGATCTTAACAAATTTGCTCCTGAACCATCTCTTAAATGTTTTATGTATTCCACAGCTGGACATTTCTTGTTCACTGTCACACATGCTCCTTTGAAAAGTACTAAATGGTAGATATTACAGGTGTATCATAATTTACATCTTCTGCCATTTAAATTGTACTTCACAAAGTCACTCACAGCTAAGTCTTACGTATCCCTACCATTTTGTTTGTGGGTCACTAAATAAATTAAAGAAATATCATTTAACCCATTTTTCAAATAAAAGTAAACTTGATCCATGTTGTCTGCCCACAAGCTTACCTGCCCCTCTTTGAACTTGGCAGATTTGTCAAATCTGTATAGATAACGCAGTCCAGTATCTCCTCTTTCTCCATAAATACAGATGTAGATTGGAAGATATGAATCAGGTTCCTCCAGCTGCCCAGTGTGGATACGGACCTGGTATTTCACCACTGTCAAATGCAGCACAAGATGTAAAGCCAATTACGATTATTAAATCATTAATAGAAACCAAACTTGATAAATGGCAACCCAGAAAACACAAAGGGCTGAATTTTCCATTCCGCAGGCGGGCGCACGCCTGACGTGAACAGGGGTAAAATAGTGCACGATGACATCGGGTGAACATCCTGACGTTATTATGCATTCTCAAGATATTTCACTCGGTGGGTACGCACGAGAGGCGACAGTGCACCCGCCGACAATTAAGCGGCCTATTAAGGCCTGAAACAATTAACTAAATTGAATTTTTTACTGCCCCTTCAACCGTTCGATTGGCGGGTGAGCGAAAGGGCCAGGAAACTTCATCCACAGGTGGGATGAGGTTTCCAATGTGCACATCAACCCATCCCACTTGCTTTTTTAGTCTATAACATCACATCACTCCTCACACCCACTCACATTGCATGTCCACCCACCCTTCTCTTTTTCTCATTTTCTCACAACGCCATCTATTCATCCACCACTGCCACTCACCATCATCTTAATGCAATTTTATGCCTCTTATCCATTGTCAACTTCAACAAATGCGCTGATCTATGGGTGAACACATACCACTACAAGTACTCACATGCCTGTTCTTTTCTCCTTTGCAAGAAAGAGGGTACAGAACATCTTGGAAAGGGAGAAAATCAGAGGAAGCCCTCCACAGATCTTTCAATTAAAAGCTACAGGTCCATAATGCCCGTTTGTGACTAACTCTCTCTTCTTTCTTTCCCCACTTTTACTTGGGAATTGAGTTATAAAAACTTGCACACCATAGCTGACCACTTGGCAAATGAGCTTAAATGTTGGATTTCTGAATTAATTACTGGTCCTTTTCATAGGTATCTTATTTGTGGGTACCAAGTACTTGCTCCAGGGAAAATCCTTGCTCTGTAGAAACTGTTCTATTAATTATTTGATGTACGAGCACTGGAAATCCATGGAGTTTCAGCATCCCTGGCTGTCGAAAATGGACAGATGGGGAGTTTGCTACCACCTAGTCCCACCCACATGCCATATGGCACTCAGTTCCAGCAACAATTGACTTATGATCATCTTTATTATGATAACTTATAAATTATTCTTACCTTGCCAAGACTAATTTGTATCTATTACCTCTGACAGGGCCTTCACATATGCAGCAGAAGTAGCTGGAGGTGGGGATGAGCAGAGTTCTTCTGAGGGTGGCACTGCCACAGAACCCATGCAGATTATATTCTAGCTCAGATACTCTCGGTTCAGTGAGACCAGCAAGGCACAAAATTGGGTTTTCACCTAGGGACTCATACTGAACAAGTAAGCAAAAACAGTTGGAGACAGGGAAATGAGTGGAGAGTCCACAATGGAGGACGCACCCTTCTCCAAGTTCGACTCAGCTAACAAACACCATGGAGCCATTGGTGGAAAGGAGAATCAAAGAACAGCCACAGAGAACATATCATGTAGTGATAGGACTTCAAAATAGGCAAACTATGATTGTAAAGAGTATGGAGGAGTCCAACTCAAGCAGAAATAGGCTAATGTCACAGGCTATTGAGAAGATATAGGACGGGATGCTGAAACTCCGTGGCAGGACAAAAGACATTTTACCAACCGGCCACAATGGCAGCTTTTTGCGCTGTAATAATTCATTCACGGGAAACACACCAGATTGCTAGTGGGCAGGCTCGGATTTGCTAACCATGCCATGACCTCAGCACTTCCTTGCTTGGGTGCCATATTTAAAGCACACCAGAGCGCAGCCTACTGCATGTCTTCAGACTGCTCCAGGCGACAGATGGCCCCGAAAGCAAAGAAGACGGTAACCCTCAAATTTAGTGACGCCTCTCTGAAGTGCCTGCAGGAAGCATTGCAAGGCCACCGTGATGTCCTGTACTACCACTCTGGCCGCAGGAGGTCCACCAGAATCACCAATCCTGCCTGGGAGGCAGTGACAGCGTAGGTTAGCACCTCCCAAGCACAGAGGAGGTCAGCCATCCAGTGCAGGAAGAAGATGAATGACCTCATATCTTCTGCCTGGGTAAGTCAACCACCTCATCATTCTCAACTCACACATTCACACATGCATCACACATCCACAGGGATTTCACACCTCAAGTGTCAACACTACTAACTCTCACACACACCCTCACATATCCATCAGGCTCATCTCCTCTGAAGCTCGCACCCTCATTCGGTCCATGGCTCCGCTCACCACACAAACATTCCATGGAGTGTCATGTGTCCTGCTTACACTCTCCATCTGTTTTCATGCAGGAGAAGCTGACTCACAACAGCAGGGAGAGGTCCCAGACCAGAGGTGGAGTGACCCACATTAGGCCCCTCACTGACTCTGAGGAGTGTGCCATCGCACTGACTGTGGAGGATGTGGACCCTGCCTGCTGTGACGGTGATGTCAGCAGCGAGCACCCACATGAGGATTCTGCACCCCATCATCCCTCTCTCAAAGCAACTGTCGGTGCTCTCTCTCTCCTGCTTTTGACTCTGCTGACATGCACTAATTATCTCTATTTTGGTTTACAGGGAGCTCTGCCAAGCGACTAGCACCCTCAGCCAGCCAGTCCCTCAGCTCCATCCAGGTTCTCATCTCCAGCCAAGAGGGCACCTCCATTGAAGAGCTGGAAATAAGTAGCTTGGAAGACCCGTCACAGCGCTTACCCACAACCTCCACCAGCACAGAGACACACACTTCGGTGGGACCTAGATCTGGGTCGGGTTCACAATCTGGTGGTCACCGCATTGACAGATACCTGCAGCAGGAGGAGGCAGGTTCAGCCGTGCTCCCTAGCACTCGGAGATGTGATGGGGAAAGGGGCACCTATGGGGTCTGAGCCAGATGACGAGCTTCTGGATTCGGCCTTCCAACTCATCATGGAGAGTCAGCAGAATTCATGAGAACATCACGCAGAGCTGTTGAAAACCCTCAACAGACTGGCCTGCGAGTCAGGAGTGCATCCACCTACTCTCTGATGAAGTGGTGCCCATATGTGCATGTATGGTGGTCTCATGGATGCCATGGAGACCCTGGTCCAGCAGAATGCAGAGATGTGTGCAGACCTGCACTCTATTGCGGTAGCCATGGGTGAATTCCTGCAGTGACAACACGAGAGGGAAACAAGGCACCTCAACGTCCCTCTGGGTGCTTCTTCCCCTCAAGGAGTCAGGACGAGGCCCCTGGGCAACCGAAGGGTGAGGAGCAGCAGCTGGACACCCCTGGGTCATCCACTCAGAGGCTGTCCACTCCCTCCAAGTCCCCTTTGCCTTTGAACACCTCAACCACATCATCTGTCACCACAGAGGGAGCAGCTGGCCCATAGAACAGCAAAAGCAAGCCGGGGCCCTCATGTCCTTGGCTCTCCAGAGGACACACACCAAAGCCATCAGAGGCAAAAGAGCCAACCATTGCACAGGCTGTCTCAACCCACCCTGCGGATGTCAGGGCAGCACCTAGAAGTGGTGGTAGGCCGAGAAAAGTTAAGAAATTCTGATCATAAATGGTTGCACGGGAGTACACATTTGTCACTTTATAATCTGAAAATATATTCACTTTCACTGAATAATGTATAATGTTGTCTTTCAGCTTCATTTACAGGCATCACGAGTCCTCCTCCATTAGCAGTTCAGTTGCACGCAGATGGACCACGAGTGACTCTGGAGGGAGAAGTGTGTGTGTGGCAGAATCTTTTGGAGCCTCGAGCAAGCACTCTCCCATAAGTGCAGAGCCTTCCTCCATCAGAATCATTTCAATGTCCTCAGCATTTTCAGTACTCCCTGCTGTGGTTCTCTTTCAGTTGTCCATCTGAACTGACCTGCATCTCCGCCCACACACTGATCACACTCCCATGCAACACCTGTGCCCGTCCAACATGAGGCTCCGCTCACTTTAGATTTGAAAAACATGGTCATAGTCAAGTGCCTCGTAAGCTCCCACATCCATTCCCATCCCCAGTCACCCTTGTCCTTTGCCCCAGCACTGTTGACTTCCCTGACAGCACCTTCCACCTCACCACCATCACCTACAAACACGAAACCTTTTCTTTCCAAGATGTCCAGGTGAACATGCTGGTTTCTTACCTTCCTTAGAATCTCACCCCATCCGCAATGACCTCCGTGACCTTCTACTTCCTACCCCCAGGATCAGTGTCTGCTTCTGAATCCCCATCAACCACCCTTGCCGTCCCTTCTACCACTACCCTCACACCCTCACCCAACCACCCTTCTGGCTTACTCTGTCCCTTCTCATTTCCTCCTACTATGACTACCCTCAGTTTATTCCCCAGGAGGCAGCTATTGACTTCACAGACCCCTCCATTGCACGTTCACCTGGATGTCCTTCACCCTGACTCTCTCCTTCACCCTTACTCCCTCCTCCACCCTTAGTCCTTCCTCTTCCCCAGACACTTTCCTCCCCAGGAACTCCTTTCCCTATCTGAACTCCTTCCTCCCCCGGGCTCCTTCCTTCCCCTGGATTCCTACTTTCTCCTGGACTCCTTCCCCACTTCGGACTCCTTCCCCTCGTCTGAACTCCTTCCCCCACTCTGGACTCCTTCCCCTACCACCACCACCACCCCCCCCAACTCCTCCAGGCTCCTTCCCCCCTCTGAACTCCTTCCCCCACTCTGGACTTCCCCCCTCCAAACTCCTTTGCTTACACCTTCCTGCCCCCTTATGCCTACCTCCACACTTGCTGCATTCTCCCAGTTAGCCCCTCCTCCCCCCACACTCTCCCTGACAGTTCTGTCGAAGGGTCATGAGGACTTGAAACGTCAACTCTTTTCTTCTCTGCCGATGCTGCCAGACCTGCTGAGTTTTTCCAGGTAATTCTGTTTTTGTTTTGGATTTCCAGCATCCGCAGTTTTTTGTTTTTATCTCTACTTCTACCTCTGCTTGAAGCCACAGAGATTGCACTATATAGGAGCAGCAAAAGCAAGGACAATAGTTTACACAAGAGTGTTTTTTGAAAATAGTGTTGATAGGTTTCTATTGTTTACTTAGCTCATTTAAATATTATGCTTTTTCACCAATTTCCAGCCAAGTCCATTTTTGGGTGCTGGGTGACACAAGGCATTTTAATTTGCTTGAAGGTGATAGGAAAGGCAGGAATTGATGGGGACCAATGAAGTGGTTGATTGATTGCAAGACTGCTTTGTGTCAGTGGCATTGGTGGGTGAAGGGGAATATTGTTTGTTATGTTTTCAAGTAACATGGGCCAGATGGATTGTTTCTGAGGCTGCTGAAGGAAGTCAGGGAGGAGATAGCAGATGCTCTGAGGATGATTTTCCAATCTTCACTAGATACAAGGGAGGTACTGGAGGACTGGAGAAATGCAAACGGAGTTCCATTGTTTAAAAAGGGATCAAACAAAATGCCAAACAATTATGGGCCAGATAGTCTTATATTGGTGGTGAGCAAATTAGTAGAATCAGTCCTGAGAGATAGGATTAACTGTCATGTGGAAAGGCATAGACTAGTCAGGGATTGTCAGCATGGATTTGTTAAAGGAAGGTCTTGCCTCACAAATTTGATTGAATTGTTTGAGGAAGTGACAAGAAGGGCTGATGAAGGTTGTGCAGTGGATGTTGTGTACATTGATTTTAGCAAGTCCCATATGGCAGATTGGTCCAGAAAGTAAAAGCCCATGGGATTCAGGGTAATGTGGCAAACTGGATAAAAGGTTGGCTTTGTAACAGGAAACAAAGGGTAATGGTCGATGGGTGCCCTTGCGAATGGAAAGTTGTCTCAAGTGGTGTTCCACAGGGCTCGGTGTTGGGATCCTTGCTGTTTGTGTTATATATTAACGATTTGGATGTGAACCTGGGGGGCAGGATTGGGAAATTTGCAGATGACACAAAGATTGGCTGTGTAATGGATAATGTAGAGGATAGCCATAATCTCCAAAATGATATAGATGGGTTGGTGGAGTGGGCGGTAAGGTGGCAGATGGATTTTAACATACAGAAGAGTGAGGTCATACATTTAGGGAGGTCAAACAGTTACAGGGATTACACAATAAACAGGAATATACTAAGAGGGATAGATGAAGTGAGAGATCTTGGCGTACAAGTACACAGGTCCCTAAAGGCAGCAGTTCAAGTAGACAAGGTTGTAAAGAAGGCAAATGGAATGCTCTCCTTTACTGGCAGAGGTATAGAATATAAAAGTAAGGATATAATGTTGGAATTGTATAAAACACTGGTGAGGCCACAACTGGAGTATTGTGTGCAGTTCTGGTCACCACATTACAGGAAGGACATAATAGCTCTGGAGAGAGTGCAGAGGAGGTTTACAAGAATGTTGCCAGGGTTAGAAAAGTGTAGCTACGAGGAGAGATTGGATAGGTTGGGGTTATTTTACTTAGAACAAAGAAGGCTGAGAGGTGACTTGACTGAGGTATACAAAATTAAGAGGGGAATAGATAGAGTGGACA
Source organism: Carcharodon carcharias (assembly GCF_017639515.1). Classification (NCBI taxonomy): domain Eukaryota; kingdom Metazoa; phylum Chordata; class Chondrichthyes; order Lamniformes; family Lamnidae; genus Carcharodon; species Carcharodon carcharias. The sequence goes on from NC_054472.1 coordinate 101,766,192, forward strand.
GGATAAAATTGTTTCCCTTGATGGAGAATTCTAGAACCAGGGGACGTGGATTCAAGATAAGTGGCAGTAGGTGTAGGGGGGACATGAGGAAGAACTTTTTTACGCAGAGGGTAGTGGGTGTCTGGAATTCGCTGCCCAAGTTGGTGGAGGAGGCAGAAACTCTAAACTCTTTTAAAAAGTACCTGAGTCTGCACCTTAAGTGCTGTAAGCTGCAGGGCTATGGGCCCGGTGCAGGAAGGTGGGATTAGACAGGGCACCTGGATGTCCTTGGGCTGGCATGGACAAGATGGGCCGAATGGCCTCCTTTTGTGCTGTAACTTTTCTATGGCTCTATAGTTCTATGGATCCACTGGTAGAACCTAGGTGAACCTCACATTTCTATTGAATTTAAATTCCAACATGGGTCCCTAGAGCAATACCCTTGGTCTCTGGATTACTAGTCCAGCAACAATACCACTACGCTATTGCCTCCCCTTGCTCTTTGCCTTCTTTCTCTTGCAAGTCCAAGCCTCATTCCTGTGCAATGTAATACAGAGTAACAAACCACAACAATTCTGAAGACCCTCTCTGCTGTGTTCTGAATGGCAGCTAAAAATCTGTCTAGGCACCTGAAGCACTTCCTGAGGATGCCAATGGTTTGTTCAATCACACATCTGGTGGTGATATGGCTGTCATTGCAATGCTATTATGCTTCATTGGTCAAGATTCTCAAGGATATCATGAGGTATGTTTGAAGTGGTATCCCTTATTACCTAGCAGCCACCCCTCAAGTCTGCTGGCAGGTCTAAATACATGAGGGTGCTTGGGCTGTCGCAGGCTGAAAGCATCTTGGCAGCTGCCTGGCAGTTTTGCACATACCTGCTAACAATCTTCATTTGGTTCCAGTCCAGCTGCACATTGATGGAGTGGCACCCCTTGCAGTTGATGAATACTCTTGGTTGCTCAGCGCAGGTTACCATGTTGTGTATGCAGTCAATGATATCCTGCATCTAGGAAGCCAGCCAGAGTTGTAAACCTAACACCTGCTCATTCATACTGAAATCATCACAGTGAAGTTGACATAACTGCTGGCTCCCTTGACAAACAAGCCATCAGTCACTTGTCTTATACATTATGGGCTGTCAACTGGGAGATCCTGGAGTGAATAGGTTGACTTTGTGTGGTCACCACATTCAACAAGGAGCAAGTCCTCTTCAAGAAGGGTGCCGATGCCTGATGTGACATTCCTGATCCTCCTGAGACACAACTGTTCAGGCATGTCAAGGAAACTCAGCCTCTGTCTGGACACACTAGTTTGCAAGTGGTGCCTGTTGTAAGCTGAACCTCTGTGGTCCCCTCTCTGCTGTTGCCCTACGTGGTGTGCAGCTGCAGATCTGTGACCAGAAGGCTGATGTCAATGGTGCTGACCATGTTGCTCCTCGTCCGAGGTCTAATCTAAGGTACCATAAGGAGCAGGCATTGTGATTTGATACCTCAAGCTTCCAAAGTGTGGAAGACACCACCAAAGTGAAGAAAGTCAACTACAACAAAAGTAGTATAAACAACCCCTTTCCCACTAATGGGTAAGAAAGCAGCTGCGAGTGCCCCCATTTTCCTAAGATGAATGAGCCCCCTCAATTTCCATTGTGCACTTGCCTTGCATTCACAGGCAAGTTTCAGGAAACCTGGGAAACCAGTGCACTTGCCATTAAAGTTAAAAATCAATCTGTTATGATCCCCATGGAGATCAATAAACCAAAAGAACTGAATTTACTTAAGGATCCCAACGAGAAACCCAATAAACATGACTTCACTTTTTATAACTTTTATTTTAGCCATCAAACCCAAAATCAACATGAATTAAATATGATTAAGAGGCAAGTCATGGCCAATATAAACTATATATCACATATTAAATAGCAGATGCAACAAAGATAGTTCATTGCTTTCTCCATGGCAACGCCTTGGTCAATCAGAGTTGATTTGCTAATCAATCAGCACCCTTTTCTCCTATAGTATAAATTGTTGTGATCATTTGAAATTTGGAATTCTTGTATTTGTCTTGATGAGTGCAAGATGAAAAGCTTCAGCAACATGTCTCTCTTCAGCAATATTCAAAGATAAACCTCACATATGTTTCGGTGGTCCACTCAGCATATGACACCAATTTCAGCAACAAGGTCTTTCAAAGCTCTGATCTTCCTCAGGCAGAATTCCAGCTCTTTTCTTTGAAGATTTAGCTTCAAACTTCAGCCAACAGCAGCACCCAACCAACCTGAGTTCTACTGGCAGAGTCTTCGCCAAAATGGCACATGTCTGCAGAACCTCATCAGTTCTTCTCATGGCACTCTTGATGGCGTGGACCTATCAGAAACACCTTTATCTGAATCCTCAATAACAATCTTGTGCACTGTATGGCCGGTGCCAGTCAACCCGTTCCTTTAAAATCACTGAAGCAGTGACAATAATCTTGTTTTCCTTTACCTCTGCTCCCAGATCCAAACTTCATGTTCCATTTTTTTCAACTGCACCACTGCTGATCCGAACTTGAATGGCTCTGTGCCTTTTATCTGGTCTCAACCAGCTTCAGTTTCCCAAGAAACCTTCTGTTTCTGTTTCTGTTTCAGTTTCAGTTTTAATTTTAGTTTCCCTGAGGAACGGAAGCTTTTGTTTCGCTTTTAGTTAAGGTCGACACAAAGAAAATACGAGCTTTTAAACCACGGATTCCATCACAATGTTGATATTATGTTTATTGAACAATTAGTATACATCAGTAGGCATCCAGCCTCTCCTAAATATGTTGTGCACACGTAGCCTTATGCACTGGAGGGGAACCTAGAGGTCAATGGGTGGGAGCTGGCTTCCCAATATGCTGTCAATTTTCTGCAAATTTGATCCCCTTCCCACATTCAAACCCACGTGTAGCATCACATTATATTTCAGCCCATCATTGTAAAAGAATAATGATGAAAGAAAGAGAGAATATGTCTCAAGGTTTGATACGATTCAGTAGCTAACTAGTTAACAAATGCACATTCATCTGTGGTTCCATGCAGTGGGAATTAAAACCTGTTATGGTTAGGTGCTTGAATTCTCATCTGTTGTGTGAAATTTGGAAAATTGGAATTCTCAAAGAATTGGTGTTTTCATTAATTACCCTCGCTAGCATAACACTGGTAACTGGTTAGACTGGAATTTCCATACCTGGATAGACTGGCTTCCCATCACTTTCTCTTGAGAGAGGAAATTCACGCACAATTTCTCCATCATCGTGCTGTCTTGATAACCACCTGCCTGCATTAAATATCAAAAGCTTTCCAATATTTACACCTTTCATCAATACCTGTAGGAAAAATTTACATTTGCAGAATTATTTGCATACAAAATTAGTCTTGTATTTAATAACATGAAACCACTTTTCCAAAATACAGGTGATATCAATTGTGTACTGTGAATTATTAAACAATAGGATAAGAATTCCATTCCTGTGTGTACCAGCTGTGATTTCCCATCAATTCATGTGAATGGATGGAAAGTTATGAGCTGCAGAAATAGCATAACTACCTTGAAATATCTTTCCAGGTAGAAACATAGGCCCCAGTATTCATGTGCAGGGTAAGGCAAAAGGGAATCTGTGTTCATGGAAGAAACCTGGAAATGTTGGGAATGTGGGGGTTCCTATCAAATTTAACATTAGGACTTGATTTTCATTTCTTTACTCAATTTCCTAACTGGCAGCTGGCGAGATTGACAGATAGCTGTTTGTAAGTAGGAAAAAAGGAGTAGAAGGTTGTAGCTGGAGGCCATTGGGAGCATTGTGGGTTGGTGAAGATCAGTAATTGGAAGGGAAGAGAAATGGGAAACACTTCATGTTTCAAGGAAGTGGATCCATCGATTATTGGCCCACAGGCAATGCTATAAATAGCACTTGCCTGCTGACTCCGGCTGCTTCCACCTCTCCAACATTTGGAAACCCAGCCAGCAAGCACTGCATTTAAACAGCTGCCAAGATATTGGCAAAAGAGCCACATTTACATACTTCAGTGATGGACCCACCTTTCCAGAATAGATTACTCAGGCACTGCCAATCTACTATAGTAAAAGTGTAGGAAATTCAGTTCACCGTGTATTGTAGCTGGATATTGCAAATTTCCCCATTTAACACACTGCACCCCACTCCTCTTCCATTCATCATGGATAGAGTGGGAGGGAAGGGAGTTAAAATTCCCTCTGTGATTTCACATATCTCATTAAATTATATTTCTCTGAACAACTCCCTTGTTATAATGCTATTGCATGGTTGCTGCTTTTCATTTGCAAGCATGTTTATATCCACTAATGTTATCTAGCACAGAAAGCCAGACTACTCAAGCTTCAAACATTATAATTCTTTCCATAAATATTTCCCAAATGTACTTAACACAGCTTGAAGTCCTTCAAATTCTTTTAAGTACTGAAAGCCTGGCAGTGAAATAATTTTTATACTTTATTTAACATGGAAAAGGGCATGGGATTAGTTGGATGGAAATACACGTTCTTGGTGATTCATGAAACTTGTTTATACGAAAAGTGATCTTATGAATTGGCAAACAGTTAGCTGAGCCCCCACATTTCATTTTCTTTGCAAAAGGGTTCCTACCCTCCCTCCAGGCCTGAAGAAATGCAAAACAAAAATAACAAGTAAAAGAAACATTGAAACAATTATTGTACATCCACAAGGAGAATTTGCAAATGTTGAGTTCATTTAGAAACTATAAGCTAAATGTAACATTTCTGAAAGGTGAGAAATATAAAATGAATTATGGAGTACAGGAAAAATTAGATGTCTTTAGTAATCATAGCAGTTGCATCACATAAGGGAGACAAGAATGGATAGCCCACAAAAACAGACGCGGGATTGTGATGAGTGATTAAATTGCATCTGTTCCTTCCAAGTCAGGCAGCATGCAAACTTTGTGCTGCCTGCTGATTTACACGATAGCCTCATGTAACCCAACGCTAAATGCACTGTTGAATGGCTGCACACCTCAGCAGCGGGCCCAAGTTTATGTGAAGCTAGCACCACCTAACACTAAAAAATAAACAGAAAATACTGGAAATACTCATCAGGACAGCCAGCGTGGGCAGAGAAACAAAATTAATGGGAAGGATTTTACTGGCCCTAGGGAGGCAGGATCATGGCGCGGGGGCCAGGTCAAATCGACTCCCTGACATGGTCCTGCCATCAGGACATTTTACTGTCGGTGGAACCGGGTTCTGAGAGATTTCCACAAGGAGGCAGGAAGCAAATTTAAGTATTGAAATGGCCCATTAATGGCCATTTTACCAGGCCTTCTGAAAAATGCTGACGGCAGAGCAACTTCACCCCCCACTACCCAGTTGGGTGGGGAGGCTGGCAGCTGAATGCCGGCAGCCTGGGCAGCGGAAGTATCTGTGGAAGGATCGAAAATGCCAGGGCACAGATTTAAGTTAATTGGCAAAAGAAGCAATGGAGACATGAGAAAAAACCTTTTCACGCGGCAATTGGTTAAGATCTTGAATACGTTACATAAGAGTGTGACGGAGGTAGATTCAGTCAAGGCAATGAACAGGGAATTGGATTGTTATCTGCAAAAGGAGAATGTGCTATGAGGAGAAGACAGGGGAATGGAAGTAGGTACATTGGTCATTCAGAGAGCCAGCACAGACACGACGAGCCGAATGGTGATGCTGTAACAAGCTGTAACTATTCTGTGACACTTTCATTCAAAGAGGGAGTCTCAGACTGGGAAGCCAGCTCCTGCATCCCCAGGGTTTAGATCAGAGGGGTTTCCCCTCTAGCGATATACTTTTTAAGTTTTTTAAAAGTTTCTTTAGCATACCTGGTATAGGCTCCAGGACCCCTGCATACCCCAGCAGTGGCCACCACTCCTGATGATGGCTGCTGGAGCTGTTAATCTGCTGACCCTTTAATTGGGCCAGTAGCTTTAGGGGGCAGGCAGCCATCCTGCAATAGGATGGCAAAACCCACGTCAGCTTATTCATGGGTGTGTACGAAGTGGGGATAGGTGGGATTTGGTGTGGATGAGCATTGTCAGGGCAGGGGTGAGGGGCTGGGCATTATCGGGGGTGTGGGGGAATGAGCATTGTTGAGGGAGTTGGGGGGAGCATTTATGGGGCATGGGGTAGTTGAGCATTGGTGAAAGGGTGATGAGCATTGTTGGGAGGGTTTTGAATGGGAAATGGGCATTGTTAGGAGGGGGTGGTCAGGGAGTGAGCATTACCAGGGGGGGCAGAGGGGTTGAGCATTGTTGGGGTGTGGGGGGGTGCACATAGTTGGGTGTGCGGAGGGTCAGCAGGTTTGGGGGGGCTAGCATTTTTTGAAGGGGGGGTAAGCATTGTCAGGAGGAGAGATGAGCCTTATCAGGAGGAATGCAGGGGGCGAGCATTGACGGGATTGTGTGAATTGAGCATTGTTGGGTGTGTGGGGGAGCTGATTTTTTTAAAGTCTTTCTGATACAGCTCCTGCGGTTAATCACTGTCCTATGCCTGAGATAAACAGCGGGGGAAGGATAGGGTAAATATCAAGCCCAAGTCTCTGACTCTAAGGTCTGGCGGGGACCAGGCAATGTAATTCGACCCGTCGGAAGTTTAAACTTCCCAGATAAGTACTGTGCATATGCATAGGTCAGAACTTCCTGTGGCCCCTAGCATGCAACAGCGGCAAACATTTCAACATTTGCTGCTGTTACCATTGGAAGATCCAGACAATAGAATCAAAATGGCACAGAAGTAAGCCATTTGGCCAATCAAGTATCTGCTGACTCTCTATTGAAAATTTCAGACAGTACCATTACCCCGTTTTATCCCCATAGCCCTATAAGTTTATTTCCCCCAAGTTCCTTTTCAATTTCCTTTCGAAATCATTGCTCTTCTCCACTATCACCACCATCATGGACAGCAACTTCCAGGACATTACCACTCACTGCATAAAACAGTTCTTCTTCACATCAGCCACCCACCACCCCCCACCCACCCCCAACCCTGAACCCCCTACATCTATTACCCAAATCCTCAAATCTGTCTCCCCTAGTCCTTGTACCATTAATTAATGGGAACAACTTTTTTTCTCTTGTCTGAACCTGTCATAATCTTGTACACCTTGATCCGATCTCCCATCACTTCCTTTGCTTCATGGAAAACAACCCCAATTTCTCCAACCTAAATTTATAGCTAAAATGCCACATCCCTGGAACCATTCTGAGAAATCTCTTCCGCACCCTTTCAAGGACCCTCATATTCTTCTCAAAGTGTGGTGACCAGAACTGGATGCAATACTTTCATTGTGGCCCAACCAGAGCTTAATAAAGGTTCAGCAAAACTTCCTGCTTTTGTACTCAATACTATGAAGCCCACGATTGCATATGCTTTGCCAGCTACTGTGGCACAATCCATAGTCTCAAAACTTGTATTTTTTGGGTCAGAAACTAGCGGAAAGGGAAACCCAAAATTTTGGATTTTAGGGAGACTAAAACTGAAGTAGAAACTGAAACAGAAATTGCAGGTCCAACCTGATCAGAAGCAAAATCGCACAAGATGATGTTGGGTGAGCCTCCTGAGGTAATCCCGCACTCGCGTGATATTTCAGTGGGCAGGCGTGCGGAAAAGTTGGAAGCGCGCCCGCCGACAGTTAAGAGGCCAATAAGGTAAAGGTGCAATTGCCTCCGACTTTTCATGGTCTGTCTAACCTTATGGTTGGCAGACGGGTGAATCGGCCAGGCGGACTTTGCATTTTTCATAAAACCTCATCCAAGGCAGGATGAGGTATCCATTATTAAATGAAAGAAAAATAAAAATCTATGGACAGCGATTTTATCACATTTATGTTCAGGTGACTGATTGTGATGCTTGCACATTTTTTCCTGATTTTAAAACCTTTATTTAATGCTTTTGAGGTCTTCAGCTCCCCGGAGCAGCTCTCTGCCTTCAGGGACTTTTCTGTCACTGTTCTCCAGTGGCTGCGCTGATGTCAGTGCCCAACCTCCTTCTGCCCCCCACCCCAGCAGTGCTGAGCTTCTCAGCCAGCGTGAAATCACGGTCGGGGGCTAATCGTGGTCGGCTGTTCGTTCCCAGGCCGATCCTGGAACCGCCAATCACGCCTGCCCACCAACCTAAAAATTCTGCCCAGGTTTCTGGGGAAATCAAATCTGGTTGAAACCACATAAAGAGACACAGAGCCATCCAAGCTCAGACCCAGTGGTGCAGTGAAGGCAGTCTGAAAGACATGAAGACTTGATCTGTGTGTGGAGATAAAGGACATTAAAGTTATTGCCACAGCTTCAGTTATTGTAAAGGAACTGATAGGCTAACACCAGCCAGACAATACACAGGGCTGTCACTGAGAGTTCAGATAAAAGTAATGCTGGTGAATCCATGCCATTAAGACTGTCATGAACGGTGCTGAGGAGATTCTGGAAAAGTGCACCATTGTAGTGAAGACTGTGCCCTTGGAACTCGGGTTGATTGCATGCTGCTGTTGGCTGAGAATCGGTGACTATATCCTTAAAGGAAATGAGCAGGAATTCAACCTGAGGGAGTTCAGCGATTAGAATCTTTGTGGCTGAAATTGGCGCCATATAAGCTGACTTACCCTATGTGATCTATCTTTGTTGTTTCTGCTATTTAATGTGCAATTTACAGTTTATATTGACTGCAATCTGCTTGTTAATTCATGTTTAATTTATGTTGATTTTAGTTTGATTGTTAAAGTAAAAGTTATAAAAAGTAAAACTATTCTCTCCATATGTTCTGCCAACTTTGAAGATTTATGCACATGTCCCTGCAAGCTCCATAGAACTGTGCCATTATATATATATTTCTATGAAGGAGATGGTGCCCATTATCATTACTGACTATGACTCATGGACTGAAACCATTGAAGATAATGTATACTCATGCTTAATCTTCATTCTCAATCCCACTTCTCCCTCCTCCCCCGACCTCTTCTGGTTTACTAGCTGCAGATGGTGTAAGCATGTATCTCTTGTTTTCCCTCCCTCACCACAACTCTTCCCTTGTAACTTTCTCCTTTGACATATCCAAAAACTACCACCTGACCAGGTAGTGGTGGAAAAGCAACAGGTAGAAGAGCAGGAAGACAGTGATGAGAAAGCAAATCAGTCACTCACACTCACACTTGCGCGCACCAGCTAAGATACTGACACTGAAGTGTACTTGAATGGGTACTTAGAAGTAGGATCTTATACCATGATGAGACACTAAGTACATACACTAGGGCTGCAGCCAGGCCAGGGGATAAGGGTAGCACAGGTGCCAGCTCACTGGAGCATGAGGTTAGTTATGGGTTCTGCTGCAAAAGGCTCAGGTGAGGAGTTAGGTGGGACAACCTGCATAGAATAAGACCAATGGCTACTCACACAGCAATTCTTGGTAAATTACCCAGGCCTGTCAGGAAGCCAGCAGTTAATGTCAAGGAACATGGAGGAGTCTGGCACCAACTTGGCACAGTGCTCAGAACCCATACTTCACACCATGGAAGTGGTGGCCACCTCCATGAGAACAAATGGGGACCCAAACATGATGCAGTGTCTAATGACTGATGTCAGCTTCCATTGCATCACAAGCTGGACTCATATCCAGCATAAAGGAAGATCGTTGTGCTTGTTGGCAGCAAATCATCTCAGCTCCATGACATCACTGCAGTGTCCTAGACCCAAACAACTTCAGCTGCTTCATCAGTGACCTTCCTCCATCATAAGGTCAGAAGTGGGAATGTTAGCTGATGGTTATACAGTGTTCAGTTCCATTTGCAACTGCTCAGATCTTGAAGCAGCCCATGCCCACTAACATTTAGACTTGGATTGGTAAGTGGCAACTGACATTTGTGCCATACAAGTGCCAGGAAAGGACTATCTCCAACATGAAAGAATCCAACCATCTCCCCTCGACATTCAATGGTTTTACTACCACTGACTCCCCCAGCAACAACATCCTGGGGGTTACCATTGACCAGAAACTTAACTGTACTAGTCACATACATACTGTGGCTACAAGAGCAGGTCAGAGGCTGTGAATTCTGCAGCGAGTAACTCACTTCCTGACTCGCCAAAGCCTATTCACCATCTACAGGGCATAAGTCAAGAGTGTGTTGGAATACTCCCCACTTATTTGGGTGAGTACAGCTCCAGCAACACTCAAGGAGTGCAGCATCATCCAGGACCAAGCAACACACTTAACTGATATGCCATCTGGCACACTGAATATTTGGTCGCTCCACCACCATGACACATTGACTGGCATGTGTACCAGATACAAGATGCACTACAGGAACTTGCCAAGGCTTCTTTTGGCACCTTCCAAACCTACAACCTTAACCACCTAGAAGAACAAGACCAGCAGGTGCATAGGAACCCTACCACTTGCAAACTCCCCTTCAGGTCACACACTGTCCTGACTTGGAAATGTATCACCATCCCTTCATCGTCGATGGATCACAATCCTGTAACTCACTACCTAATGGCACTGTGGGAATACCTTAACTATAAGCATAGATGTGGTTCAAGAATGCGGCTCACCACCACCGCCTCCTTTTCAAGGGTAGTTACGATTGAAAACAAATGCTGGCCTTGCCAGCAACAACCTCATCCAATGAATAAAAACAGTAGCCACCTAATGCCTGGGTGCTGCATTGAATACTCAGATTGAAGTCAATGCAAATTCAGCTTGTTGCCACACAAGCCTGGACCGCTATCATTATAGCTGTAAGTACCAGTGTTCAATGGGGTTTTCAGTCTTCATTAGCAGTGCCACAATTTGTCCTCCAACAAATTTATAGGATTGCTGAGGAACCACACCGTGGAATTGGCAGTGGCACCTTGGAGAATGAACATTCTGTCCTCACTCTCAGGATGACAGCTTTTTGTCCTCTTACCATTGCCCCTTCTGTTGCCTGTCAACCAGCCAGCCCTGACTTCTGGCACCCATGCTGAGGTGGAGCAGTTTGAAACTGTGTGCTGCTCAAGGCCGTCTTGCAGGGCCATTGCAGTTTTCCCCAATGAAAGTCAGTAGTCTTCCACCTGCCATGCTTCTGCCACTGGGCTGACAATGTGTAGAAGCACAAAGACAGAAAAAGGCACACAGAAGGCAGGCACTAGAGAAATGCACAGAGGTTATTATTTGACTTTTGTATAGAATATTGGATGTTAAGTTTATAAATTGGTTCAAAATGTTTACTTTGTGGTGACTTTTATTTCAGCATTGTGACCATGAAAATGGCATGACAGAGGGAAGGAAAAGCGGGGGACCACTGGCGAATGGGAATTGGGTTTGAGTTCACTGGTCCCACAGTCAGATCAGTCAAGCATAGGTAGCCTGGCTGGAAAGGAAATGAGCTGGTTGCCTCCTTATTTCTTCTCCCCCTCTTTCTTCTCCTCCTGTTTATTCTGTCCAGAACCCTGGAATTGGGCAAGCAAGACAGCCATCTGGACTCTCGCTCTTGACTGCAGAGAACTGTGTCTATCCCCTGACTATACTGTCTCCAACTAACACTTTTTCCTATTAGTTCCCCCTGCTTGAATGGCGACCATGGCACTGTGGTACAGGAAGCCATTAAAGTGGGGGGAGCTAATAGAAATGGACTGATGGTTGGGGACAGTATAGTAATGGAGATAGACACAGTTCTCTGCAGCCACAAGTGGGAGTCCAGACGGCTGTATTGCCTGCCTGGTGCCAGGGGACATCTGCTCTGGACTGGAGAAGAACTTACAGTGGAAGGGAGAACATCCAGTGGTTGTGGCCCACATGGGTATCAACAACATAGGTACAACTAGGAAGGAGGTTCAGCTGAGGGAGTATGAGCAGCTAGGGGCTAAATTAAAAAGCAGAACCTCAAAGCTAATAAACTCTGAATTACTACCTGAGCCATATGCAAATTGGTGTCAGGTAAATCGGATTAGAGAGTAAAATGTATGGTTCAAAGTTTGGTGAGGGAGAAACAGGTTTCAATTCATGGAACACAGTCAACAATAGTGGGGAAAGTGGTAGCTATACCGCTGGGATGGTCTTCACCTGAACTGTGCTGCGACGACTGTTCTGGCGAGTCATAAAACTAGAACTGTAGAGAAGGCTTTAAACTAAATAGTGGGGGTGAGGGATCAAGTTTACGAAGATGCAATTAAATTAAATAGAGAAGACAGGGCAAGAGAGCAAGGTAGGAATAAGGGAAATGACGATCAGAGTGTGTCAGGAACGGGTAGGGTGCATAAACCTATGAGTGCACCAACAGATAAGGATGGAGGTTACAAAAAAAAGACAGAACAAGTATCTGAGTGCATGTAGTATTCATAACAAAACAGATTAATTGACAGCTCATGGAGAAATAAACATGTATGATCTGATAGCCATTACAGTGACATGGCTGCAAGATGACAAAGACTGGGACCTGAATATTCGAGGATACTTGACATTTAGCAAGGACAGGAAGTTAGGAAAAGGTGGATGGATAGCTGTGTTAATTAAGGATGATATTGGTACAATAGAGAGAGATGACCTTAATTCTGGAGGTCAAGGTGTAGGATCAGTTTGGGTAGAAAGAAGTCACTTGTGGGAGTGGTTTATAGGCCCCCTAACAGTAACCTTACTGTAAGATGAGGTATACAGGGAGAAATAATGGGGGGAGTTATGAAAAAGGTAAGGCAGTAATCATGGGTGATTTAATCTATATATAGACTGGACAAATTAGATTGGTAAAAACAGCCTGGATGATGAGTTCATTGACGTTTTTCGCAACAGTTTCTTTGAGCAGCACATTCTACCAACCAGAGAGCAGGCTATACCGGATCTGGTAATATACAATGAGACTGGATTAATTAATAACCTCATAGTGAAGGCGTCCCTAGGTAGCAGTGAGCATAATATGATTGAATTTGAGGGAAAGAGGAGTGGATCTAAGACTAGTGTTTTAAACTTAAATAAGGGCAATTATGAGGGCATGAAGACAGAGCTGGTTAAAGTGAACTGTTAAATTAGGTAAAGGGATAGGTCAGTCGAGATGCAGTGGCAGACATTTAAGGAGATAATTCAAAATACTCAGAAATGATACATTACAGTGAGAAAGAAGGACTCGAAGGGAAGGGCACACCATCCATGGCTAACTAAGGAAGTTAAAGATAGTATCAAATTGAAAGGAAAAGTGTATAATTCCACAAATATGAGTGGTAGATCAAAAGATTGGACAGAATATAAAGAACAGCAAAAAATGACTGAACAATTAATAAGGAAGGGGAAATTAAAGTCCTTGAGACAGTTAGCTATAAATATAAAAACAGATAGTAAGAGCTTATACAGGTATTTAAAAAGGAAAAGAATAAGTAAAGTGAATGTTGATTCTCTTGAGAGTGAGAATGGGAAATTAATAATGGAACATAAGGAAATGGCAGATGAATTGAACAGATATTTTGTGTCTGTCTTCATGATAGAGGATACAAATAACATCACAGAAATAATTATGAATCAAGATGTGAAAGGAGGGGAAGAACTTAAAACAATTACAATCACCAAAGAAAGGGTACTAAGAAAATTATTAGAACTAAAAGCTGACAAGACCCCAGGTCCTGATGGACTTCACCCTTGAGTCTTAAAAGAAGTGGCTACTGAGATAGTAGATGCATTGGTTTTAATTTTCCAAAATTCCCTAGATTCTGGAAAGGTCCCATTAGATTGGAAAATAGCAAATGTGACTTGACTATTCAAGAAAAGGAGGGAGACAGAGAGTAGGAATCTACAGACCAGTTTACTGAATATCAATCATAGGGAAAATGCTGGAATCTATTACCAGGGAGGTTATAGTGGGGCACTTAGAAAATCTCAATGCAATCAGGCCAAGTCATCATGGTTTTGTGAAAGGGAAATCATTTTTGAATAACTTATTGGCGTCCTCTGAGGAAGCACAAGCAACATGGATAAAGGGGAACCTGTGGATGTGCAGTTATTAGATTTCCAGAAGGCATTTAATAAGGTGCCACATCAAATGTTACTACACAAAATAAGAGCTCATGGTATGGTGGGTAACATATCAGCATGGATAGAAGTTGGTTAGCTAACAGGAAACAGAAAGTAGAAATAAATGGGTCATTTTCCGGTTGGCAAGATGTGACGACTGGAGTGCCACAGGGATCAGTGGTGGGGCCTCAACTATTTTCAATTCATATCAATGACTTAGATGAGGGGACAGAATGCATGGTTGCTAACTTTGGTGATGACGCAAAGATAGCTAGGAAAGTAAATTGTGAAGAAAACATAAAGAGCCTGCAATGGGATTTAGATAGGTTAAGTGAGTGGACAAAAATTTGGTAGATGGCGTGTAATGTGGAAAAATGTGCACTTGGCCACTTTGGCAGGAATAATACTAAAGTAGCATATTATTTAAATGGAGCGAGATTACGGAACTCTGAGGTACGAAGGGATCTGCGTGTCCTGGTACATGAATCAGGAAAAGTTAGTACGCAGGTACGGCAAGTGATTATGAAGTTAAATGGGATACTGTCATTTATTGCAAGGGCAATGGAATATAAAAGGGATGTTTTGCCTGGGATCGGGGGTTATTTTATGAGGGAAGGTTGGACAGGGTGGGACTGTATCCATTGGAGTTTAGAGGAATGAGAGGTGATCTTGTTGAAAAATAGATGGGGGAGTTGTCTCAGATGTGCAGTAAGTGCAGTAGCGGGCAGAAAAAAGGATGCTTTACTTTCTGACTACAATGGTTTTCTGTGCTGTTTCGTCCCATTCCCAGGGCTCACTAACTATGCACTCCTTGCAAACATGCTGGGTCTCTGGCGGGGTGGCCTCTGGTTCACCCGCCCCATCATGGCCTCAATCAGAAGGAAAAAAAATCAATGGTTAGGATTTTGACCTTGTTTGGCAGGCGCGGCAGGCAGGCCCAGTAGCAGTTGCGAAGCCGACTGCTGCCCACGATTGGGCCCCAACATCAATTTCACGCTGGCTGACCAATTAGCGGTCAGCCAGCATGAAACACGCACTGCGGCACTCACTGCTGGGGTGGGGGCTGGACGAGTGCGAGTGCACACGTTCACGCAAGTGTGCCCAATGAAAACTCCCTGAGGCACAGAGCTGCCTCAGGGAGCTGAAGATATTAATAATTAGAAATAAGAAACTTTGCTATGTTAAAAACATCTCCTCTCATGTGACTCTGTCACATTGTCATGAAGTTATTAATGTATATAATGTTATTGAAAATATATTTTTAGAGGGCTAGTCTGTGGGTGTGTCTTAATTGGATTAAAGCCTGCTAGTCGGGGTGCTGTGATGTATACTACTTTTGAGAGGTAGAGTGCATTTGCATTTTGTTAAACATAGCATTCAAGAAGGGGAGTGAATTCTGGCACCTAGCTGGCAGAGACCAAGCAATGTTTATATTACTAATAAAACTGGTACTATGAAAGGGGTTTTATTGCTAGAAGAGGTGGGGTGCAAAGGGGCTGGTAATACAACGTGAATTTACATTCAAAGAGATATGCTGGATATAACCGAGAGCAGATTTGTGTGTGCAGAGCAGAGGCAATATAAGATCAAAGCCTGTAAGCCTATCACCATGTCTGCAAAAGAATCAAAGTGAAAGGAATTTGTAAGGTGAAAATGCTTTGCCTGGTGCCTGCTTAAAGTCTATGGCCAGGATATTCCCCTCGGCGATTTGGGGGCAGGGCCCACTCGCCGAGGGGAAAATGACGCGGGATGATGTCGGGAGGAACCCCCGACATCATCCCCGTCCATTTAAATCTTCAGGAAGGTGGGCGAACAGCGAAATCAGCTGTCCGCCTGCTGACCTGTCAATGGCTAAGTAACAAGGCTGGCGGGCAGGCCAGGAGCTCCAGTGGGCTTCAGATTATTCATGAAACTTCATCCACTGGCGAGATGAAGTTTCATGTCCATTTTTAAAAAAAATAATAAACTTGTGTTTCTTATTAACATGTCCCATCTCATGTGACATTGTCACATGAGGGGGACATGTTAATAATTTAAATATTTCTCTATTTTTTAACTTTTCTTGCCTGTCAGTAAACTCCCTGAGACAGCACTTTGGCTCAGAGAGCAGTGCGTGCATGCGCGAAAGAGCACAATTTGACATATGGGTAATCCTTCCACTCCCCCACCCCCCTCCCCCCAGCCCCCCCGCACAGGAAGTGTATAGTGTTTCCTGTCGGGCAGGCCGCTGGGTGGGGCTTAATTGGCCCATCCACGCAAAATGGTAGTGAGCCCCGTTTCAGCGGCGGGGGTCGGCTGCCTGCCTGCTGTCAAGCCGGTGGGGCCCGCTCGCTCACCAAGGGCAAAATTCTGCCCTAAGGGCTACTGTTGCCGTAGTGGGGATTAGTCTGGGAATTTATTCAAAGTTAAGATTGTAGTAATTTGTAGCTATGCGTATGTGTTTAATGTGTTGTGACTTAATAAAATGTTTCCTTTAGTTTAATATAAAAACCTCTCAAGAACTGATGGTCTGATTCCTGAATTTAGAGATGCATCTCAAACATACCACTTAAAATATAGGTTATGACAATTGTTTAAAGTTTCCCTCTGGGATTTTTAAATAATTCAGCTTTACCAACTGCTGGGTCATAACACATATCAGCAGGGACATGTAATAAATGAAATGTAAAAATTTTTATTCAATTTTTAATTGCTCTTGGAAACCTCATCCCACCCATCGATGAGGTTTCCTAAAAAATCCAAAGGGGCTTGGCCTTTTCATCTGCCCGCCAACCATAAGGTTGGACAGGCAATGAAAAATTTCATTCAATTAGAACTTTAATGGCCTTAATAGGCCTGTTAATTGTCAGCAGGCATGCTGCCAACTCCTGCGTGCACCCGCTGACTAAAATATTGCGCGAGTGTGTGATGATGTCGAAAGGCTCGCCTGACATCATCACACGTCATTTTACACTCGGGAGGGTCGGGTGCGTACCCGCCTGCTCAGCGCAAATTTATTCCCAGTAAAAGCTGGAAAATAAGAGTACAGGTCTTATATACCCTAAAATGGAACACGGGTAAAAACTGGGAAATGAGAGTACTGGTACGAACTGTTTTTTCCTTCTGGGCAGGCCTTCAGTAATCTGGGTGCCATATTTAAAGGTCATCTCTTCAAGGGATAGGAAGCTGCTGAGAACTGATGGCTGCCAAAGGGAGGAAACATGCTGCCCCCAAATTTAGCAATGCCTCTTTCAAGCACCTATTGGATGCAGTGGCGTCCGCAAAGTCCTTTACCCCCGCTCTTGACAAAGACCAACAGGCAAGGCCACAAATCCACACGGGAGGCAGTGACAGCAGTGATCAGCGCCAACATCTACAAAAGAGGACAGCCATCCAGTGCAGGAAGAGGATGAATGCCCTCACCTGCTCTGCCAGGGTAGGTCACACTTCTCGTCACTCTCAATTCACACACACGTAAACCCATCACACTTCCACCTCCACTCTCAACTCACTCTCACACACCACCCCCTGCACATCTCCATCAGGCTCAAATCCTCTGTAGTTCATGTCCTGAGACATGGCTCTGCTCACCACACAAACATTCCATGCAGTGCCGTGCATCCTGCTTACATTCTCTCCAACTGTTTTCATGCAGGAGAGGCTGGCTCACAACAGCAGGGAGAGTCCCAGACCCAGGGTGAAGTGGCCCACATTAGGCCCCTCACTCACTTTGAGGAGTGTGCCATCATGCTGACTGGTGAGGACATGGACCCTGCCTGTGGCCACGGTGAGATCGGCATCGAATAACCACATCAGGATCCTTCACTACATCATCCCTCTCTCAATGCAACTGTGAATCTTCGCTCTCCTGCTTTTGACTCTGCTGCCATGCACTAATTATCTCTACTTTGGTTCGCAGGGAGCTCTGCCAAGTGACTGACACCCTCAGCCAGCCAGTTCCTCAGCTTCATCCATGTCCTCACCTCCTGCCAAGACTACGCCTCCTCCATCGAAGAGATGGAAATTAACAGCCTGGGCGATCCGTCACAGCGTTTACTCACACCCTCCACCAGCACATAGACACATGCCTTGGTGGGACTTACATCTAGATTAGGCTGGGGTTCACAATCTGGTGGTCACCACATTGACACCTGTCCACAGCAAGAGGAGGCAGGCTCAGTCAAGCTCCATAGCACTCAGAGGACTGCTGGGGATCAGGCATCTGTGTGGTCTGAGAGAGATGACGAGCCTTTGAATTTGGGGTTCCAACTCAATGTAGAGAGTCAACTAAGGTTGGGGAACATCATGCAGAGCTATTGGAAGCTCTCAACAGAGTGGCACATGAGTCAGAGGAGTGCGTCCATCTGCTCTCTGATGAAGGGTGCCCACATGTGCGTGTATCGAGGTCTCCATGGGGAGGATGGCAGATGCCATTGATACCCTGGTCCAGCAGAACATGGAGATGCATGCAGACCTGCACTCCATTGTGGTAGCCATTACAGACAATGAAGTGATGTCACTGTTCTAATCTATGAAATACAACAATCAAATTCCCCTGGAAGGTCCCACAAATAGCAACTAGATAATGACCAGGTAATATGCTCTGGTGGTGCTGGTTGATGGATAAACATTGGCCAGGACACTATAAGAACTCCCTTGTTCACCTTTGAACTGAAACAAGCTCAAAACAGTAGAAATGCTCTTGTCATCTCCATCCTGTCTCTTTCCTGCAACTTCCAGCTTTCCAGCCCGATGGGAGACACTCACATGCTGAAAATAGTAGAGGACAGAGTGACAAAGCTAATCCCAAGTGTAAAAGGTTATGAAGAAGCGTCAGGGAAAAGAGGAAGTATGCACCAATACCTTTAAAAGAAACCAAGAGATTACTTTATTTTAGACCTTCAACATGGTTGTTGGAAGCATTGCAGGCCTAAGAATTCTTCTTTTGGTTCCCTGAATAAAAAATGAAGGTCAGAGGTTTCTTGTGCTGAATGCACAATGGTTTACTCCAAGCAACATCAAGTTTCTGGCTTTTCCAGTCGAAGTTAGTCAAGCTCCTTTAGTGAAAAATGTAATAATGCTGGTAAGACAAATTAGCCATACATCTCTGCCTATGATGATCTTTCCAGGCAGGGTCCTTCCTTTTCCTGGACAAGATGGCTTCCGTCGTTCTTCACATCCCACACTAACCCACTGGGCTGCCCTTGTGGATTAATAACATATTCCCTATCATGCTATTTTCTGTCATCTGACAACAGTGTCACTGATTCTATTGTCCATGCAAATGGGTTGATAGCTAAGCAATTTGCCGCACAATGGAGAATGTTTGTTATCCCATCAACTTTCCAGTTGTGAATATCCTCCTGAATGTCTTTATTTGTAATTCCATCTTCTTGGGAGCAGCAAGTCTACCAGCCATTGTTACTTTAAGTCTCATCAATTGAAATGGAGAGGGGTGGTCATCAAACTACCTGGGCAGGTAGTTTGCATTTTAAGTGACTTCCCAGAGATATGCTCAGACATGTCTGTCCTTGTGTCAGTATAAACCAGACAAGAAGTCATCTGACACTCTGGACTCCATCTGAATCAAGGTAAATTGTCCATATTTCATGTTGCCTTTTTAAAAGTAAAAATATCCATCTTCCTCATGTGTTCATGGACATAAGGTGTGAGCGTAACATAATATGAAGTTGTTAAAGAAGAAGAGTGAAGAAGAGTCATCTGGACTCAAAAGGTTAACTCTGTTTCTCTCTCCACAGATGCTGTCAGACCTGCTGAGTTTTTCCAGCATTTTCTGTTTTTATTTCAGACTTCCAGCATCCGCAGTAATTTTCTTTTATGAAGTTGTTAATGTTGAAAGATGTTGTGTTCCAGTAGGGGAAATATTTGGAAATATATATTACCATGATGCCCTATACAAAGCAATGGTGAGGATTTATCCCTCATCAGAACAGCTTTCAATAGAAAAGTGACTGAAACAATGAATGGTAGGAGGAAGGGACTGCAGGCATCCCATTGCTGGGATTACACAGGTGTTGGAGTTGTTGACTGACCTATCCCAGATCCCGCAAAATGTCAAAACGGCAAGCTTAAAATTTACAAGTTTACAAAGTACCACAGTGGATCTGTTCACTGACAACAAAATATCTTTATACATTTTGTTATTTAAGTAGCTTCTAAAATATGCCTTTAAAAAGCCAAAATAAATTGAAATATTACATTGTAACAATTAGTCTCACATAGTATAATAGCAATGCACACCTGAGCTTATGGGATTTTCATTCATTCAGCTTGTGAGAACACCTTCACTCACAAATATATGTGATAGAAATTTGCAACTTAATCTGCCAAATATATCAATGCTTTCACAAAAAAGTTAACCTAAACTAAAAAATGCCAAATTTTCAAGGTTATAAATACACAGTACTTTCTAAGCGTTGAGCATGTACTTCAGCGATAATCACATGCTGTTGTCATGCTCTTTAGATCGCATAGCAGCTGGGCCAGTACAAGCTAGGAATGGCTAGCAAATAAATAATGTTAGGAGTGGAATGCCACTCCCCTCCACCACCCCTATTGTCTACACAAACATTCAAAAATTTCCAAGACTTTTTGTTTTGTCAGCCAGCTTCTCAAACCACAAATGCATCAGTCTTTTTAATCATGACTTTCCAAGTGCAAAATTCACTTCATCCTGTTTTGTGATTTCAGTCAGTATCTTTCTGTTTTCTGCTCTCAATGGCACATTTGGTGGCCTTTGCCATTATTGTTCCCAGTCAGGTGCTTGTTTAGGGACTAGGAAGTTGTGAAGCCAGCATTATCACTGCTCCAACAAAACCAGTAAATGGAAACACATCAGGTCTGTGGAGACAAAAGACACACTAATATTTTGGATGCAGACTTTTTAAAACTGATGTTAAAAGGTGGAGTCAATTAGAAAAAGGGAATTCTTAAAAAACAGGCAAATTTATTGAGGGAACCTCTGTGGAATGGTCTAACCTCAGTCAACTAACAGAGAGAAAAATGAAGACAATAAAGAGACAAAGTGTTTTAAAATAGACAAGGAAGTTGATCTAAGAAAATAAGTAGATGAGGGATGAGGGAAAATATGGGGCTCAGGTGCAGAATCAAGAAATTTGAAAATAAGGGTGTGGTTATAGGTCACTGAAGTCCGTGTTCAGAACAGAATTTTGCAGAATGCCTAACAGAAGGATGAGATCTTGCCTTGAAGCTCTCATTGAGCCTCTTTGGAAAACTGCACAAGTCCAATGACAGAGAATGAGAGAAAAGTCAGAGATAGCTTGCAGTTGCATTTGCGGACAGGATGAGGTGTTTGACAAAGCAGTCACCTAATCAGCACTGGGTGTCCTCACTATGGTGGAAACTACAATGAATAGTAAGCACGAGATAACAGATGAGAGAAGGCTGTTGTCTCATGGAATAAGAGTCTGCAACCCTGGATAGCCATATGGGAGGAAATTAGATGTTTTGCATTTCATGCTTTTGGATGGGAAGGTGCTAGGGGACGAGAGCTGGAAGTACAGGCGATGTAAAAATGAAGCAAGATGTCATGGAGAGAATACTTTTTCTGGAAAGTTGATGCAGTTGTCCAAACCAGCTGCAGTTACTAACCCCGATCAGTCAATGTTAACCTCTGAGGAGGAGGGAGCCTCAGAGGGTGCAGCGTCACCTCCTTACTCTGCACCTAGAACCAAGTAGAGATACACAAACCTCAGTGGGAATGCACGAACAAGTCAGCTCAAAAGGATCCACACACTGGTGTGACCACATCACAGTCACAAGACCAGCTATCAGAGACTGAGATAGAGCAGGCCTCTGGCATTCAGAGAAGCTTTGGAAGCAACCTAGATGTTGAGCTCCAGTCTGATGACAAGTTTCTGGACTTGTCCTTCAGGTGGCAAATGCTGAATATACGTGAGATATGTGGAGATGTGGCAGAGATTCCAGAGGGGTTGTACCATTGACACAAATGTCCCAGAGTGCCACACCCTGAGCGCTCCATCAAGATATTGGCAACTGTTCTGGAAGGTCAAACCCAGCACTCACTAATGGGATACTGAATATGTGTTCTGATTTGCAATCTGTCAACTTGTATCTGGGTCCAGAGCCAAGGTGAAAGGTTTCGGCCAGCTCCTGATTCCTCTCAGGAAAGCAGGGAGGGCCAAATCCAGCTTATGATGATGGATGAATAGATGCTGTCGCCATTGGGGGACACTTCTCAGGGTGTTTCTGATGGAGACAGCCTCTCCTCTGGCTCTCTGCCATTGACATAAAAGCCCCAAAATGCCATGGCAACAGATGAGCATCCTGTCACTGTGCAGGAGACTCCCACTATGCTGGGGCCCTCACTGCCTCAGGCAAACATAAGACGCCCACTAAGATTATCCCAGGCAAAGGGACATAAGAGTCAGCAGCTTGTGTCCAGCACAACTGATGGCGAGGGGAGTGCACCACTCCATAGCACACAGAAAAGGTTTTAAAAAGCACCCCATTAGTCACATATGCGTTCACAGGGTGATTGCTTAGTCTTAATGTTTCTCAATTTTTTTGATTTATTTTGTCAATAAATAATTGCTCTTTGCATTTGCGGCTCCGGCTGCATTAATGTTTCATGTGTGTGATGTGCTGGCTTTTATTTGGATTGACTGCATGCTCTTAAGGGAGTTTGTGCTCATGCAACCCCTCTGATCAGCCTCATTTGGTACACTTACATTGGCACATGCACAGGTGACCCTGGTATTGATGAGGGGAGATACCAAGAAAAGGTGAGTGCAGCTAAGATGGTTCCATAGCTCAAATTAAACATTGTTAGTTAAATCTGTACATTATTATTAAATTTCATGTCTTTCTGGCATCCAAAGCATCTTGCGCACCAGCTTGCACAGCTGGCTGGCTTGGCTTCTCACCATCAGACTCATCCTCAGCCTCCTCGTCAGAGGATGGGGCTCACTCCATTAGATCCTCCTTTATGCAATGACTGGCTGCTCAATTTGCTGGCTGAGAATTCCCACAGAGGTTTCCAAATGATGCCTGGAAGGAGCTTGGGGTGAAAAAATTCAAGGCCGCTGTTACCTTCAAGGCCACAGGCACTGGATTTCCATCTACACAATTTGAGGCAATCTCTCCAGCCAGCATGTCACACAGTGATGTGTCTGTCTCCCTGGAGAGACGCAGTCTTCTCAGGCACTGAGGTTCTGACATGTGAAGCTATGTCATCCTTATCCTGTACACTCTGTTGGCAGGATAGTGCCTTCGCCTACTTCTACCTACCTACTGCTGCTGTCTCCCCTCCACAGGCCCTTTCTCAGCAGCAAGTTCCACAACTTCCTGGACCATAGGGAGCACCTGTTCTTGGCCAGTTTCCCTCCTCCTTCTCCTCCGCTCCTCCTCACTGGACGGGGAACCACCTCCAGAATGGACAATGTTCATGAGGGACAGCAATCTCAGGGTCCAATACCAGAGTGCAGAAACTTCAATTTAGACCTGTCACTAGGTACCCTTCCCAGACAACATCTCCCACTGAAGGCTTAAAAGCAACTTACAACACTAGCACACTCTTCCACCTTCCCCAGCAGACTCTTCTGCTAAAGTCAGCAATAATCCTGCTTGCAGCCTTTCTTTCCACCTATGCAACATCTTCTTATATTTGACATAATGCCCTCGGAATGTTTTTCCTGTGCACCCACAGAAAAATGTCATGGGCAATGTGAAATCTCAATCTATTTGGCCTGTTACAAGCTGAATTGCTTATTAATTAGTTTTCTAAAAGTGCCAGGTGTAATAAGCCTTTAAAGCATATCAGCACGACATCATTAGAAGGGAAAAACGCAGCATGCTGACTGCAAAGAAAAGCTTTGAAGGCACAGCACCAAGATAGTGCTCAAATAAAGAGCAGGTAAGCAGATGGATCCCTTGTGCTCCAGTCTCAGTTTCACTTTTGCTTCGAGCAGAGCACACATACACAGCTCTGTTGCCTTCAAGCTTTATACTTGGTATAACTGTCCTCAAGTGCCTAGTCTCAATAAA
The DNA here is from genome assembly GCF_017639515.1 of Carcharodon carcharias. Taxonomy (NCBI): domain Eukaryota; kingdom Metazoa; phylum Chordata; class Chondrichthyes; order Lamniformes; family Lamnidae; genus Carcharodon; species Carcharodon carcharias. The sequence goes on from NC_054472.1 coordinate 101,790,195, forward strand.
TGAACCACAGCATGTTTACCAAATCCCTTATGAGTGATTGGTGCCTTGTGTCTTACATCATTATAATAACATGACATGGTGATCAGTGGTGGTAAGACAGGGTGGTAGCAAGATTATGTTCAGATATGACATGGTGAGCAGCCTTAGATTGTGCTACATGGCATGAGACGATGTTCAACATTTTGGTCAGACCACAACAAAGTCGCAGTGTCAGAGAGCAGAAAACGCAACATGCTGACTGTAAAGAAAAGCTTTGAAGGCACAGCACCAAGATAGTGCTCAAATAAAGAGCTGGTAAGCAGATGGATCCCTTGTGGTGAGGTTGCAGTGCAGAGCCTGTCAGTTCAGTGAGTGGGAGAGCGCATCGAGAGGACCAGCACCAGATTAGCTCAGTCGGGAAAGATGAGTGACCAGAGAGTGGGCTGGATCAATAGCAAGCAAGGGAAAGTCAAACAAAAAAAAAGTTCATTAAAATCAGGCCAGAGAATGTAGTGATTATAATGGGCGGCTTCAGGAGTTACTGAACTGTAAATTGGATAAAAAGCAAAGATGCTATTACTTCATGTTGCGTTCCTGCCACAACTTGTCTTTGTGGACGAAGCTTTGAAAAAGCATGCAAAAGTGGCTACAGCGACACTTATCCCAGGTACTACAGAAGAAGGAAGGTCATTGGGGTATTGTCAGGATATCCGCAAAATTCCCCAGCTTGAATTGGAATGCAGCAGACCTACTATCCAAATTCAAAATGTTTAAACAGGTAAAGAGCTATGGTTTCTTGATTTAAGTGTGTCTGAACCAGACAAGCAAGTCATAAAAATTCACCTAGCAATTGGGAATAAAGGTTTACACAGGCTGACCGTGTCAGGATTAACAGCAGAAGAGCTAAAGGATCCCCAAAAGACATGGATTACATTGGAAGACTGGTTCAGAATCAGGTTAAACTTTCGTATTCGTCAACTAGAGTTCGTGTCATTTTGACAATGCCTACAGAATCCATAGTCCACTTCATCAGCAGATGCAGAGAAAAGAGTTTGTACTGTGATTTTTTAAAATGCTGAACTAACAGACAGAATTATTCAGCTGGTGTTTGAATCCACTGCCGTGGAAGCATTCAGAAAGATCTGCTAGACAAGCCCAAAATGTATAGCATCGAAGAGCTACTCAAATATGATGCGATATCGCAGATCAACAAAGCTTACAGGTCCCAATTGTTCACACACTCACTAGAACACCCAAACAAGACATGTGGAAGGTGTGGACTTCAGCATGCACCAAGGAAATGCTTATGTTTTCATCAGTTCTTCAAGGCATGTGGCAAAAAAGGCCATTGGCAGCAGTGCACTAGAGCAAAGGCTGATGCAGCTACAAAGAGCTGTACACTGATCCAAACAGACTGTATGCAACAGGTACATTCAAGCAATAAGAATGACCTTCCAGTGTCCCGCCAGAAACACATTCATGAAGTGACAGGTAAACCAGAAAATTACAATGATGTGTGCGATGAGACAAAGAGCAGTGAACATATGTGAACACACTGTCAATCTCATGGAAAACATTGATGCTGTCACGCCGTCCAAAGTATCTGCGAAGATTCAAATTATCTGTCCGAAGAAAGTTGGTAACTATTCATTATTGGCCACGATTGACACAGGGCAAGTGTCAACATACTACCTCTGCAATTCTAAAAGACATGTATCCACAGACATGGAGAGCCATGGAAAAGGACGCCATGGAAAAATCTACTACTGTAAAACTTTCAGCATATAACAGTTCACTAATTCCATGTGCAGGATCCATAGTCCTGGAGTGCAAGTATAATCAATCATCCTGGATGTCACAGATATTCTACATCATGGAAACTAAAGGCCCAGCTATCGCAGGTCTACTTGCGTGTCATGACTTCGCACTAGTAACAATCCACGGAATCAATTATATATCATAAGGCAGATAAACCTCAGAAACTACTCCTATCACCTCAGTTCATGACCTAACATCGAAATATCCTGAATGTTTTGACAAAATTGGCAGCTTCAAGAGAGCTGCAACATTACGGTTGCAGGAGAATGCAAGTCAGTTAATTGATCCGCCATGTAAATGTATCCACATACAAGACAAATTGAAGGTTGAACTAAACAAAATAGTGAAAGATGGAATCATTAGAAGAGTACAAGAGCACACAGGTTGGTGCAGCTCAGTTTCACTTTTGCTTTGAGCAGAGCACACATAAACAGCTCGGACACCTTCAAGCTTTATACCAATGTATAACTGTTGTCATGTGTCTAGTCTTAATAAATGAAGCCACAATGCGTTTACAGAATCGCTTATGAGTGATTGGTGCCTTGTTTATAAGTAAATAAGCCCAAGGTATATCATTATAATAATACAACAGTGGGCAGGCTGCCAATTTTAGTGCATGCCCGACTTCTGTGTCATCAGAAACTGATGTGATGACATTGGGTTAGCGACCCAAAACCACACCAGGTTTCACATAAGCACAAAAGGGCAGCTTCTCAATTTCCACATGTAAAATTCACCTTCATGTCCTTGTGAAAAGAAAGCAATTGGGGCTGATGAATTTGAAATCATGAAGGTGGCAAAGAGCATCAGAGAATTTATGGATGTAGAAGGGTGGAAACTAGACAAGGAGGAGAAAAATTGTAACAAGGTAAGAGGAATTCATTCAATGGGGCAAGAGCAGGTCACAAATTATTTGGTTACTGACCCAGTCCTGGTTGTGTATCTGGGGAGCAGGTAGAAATGGCTGTATAGTGTCTGGAAAGCTATGAGGTTGGAGACACAGACAGTAAAAATGAGATAGAATTGGTCACATTGTGGAAAATAATGGATTAACATTTGATGATTGGAATATCTATAGTGGGAGAAAGGAAGAGTTGTCAGAGAGTTAGCCTTTTGTCTCAGTAACATACAGGTCCATTTAGCATAAACAATGGAAATTTGATCACAATGTCAGAAAGACTAGTGTGATAGATTAAAGCGAGTAAGAGAAGTGGACAAACTGAGACAGTTAATATAATGCAGCAATCTGAATGAAAAGATTTAGAGAAAGAAAGAGGGAAGGCCAAAGCAGAACTGCTCACTCTTATTGCTTACAGACACCTTTCTTAGTGCTCACTACAAAGGAACTACTTTCTGAGCTAGGATCTGAGGGCTGCACAATGGGCTCCCCACTGAGAATCCCATTTTCCATAATATACATGTCAGAAGAAGTGCAGCAGGAGAGTAAGGGAAGTGAAATTAATCAGGTGGCACCAGGGGAAAGCCAGGCCATCTCAGCTCTACTCATCTAGAAGGATCTATAAACCAGGGGCATTTCCAACTCCTTTCCGAAGAGTTTGTCTCACAAGGTGACTCTTTGGTAATGAAGCTTTACAGCAGTTCTGCCTGCTGCAACAGCCAGCTCAGCAACCATGTTCTACAGCATGTGACACAGTAGGTGACCCCAGCTCTCAACTTTTATGCCACAGGTTCATTCCAGGGAGCCATAGGGTCTTTTATTAGATCAGCCAATTTACTGTGCTTGCCTCAACCAGGCAAGTCATTAAAATCCTCTTTAGGATTAGTGGCTAGCAAATACTTTACATTCATCTGAAAAATGACACAGAGATCTTGTAATAAACAAGAGAATTGCAAAAAACATTACACTAAACCCAGATCCAATTGTAAAAACCATTACACTGGCTGCCAGATCCAATCTTTGTTGCGCTTAATGTACCTGTTCCAACTTCCAGTGTGGTTGGTTGCTTGTGTCATCATGCGCAATGCGAATCTTGTAGATCTTGCCAATATCATTCATATCGATCTAAAGGTTTAAAGCAGATTACTTAACAATTTTTAGCTGATAAAGAGCATGGCACTGTTGGAATTCCTTATCTAACATTTTTATCCTTATCTAACATTTTTATCATTAAAATGAGGGGGAGGTGGTGGTGCACTGGATGAGTAATTCAGAGACCCAGAGTAATTCTCTGGGGCACCTGGGTTCGGCAGATGTTGGAATTTGAATTCAATCAAGAAAAAAATCTAGAAGTAAAATACTCTCTGGAAGAGAAGGCTCCACAAATATTCCCATCTTCAATGATGTGGGAGCCTGCACAGAACATTAGTGCAAAAGAGAAGGCTGAATTTGCAATTTGCATTCGCAACAATCTACAGCCAGAAGTGCCAAGTGACAACACCACTGTGCCACCACCTCCCCCTCATTTCAATGATAAAAATGTTAGATAAGTATAAAAATGTTAGCAGTCTTCAGCCAATTTGATTCAGCCAATGTGATGTCAAGAAATGACTGAAGGCACTGGATCACTGGATACTGCAAAGGCTATGGGCCCTGACAATATTCCAGCAATAGTACTGAAGACTAGGGCTCCAGAAACTGCCATGTCCCTAGCAAAGCTGTTCCAGTACAACTACAACTGGCATCTACTCTGCAATGTGGAAAGTTGCCCAGGTATGTTCTGTACAAAAAAAGCAGGACAAATCCAACCCGACCAATTACTGCCCCATCAGTCTGCTCTTGATCATCAGTAAAGTGATGGAAGGGGTCATCAATAGTGCTCTCAAGCAGTATTTGCTCAGCAATAACCTGCTCACTGCTGCTTAGTTTGGGTTCTGCCAAAATCAGTCAGCTCCTGAACTCATTACAGCTTTGGTTCAAACATAGACAATAGAGCTGAACTCCAGAGGTGAGGTGAGAGTGACTGCCCTTGACATTTGTGCCGCCTTTGACTGAGTGTGGCATCAAGGAGCCCTAGCAAAACTGGAACCAATGGTAATTGGTGGGAAAACTCTCCACTGGTTGGAGTCAAATATAGCACAAAGGAAAAAGGTTGTGGTTATTGGAGGTCAATCATCTCAGCGCCAGGACATCGCTGCTGGAGTTCCTCAGGATAGTGTCCTAGGCCCAACCATCTTCAGCTCCTTCATCAATGACCTTCCTTCCATAAGGTCAGAATTGGGGATGTTCATTGATGATTACACAATGTTTAGCACCATTTGTGATTCCTCAGATACTGAAGCAGTCCATATCCAAATGCAACAAGACCTGGACATTATCCAGGCTTGGGCTGACAAGTGGCGAGGAATATTTGCACCACACAAGTGTCAGAAGAAGCTTGACATCATCCAGGAAAAGGCAACCTGCTTGATTAACTCCTTTCAACACCAGCGCAGAGTAGCGGCAGTGTGTACCGTCTACAAGATGCACTGCAGGAACTCACCAAGACTCCTTAAACAGCACCTTCCAAACTCACAAACACTACCATTGAGAGGGACAAGGGCAGCGGACACATGGGAACACCACCACCTACAAGTTCCCCTCTAAGCCGCTCATCATCCTGACTTGTAAATATATCATCATTCCTTCATTGTTGCTGGGTCAAAATCCAGGAACTCCCTTCCTAACAGCACTGTGGGCATACCTACACCACATGGACTGCAGCAGTTCAAGAAGGCAGCTCACCACAACCTTCTCAATTAGGGATGGGCAATAAATGCTGGCCTAGCCAGCAACGCCCACATCCCATGAATAAATAAAAAAAGGATTTAAATGAACTTTGATAATGTCTTCAAGGGAATAGTAACTGCTTTGAGCCACTACAAGTGATGAAACCTTTGGGCAAAAAACTGAAAAGTTATATAGGTTACCTGAAATTCATCACTTTGATTGGAGAGAAAAGGATTTCTATTGTTGCTTTTCTGAAGCCTCATTGGTCCTGCCATACCTTTGTTACCATATACCCAGATGGAAACTTTGGCATTTGTGCCTGTGTCACCTGTCTTTGTTACCACTTTCCATTTCTCAGAAGTAGATTTCAATTTAGAGACTCCTATCAGAAGAAACATTATAAATAAACTGCAAATGAAAACAAAATGAAAAATTCTGAGAAAAAAGCATTAATTATACGAAACATTTTCAAAGCTTACAAAACAAAAAACTCTTACACGGCATATACAAATCATCTTAAGCAATACTGTATTATGCATGTATAGCAATATATTCTAAAGAGAAGAAATTAAACATATATTGGGAGAATGATATGAAATATAGTGCTGCATGTAGGAAAACACCATATGGATCTGTTTTGTTATCTAGATTTTATGACCTGGGAGTTTTCCAGTGATAAGGTTCCACAAAGCACAAACAACCAGGAAGATTTGCTATGGTTGGAAGTTAATTTGATTAGGAGCCCAACACTAATGCATACAAAAATATCTTTTCTTATTTCAACTTAAGGATTTCAACATATACCCACTTCTCTGATCTCAACAATGAAATCTGGGTAGGAAAGGAAATTAAAGCCTAGTGCGCAAACCTGAGCCTGGAATTTATTTCTATGTGGTACAGGATGCTGAAGCAATGTTTGTAATCCATGGATAAACATTTATTTTCAATTTGGAGTCAATAAGATCTTCCTGACTTGTTCCCTATCTTCAACAATCATACAGAATTTCCCACAGGTATTGATAGGAGATATGGCACAAGATATCACGTTTAGCAGATAAATAGGCATGGATAATGTGATTATTGGAAGATAGCTCGATTAAGCTTAAAATCTCCATTTCAGTTTGATGCTTTGCTTTGGTATTTAAATATTTTTCACAGCCTGAATTATACTGTAAGGTTAACTGATTTTTGGTTAATATACATCCATAACTTTTTATGCATTTTATTTTTGATTAAAATACAGAAAAGTAGCAAAAATTATCACATAGGAAAAAGCAGGCTGTCCACTGGCACCATCATCAGCTAATAAGTTAAGGGTGGGCTCAGGCAGGACATACAAAAAATGTGCATTTTTCAACAAACAGCAAAGCAGTCCACTTAGAAAGGCTATGTAAAAAGTGTTTATAAACTTCAGCAAAAAGAACTCATGCATGACGAAAACTGCGGAAATATCTTCCAATTAAAGCACAGTTATTCTTCCAGCAAAATGCAGTGGGTAGTGGATAGTTATGTAATACAAATTACGAGCATAAAATCAATCCCAGTCACTTACAGCACACGGCTGGTCGTCAGGCATGATTATTTGGGGCAATTGCCCAATCATTTTCATTCTGAGGAATAAATTGTCACTGTGTGAAGCCGAAAAAGTGCCCCTAAAATATCTTTGGATAGGTTCATTGAGGAGTGTTGGGGGGAGGGTGGTGAAGGTCGGTGCTGCGGGGCAGCAAGTTAAACAACGGGGGGCCTCCATTTCCACTATTTGGCTTATAGGCATCAGGCATATCCCCTCCAACCTATGCTCAATTCCTCTTAGAGCTGGCAAAGTGGGAATTCCCAATATTGATAGTACATTCTCCCTGTTAGTAATTTTTTTGGAGGGAGTAGGTAGATCTATGCTTCAGCCTCAATAGACCATGCTGTCTAGTAGTGAATTTCTGGCATTCATGTTGAAGTTATGCTTGGAGTGTGCCAGAAAAACTGGATTTGCAGGCTCATAATTTCCAATGACATTGTATTTTTTATTAATTAACATGAATATGAGACACCTATACATTCAAAAAGATAAATACAAATGAGAGCAATTCATCCAGAATCAAAAGGTCTCTCCTCACTGTCACCTATCTGTTGAATGAGTCTGAAGTTTTTAACCTCCAATATCTAACCTGCAAGATCATTTCAATTATTAATCACTTTGTGAGCTAAGGAATTCTCCCTGCTATCTGTCCTAACATTCCCTTTCACCAATTATCCTCAAGGCTCCTTGTGTGGGGCACCTAACTGGTGGGATACATTGGGATCCTAATATCTGTTATGATTCAATAAGGTCATTTTAGGTTAACTCCTATCAAGAATAAATGGTGGCTTTTTAAAATTTATTCATTCAAGGGATGTGGGCTTCGTTGGCTGAGCCAGCATTTATTGCCCACACCTAATGATGCTTGAGAAGATGGTGGTGAGCTGCCTTCTTGAGCTACTGCAGTCCATGTGATGTAGGTACACCAACAGTGCTGTTAAGAAGGGACTTCCTGGATTTTGACCCAGCAACAGTGAAAGAATGGCGATATAGTTCCAAGTCAGTATGGTGTGTAGCTTGGAAGGCAACTTACAGGTGGTGGTGTTCCCCTGCATCTGCTACCCTTATCCTTCTAGGTGGTTGGTCATGGGTTTGAAAGGTGCTGTCAAAGGAGCCTTGGTGAGTTACCTTGTAGATGGTACCCTCTGCTGCCACTATGGTGGTGAAGGAAGTGAATGTATAAAGTGGTGGATGGGTTGCCAATAAAGTGGGCTGGATGGTGTCAAGCTTCTTGAGTGTTGTTGGAGCTACGTTCATCCAGGCAAGTGGAGAGGCAATGACCATCTCCAAAAAGAGAGAATCTAACCATCTCGCCTTGACATTCAATGGAATTACAATTGCTGAATGTTCCACCATCAACATCCTGGGGTTACCACTGACAAGCAATTGAACTGGGCCAGCCGCCCTGATTTTGTGCTCAAGTGCTGCAGTAGGACTTGAGTCCATAACCTTCTGACTCGGAGGAGAGAGTGCCACCACTAAGCCATGGCTGACAGGGAGGGCCTTAAAGGAAGGAAGGAAAGGTTTAGGGAGCAGTGGCTTTGCCTGACCTGTGCTTTGTAGATGGTGAATAGGCTTTGGGGAATCAGGAGATGAGTTACTCTCTGGAGAATTCCCAGCCTCTGACCTGCTCTTGTAGCCACAGTATTCATATGGCTGATCCAGTTCAGTTTCTAGCCAACTGTAACCCCCCAGGATGTTGATAGTGGAGCATTCAGCAATTGCAATTCCATTGAATGTCAAGGGGAGATGGTTAGATTCTCTCTTTTTGGAGATGGTCATTACCTGGCATTTGTGTGGTGTGAATGTTACTCACCACTTATCAGCCCAAGCCTGAATGTTGCCCAAGTCTTGCTGCATATGGACATGGACAACTTCAATATCTGAGGAATTACGAATGGTACTGAACATCTTGCAATCATCAGCGAACATCCCCACTCCTGACCTTACAATGGAGGGAAGTTGGTTGTTGAATCAGCTGAAGATGGTTGATCCTAGGACACTGACCCGAGGAACACCTGCAATGATGTCCCGGGTCAGAGATGATTGATCTCCAACAATCGCAACTATCTTCCTTTGTGCTCGGTATGACTCCAACCAGTGGAGAATTTTCCTCTAATTCCCAATGAATTCAATTTTTCTAGGGCACCTTGATGCCCAGGCTAATGTTCTGGGGACATGAGCTCAAATCCCACCACAACACCTTATGGAATTTAAATTCAATTAATAAATCTGGAATTAAAAATCTAATGATAACCCTTCTGGTTCACTAATGCCCTTTATGGAAGGAAATCTGCCATCCCTACCTGGTCTGGCCTACATGTGACTCCAGACCCACAGTAATGTGGTTGACCCTTAATTTCCCTTGTTCAGAGGGCATTTAGGGGTAGGCAATAAATACCCACAGTACCCACATCCTCTGATTGAATAAACAAAGGTCCCACAGTAATGTGATTGACTCTTAACTGGTCTCTGAAATGGCATAGCAAGCCACTAAGTTCAAGGGAAATTAGGGATGGGCAACAAGTGCTGGCCTTGCCTACATCCCATCAAAGAATAAATAAAATGACCTCAATTTTAATAGAAATTTATCATAACACAAACACTTCATGCAAGGGATCTGCTTCATGACTCTTGGCCTGAATGTTGTTGATTAAAACTGAGCACAATATTCAACGTGGGTGTGTCCAGAATACAGCACTGTTTTAACATCACATTTCCCAGTCCCACCTCTCCCCCCCCACCCCCCACCCCCCACCCCCCACCCCAAGTTCAAGCCTGCTTCCCAGGGGCCAGGAGCAGGTGTCTTCCTCAAACTGACATCACTGCTGTCATAGGTTTCCCAGTATTTCTTCCCTGTGATAGTTCCTTAACCATAGTTTGTTCTCACATATTTTACTTCCACTAGCAGTTTTTGAGTGAAAAGTTTATCAAAGGCATTTCAGAACTCTAAGTATATTCTACTGCCCATTTAGGATGGTAGTTCTTCAATAAAATCAAGGAGATTCATCGGGCAGGTTCTTCACTTCAAAAGTTATGTTGTTATTACTTATTAGATTACTCTCACATAAAGAAATCGCTCATGTTCTCTCCTGATTAATTCCATTATTTAGCTAGGCACTGATGCAAACTGAAATGAAAGCAGCAAATGTTGAAAATATTCAGCAGATCTAACAGCTCTGTGGAGTAAAAATCAGAGTTAAGTTTTCAGGTTGATGACTTTCCGACAGAACTCCTTTATGGGAATTCTGAAGGTGAGAAGAAGGGTCTGCTGTGCAGGAAGAAGACTCCTGGCCAAAGAAGTGGACATGGAGACCAAAGTGATGGAAGGCGAGCTCATTATCCTGCCGGGCTTGAAATTCGTTGAGGTTTTAGCAAAAGGGCTGAGACCTTTGCTAAGGACTGATTGTTCAGCGTCAAAGAGGGGAAGATCAGAGGATATCATGAAAACATGGCAAGGGGTGAGATTGGAAGAAAGGATGGAGGCAGAGTACAGTGAAGTGGAAGAAGGGGCATTGGTATCCATGAGTTATTGAAGCTTGTGATCCATACTACCTGAAAGAAAGAAAGCAAGGTTTTTTTTGTAAAAGTGCCAGATGTGGTAAACGATGAAATGGAACTGTGGACCAGGATAACTTTGAGATGGAGTATATCGGTGGTGCTGGAGAATGAGGTTGGCAGCTTGCATGTGGCAACATATGGTGTTCAGCTTGCAGTGACAGCAGTCGCTCACAGACCGCTGAATGTCTAGGAGATATTTCTAATGGTGGATGGATCCAAAACATGAAGGTTGGAATTTCAATTGGAATCCACAAGTTAGAGCTGCAGACATTTTCTAAGGAAGGATATGTAGCTGTGAAAGTGTTTCTTTTTTTCTAGATAGTTAACCAAACACGGAAAGAGAAATAAAAACCAATGAAGGCAAACAGGGTAGAAGAGACAAATGGAAATCCTGTCAGAGAAAGGAACAGAGATTCATCAAGGTAGGCATTCCTGGAAGAGAAGTGGCAGTAAATTAAACACTAATGTAAAAGCAAAATCTGTCCAGATGGTGTAAATCTGGAAAAAATTGGCAGAAATGCCAAAAAATACTTAGTAGGTGGGTGAACATCTGTGGAGAGAGAAACGGAGTTAACATTTCAGATCAATAACCCTTCATCAGGCTCTAATGTTACAGTGATCACTTTTTAGTTCCCTGAATTAGATATGTCCCTTTCTTTGAACAAGGACTCTGTTAACTTGTTTTCAATCTAGTGACACCTCCCCAACAAGAGGATCATTAATACTGCACACATTTTAGCACAGGTATTCTGAATATCATGGGATAGATTTCATCCATCCATGGGTAATTGTTCATCTTGAACCCTCAAGCCTACTTAGAAATTCAATTCTTGTTGAGGTAGTGGAAATCAGGAACTCTCCCCTCCCCCCCACCATAAAAACTGCTGAGACAACGTTAATTAAACATTTCAAAATTGAAATTGATGGATTTAGTTAGGCAAAGTTATTGGGAGTCCTGGAACCAAGGGAGGTAGATGGAGAATCATGATGTGGATCAGCCATGATCTATTTGAGTGCTGGGGCAGGCTTGAGAGGCTGAATGACCTATCATGTTCCTTTGTTCCTACAATGTTAAAGACCTTAAATCTCCACGTTGCTTTCATCACAGTAGGGCATATTTCTCTAGACTTTCTAATTAATTCTTCAAATAAACGTCAACTGAAATTATTCTCTGCTCAACAGATCAGCCAATGTATGGGAATAATCATTATTTGGAAACTCTATGTAGTTACACTTTAGAATTAACAAATTTGAACCAGCCAAAATATAAAAATATTTCAGAGTTTGTGGCCGGTTTAAAATTAAACCCAAGGGAAATTTGTTGAGTGTAAGTTCTATCTCAAAGTGGAAAAAGTAGTAAGATAGAAGATGAGCATAAACAACAATCAGTTTAATTTTGTACTCTCATTATTGACAAAACCATGAATATTATTCCCTAGATGACTTTGAAATGGGTTTTCAAATCTTCCAGCTGAAGGATTTTGAGCAATCCGACATGGAATTTTCGGTGCCTGCTTTTACGGTGGGCTAGGTAAAGATTATCGAATGATAACTGTTGGGACAACACTCATTTGGGAACTGTGGATAAGGAAATTGATTTAAAATCCTCCATTAGCAGTTGAATATTTAGCAAAAGAGCACAATGGGTTAAAGTATGAACAGCAAAGAAAGAATATGCGAAACTAATGCAATCAAAACAAAATTACAGGTAGACTAATTTGATAGCATGCTAAGGAACAGGTTATTTGTAATGAAATGCCAATTGAGCAAAGGCCTCTGGGCCATAATTGTTTATTGCTCAAGCTACCTTGAAAAATGAGGCATGGTAGACTGACTGGAACCTGCTGTACTGTTCAGGGACACTTATTCATTCTCCTGGCAATGAAAAATGAGGAAAAATAACAAAGGAAGAGCCAGGACTGCTGCTTTGCTGAATTTTAAGAAATAAAAATAAAAGAACCAGCTTATTCTACCAGCAACAGACTCAGAAATCAAAGGTGTGCATCATGACTAACTACACTGATTGCAAGGAAGATATCAAAGGACCAACCCCTTCAACTTTCCCAGAACCAGGATCTGAGCACCCTTGATGCTGAGTTGTGCTTCTAGGATAAGGTTGTATAATTATGTCACCTGTTGCGTTCAAATGCAAATAAAATTATCTAGACTGTTTACATACATTTTAGAATATTCGTTGATTTTTGACCTGTTGGGCCCAACTAAGAGAAAACCCTACACACCTGTTACCCTGCTACCAAAGGAGGGCACAGATGGCACTTTAATTTGCAAATACTTAAAAGATGAGAAGTAGCAACAGGAGCCTAAAATTCCATGAGCCCCACAGGAGACGATAACTGATCAGTCTGCCGGCCCGTGACCACTGGCACTGACCCCTTACAGGTATACAGAGTGATAGGATGGTTAATTAATTGATTTCAATGTTTTGGGCAGGTACCCATGCCACTGGGGGAAAGCTGGGAGGTTTGGTAAAGGGTGCTATCTACCAAAACATCTGTCATTTTTCTATTATAGTCCATTATAAGGGAATCAAGCATGTTAATAATCTTTGGGGGGCCAGGCCACAACATTAGCCTGAATCTCAGATCGGCTGTTGATCCACAGATGGCAGGCTAGTACATGTGTTCTCACTTGGTGTGCAGATCATCAACTGTTCTGCCAAGGATGGGGCACAGAAATGCTGCCTTATGCAAAACGGGTGTGCCACAAATGACAACTGAGCACTTATGTAACATTAGGGCACATAAAGTGGAGCTTGCACTGTGAAAACTCTGCATAGATGTACTGGTCTTGCGCAGACAAACCAGAGGTCCATACAATGACCATTGGAAGCCAATCAAGAAATGGCCATAAAACTTTTCAATGTTATATATTTGTGAAACCAGAATAAGAAAACATACAAAAATACCACAGGCCTCAGTTGGTTCAGACTCACCCCTTGCCTTCAGCACCCTTCATCCCAAGGACCCACCTGCCTGCTAGTTTGGTACTGGAGTTGGACTGAATTCACCACATCTTAAATCAAAAAGCATGTTTAGTGCCCAAAATTCACCAGTTCCATTGAAAGGAAACCAAAAACTTGGCTCAAGCCTTGGGTTTGTAGATGGAACAATTGTTCTTCCACGTTGCCACCTGGTTTGTCATAAGGGGTGTAGCTGAGGTTCAAAATTCTCCCATAACATGTTAATAGTGAAAAGAGCTTTAGGACTAAATTGGCTGCTTCTCAAAAATGGGCATGGGGATTGTAATGCACAATTAACCCAGGTGCCTTGACTGACTTGTAAGCCAACTTCATGCTACCTCCTCAATTTGCGGATTTCTGCGTCCATCTGGTGCCAACTGAGCTGTTCATTGGCTGCACACGGGTGTGGTAGCACAGTAGTTATGTTACTAGATGAGTAATCCAGAGGACTATCCAGAAATATGGGACAGAATTTTTGATACTGCCTTCCATTACTGATGTCAGGATGAAATGTGGGCTGGGAGCCCAGAAATTCCCGTGGTAGGACAGCGCAGAAGACTCCAGGAGTCCGGCCCAATTAAGTATGCCGGGCTTCCAAGTCTTGAGGACCAATAGGAGACACTGAAAAATTGACAGTCCACTGTCAAAAGTGAATGCTGTTGAAGTATGTAGGGTGACGTTAGGGTGCATCTATTCCCTGGTGCTGGCCACAAATGGGTCATGTCTGAAGGGCCAAAAGAGTTCAGGCCATAGGACAGGAAGGGGAAAGTCCCACCATACTATTGGGTACTGCCATATTTGTGGCCATTTATTAACGTGGCACCTTGCCCATTGAATGGAGCCTTCGGATTCAAAGGCTACCCAGCCTGGCACTGAGAGCCCACCACTATTTCACCCATGGCCTCCTGGCTTGATGGTCACCACTTGACGGTACCGCTGGAAAATCCAGACAGCATCAGGAAAGTGTCCTTAATTAAGCACTCAAGGAGGTCAACTGGCTACTCACTGTGGCCAGTTGGGTAGCCAATCCTGGTGTCACCACACCCTCTGCAGAGTTCCATGGAGGCTGGAACGTGTCGTGGAGCTAGGATTTCCCTCCTGTTTTCAGAACACCTCCAGAGCCGTCTCCACTGGCCCATGAGTTCAAATTTCACCATGGCAGCTGGGAATTTTAACTCAAGTAATTAAATAAATTTGGAATAAAACACTATTATCAGTAAATGTGATCAGATTGCCACAAAAAACCCATCTAATTTACTAAAGTCCCTTAGGGAAATAAATTTGCCGTCCTTAATGGTGTCTGTCCTGGATGGGATTCCTAACACACAACAATTTGGTTGACTCTTAACTGCACTCTGAAATGGCCTCGCAAGCCACTGACTTGTACCAAACTGCTACGACAAAGTACAATAAGCAGTTCAGGAAAGTGTTCACTTTCTCAAGGGCTATTCCGGATGGGCATTAAATGCCTGCCCTGCCAGCAATGCCCAAATCACATGAACGAATAAAAAAATCAGCAAACTTTCCAAAATCCTAGCACTATTGAAAACTAAGCAGCCACTTGGCAGTACAGAACTTGAATATTGGTGAAAAGAGAGACATATTGCCAAAGCTTTTCATCTTACACTCATTAGGACAAACACAAGAATGCCAAATTTCAAACAAATACAACAATTTATACCACAGGAGAATGGGGTGCTGATTGATTGGTCGAGGTGTTGCAATCGAGAAAGCAACAGGAACTAAAGGCTCCCCAAGCTCCCAGGTAATTCAAAAAGGCACAAGGCTTCAACATATTCCTTATGTTTGAAGAGGCAAACATGGCAACATCTTAGCCAATCAGAGTTGACTTGCCAACCAATCAGCACCCCTTTCTCCTGTGGTATAAGTTGTTGTGATCGTTTGAAATTTGGCTTTCTTGCTTTTGGCCTGATGAGTGCAAAGATGAAGAGCTTCAGCAACATGTCACTCTTTTCAGCAATATTAAAACTAGATGCACTTCTTAAAGGGAGGTGCATTATGGCTGCTGCAGATGGTGGCAGTATTGCAGAAAGTGCACCTGTGCTGAGAAATGGTGAGCATTGACACAACAAGGAGTCAATGACCCCCAAAGTTTTTGGAACTTTGCACTGGAGGTCTTGGTGGAGGAGATAGACTTTTGATGTCTCTTAATGTTTTTCCTGAGGATTAGTGAGGTCTCACTAATACTATGCTTTCTAGTTTTACTGAACCTTGATGAGGCTTTGCTTCCCTTTGACAGACTTGAGATAGTTTATATAGTTTAACTTCAAACCTTTTATTAAGAACTATTTACAAAGACCTCAGGGTAAGCACATTGTATTCAGGACACAGACTATTCTTCTCCTAACTCTCTTGGAGTCTCTCAGTCATCTGACTGCTGATGTCACAGTCACATCATTAATATCATCTTGGTCTCATTAACATATCCGTTAACCCATTACTCTACATTTACCCAAGTATAATCTCAAACGGTTACATTCTTTTGTTAAACTATTTACATGATATTTTCCAACATCTGCAAACCTCCTGCACTGTTACAGGTTCTATCTAACTCCTATCCTTTACCAACCAACCCCCTTCCCCCCTCCCACCCCTCCAAGTTACTGTTACAAAGGGCTTCAACCTCCAACAGTCTTCTTGGCTTTCTCGTTGGACACTGTGGATATATGTGGTCACTCTTCTTTTTCCTGGAAGAAAAACACATTGCTGGAATGGGATAGCAGCTTCCAACAACCGCTGGTAACTGGACTGTGATCTCTACGATGATTGAACTGCAAGGGTTGTGAAACCCTTTCAATGAAAGACTGATTCAAGAGAGAAGCCTTCAGGACATGGACAAGCATACTCTCTAGAGTAGGAAGAGGATGTAGTAGCATTCGGTCTGGAACCTTCTGCTTCCTCTTTGCATACTGGGGAAAGGCCTGAGAAGATGAAGCATTTGCAATTTTGACAAAGAATTTCACAGCTGTATCATTCACTGTTGCATGGACGATGAAAGGAGTATTCAAAATCTGAGATTTGGATAAATCTAAAAGATAAGAAGGAGAATGACGAAGATTTTATAGAAATTGCAGAATATGAAGAAAACACAACTTCCTTAATACATATAGGGCAGTACTTGCCCTTTCTGTAGATTGCGGTAACATTTCCACACTTGTTTCAACATGAGGCTGCTCCAGTGTAGGTAATGGGATGACAGTGTCCACATAAGAAGGTAAGACTATGCCAACTGCAACAAGGGAATAATTCTCCTGAACTGGATCTAGATGAAATTCTTGTATAGGACTCTTCAGCATAGAAGTTCTGTCGGTTTGGACCTTGCTTCTCCAGTGAAGAACGGTTTAAGGGTAAGCACTATTTGCTGATGAGATTCAAGGCCAGAATCTTGTGTCTGTTGGGTGCACGCAATCAGTGGGACTGGAAGCGGATGTGAAATCCACTTCTGCCTGACACTTGAAAAAATGCGATTTAGTGCTGGGTGGGCAATTAAGGCCTGCCCAGCATGAAACGTAGCACTCAATAAGTTCAGCAGTCTGGGCAGGATAAGGAGCGTGATAGGCGCCAGGTGCAGATGCAGCTCCAAACCAACCTGCGCTGGCAGACAGACTTCCTGTTGTCTCTGCGGGCTCCTCTCAGGACACTCTGGATGACCGAAGCAGCTCGTTCACCCCTCTGCCAGTGACAACGGCGACAGAGGAGTGCCCAGCCATGGCGCTGGATGCACCCTCCCAGGTGGTGGCCGCTCAAGCTCCACCAACCAGAGGATGACTCCCAAGGTCATCAGGGCCAACAGGATAGCAAAGTCAGCAGGCTGCCTCCAATGCCACTGTCAGTGGGGGAAGGGGAGTTGGATGGGCACCAAGACACAGTGCTCGCAAATGAAAGTTTAAGGCAACATTTGCATATAACCACTGGTAAGATAATTTCATTTAATCAGTGCTTTGTATTTCTTTTTGAGTAAATGTTAACACATTATGTTTCTTTCCTTTTTTGTTACTCTTGAGAAGAGATAAATATTGATTTTGTTTTAATGGCCTGAGTATGCTTAATATTTTTCATAGGTGCAGGGCACAACAGTGGCTTATGATAGATGGCAGGTGCTGGAAACTTAATTAGCGAGGTTGCGAGTTGAATTTGAGGTCATTGGATTGGTTCATCATTAATGTCTAGTAAGGAGGTATCATCTTTGGCATGAACTCGAAGCAATGCCCTGGCAGCCTTGTTGAACATGCAAAGAATCAAGGCCTCTCTGGTGTCCCTGCCTCCCTGAAGGTTCCTCACGTCTGCCTTTAATTCTTCTCTCCATGCCTCCTTGGGATCCTCATCAGATCCATCACTTGGGTCATCCTCTGCAGTCAGCGGAGCTGTCTCACTATCCTCATCCTCCAGTGGTTCCCTGCTTACCAGAGCCAGGTTGTGCAGAGCGCAGCATGGAACAACTATAAGTGAGATACGCTCTGGAGGATACTCTCCCTGATCATTCCAGGCATCTGAACCTAATCTTCAGCTGCCCAATTGTCCTCCCCACCATCGTCCTTGTGGAGGCAGGACTTCTGTTCTACCTCTCCTTCACCTCTGCTCTTAGGTGCTGGAGTGGGGTCATGAGCCACCTTTTCAAGAGATAGCCCTTATCACCCAGGAACCATCTATCCAAACGAGCAGGAGCAACGAACAGACTTGGCACCTGTGAATATCACAAGATGTAAGCATCATGTGAACTGCCAGGGTAATGGGCACAGGCTTGCAAGATCTCTGTCTTGTGGTCACAGATAATCTGCATATTCATTGAGCCGCAACCCCTTCTAGTTCTCAACGGCTCCCGGCTCACCTGCAGGCATCTTGATGGCCACATGAGGACAGTCGATGGCACCCTGGATGAGGGGAAAGCCTGCAATTGCTGCAAAGCATCTGGCTCTCTCAGCTTGGCTGACCTCATCCATCCGGTAGTGGATAAATGTCATCACCCGTCTGAAGATAGCATCAGTGATGAGCTTGATGTAGCCATGGGTAGCACATTGCAATACACCACATAAATCCCCATGACTTCTGGAAAGAACTGGTGGGGTAGAAGTTGAGGGCCACTGTGACCTTCAGAGCCACTGACATAAGTTGTTCGCCCACAAAGTTGGAGGTGATCTCTAGCCCAATCATCTGGCATATGGTGGTGGGACTGTCTTTAGGGAGGTGAACCTCCTTTGGCACTGGACTTCGAACATGTTAAGGTAGTTACCTGTACACTCTGGCTGCAGGGTGGTGACTTCTCCTGTGCACCCCTCCCCCTTGCACTCTGCTGGCCCTGCACACCCTGTGCTTATGCCTCTCCTCCCAAAGATCTCTCCCTGGCTTGCTGCCTGTGTTCATTTGGCCTCCTCTCCCTGCTGCCCCTCTCTTCCTCTTCTGAGGAGGTCCCACCAGCTGAGTATACTATCTACATTAGATGAGATGCACAAGGCACTGTGCATTGTGACAATGAGTGCACTCTGCTGCAACCCTCAGACAGAGCTGCCAAAAAAAATGAAGTCCTCAAAGAAAGCTAGGCAGGCTTAGAATGCAAAAGCAATTAACAGGTAATCTCTCAAAGCTATGAACTATGACACCAACAAAATTTCAACTGAACTGAAAATGCTTGTGCTCCGGGTGACCTTTTATCCCGCCCTTGCATGACAATTTGATGAAAACATGCTGGCCACCTGCCTCTTTTGCCCATGCGACAAGTGCAAAATCACACAGGCAACGTAAAATCACTTCCTATTGGGTTCATAAATGGTTTAATTGGACCTTTAAATGTCGGCGGGCACGACTCCGACTCCCGCGCGTGCCTGTCAACCGTACTATTGAATGCATGCATGATGACATCAGGATGCACACCTGATGTCTTCTCGCGCTATTTTACTCGCATTCAGGTTGGGTGCATGCCTGCTTTCAACACGCAAAATTCAGGCTTAACTGTGGACTGCTATTTACTTTCACAGACTATCAGGCTATGCATTTCCTCCAATGGTCTAATCGAACTTGGAATCAAGCATTTCTTTCTCCATGGATGGCTCACTGTGGTCAGCCAGCGATTTACAATGCATCTCATAGTTTGTACAGTTTAAGGTCAAACCTTTTATTAAGAACCATTTACAAAGACCTCAGAATAAGCACATGGTATTCAGGAGACAAACTGCTCTGCTTCTAGCTCTTTTGAAGCCTCTCGGTCATCTGACTACTGATGTCATGGTTATATCATTAATATCATCATGGTTCAGTGGGACAAAGATATGACTTCAGCTCTTCGGCAGATACCTCAGCTGACTCCTCAAAAAAGGTAACAGGGGCTTCAGATACCTTGGCAGTGGAGTCAAAGAATGTAACTATCTCTAGGACCTCTTCTTCCAATGGATTATCTGCTTCTGCAACAGCCTCCTTCTCATGACTTTTGTCAGGAAAGAGCCAACCTAGTAGTCTAGTGGGCCTAGTAGCTCCTCTAGCAGACGGTCACTGTCTTTCAGTGTCTTCCATTTCCCCATCTTCTAGCCCATCTGCAAAAAGAATTGGGAGATCTGCAATCTCCCCCTGTGGTCCAGTGGATGGTGCTTCCACAATAAAGAATGGCTCCACAGCGTAATGAATGAACTACACATGCTGTTGTTGAATCAAAGTTTGTTAATTCTTCAACCAACTTTGGAAATTCCTCCTTGAATGGTAGTTTGTTGTCCTAAACTGAGGCCTCACTGAGAACTGAGAGCTTCTGTACAAGAACAGATCTAAAACATGCTGACCTGCTGATCATAAATATAGGCTGATTCTGTGGCATAATGGTAATATCACTGGACTAATAATCCAGAGGCCCAGGCTAATGTTCTGGGGACATCTGTTCAAATCCCACCATGACAGCTTGTTCTCAGTAATAGTGGCCATTAAATTATATAATTAAAAACCCCTCTGATTCACTAATAGGGAAGGTAATCTGCTGGGCTGGCTGATATGTGACTCCAGACCCATTATAATGTAGTTGACTCTTAACTGCCCTCTGAAATCATCCAGCAAGCCATTCATTTCAAGGGTAATTAGAATGGGCAGGCAACAAATGCTGGCCTTGCCAGTAATACCTATATCTCATGAAAGATTTTTTAAAAATTCTCTTCGTGTTTCATTTGTGGTGGTGAACTGACCCTTCACTTGGAGGTTTGTGCTTCCGGGCCCTTATAGCTTAAAATCAGATGGGTAAATTCCAACTTCTTTCAGCCAATTTAGAAGCCAGTCCAATCTGTCTGATAAGACAGAGACTCCTACACCAGTGTCGAGTTTAAATTCAGGTCGTAGCCTTCAACTTCCAACTGAGAAGAGCAAAACTGCTCATCAGCTTCTTTGATATCTCCTAGGAAATCATCTGGTTGAAGAGGTATATCTCCTATTTCTTTCCTTGCATGTTGTTCTTGATTTACAAAACTGTTTAAAGTGACCAGTCCTGCCACAGAGAAAGCATTCAGCTCCCCCTGCTGGGCAGTCTTCATGACAGTGCTGTCTGTTCACACCACATCTAGAGTATCTGATTGTAGATGGAAGAATTCTCCCCACCCCCTCGCTAGTTTTGGCGGGCTTTTTGCTGGGCGGAGCTCCCAACCTTGGTACTATGTACTGGAGCAACCCCTCCTGAGCTTTGGCATCACCTCAAATTACACCATGATTTTGGCCTACCAAGTGATTGGTTTGGCCTTCTCTGGGGTCAGATCCTCTTGTAATTGTGACAAGTCGGATGGCGTGTTGTCAATGATGCCGACTACAATGCAGTCTCTAATCAATTCAAGTTTTAAATCTCCATGACCACAGATACATGGTAACCAATACAGATTATTAATGAAGGAAACAATGGACTCCCCTGGCTTTTGGGCTCTCTGATTAAATTTTTCCCTCTCTATAACCAAATTCTTTTAGGGGCTGAAGTATTTCTCAAAGGCCTCCATCACCTCTTCATATGATGCTGAGGCTTCCTCAATGCCTTGCTGTGCAAGGACATCATCAGCTATGGCTCCCAAAAGCATATTTCTGAGGTTTCCCTTGTAACCCTGAAGCTATTTGGTACCTTTCAAACTGACTCTTCCAGAGCTCCCATCACTGTCCTTGCTCTGGACCTCTGATGTGTTGGAAAGGCTGTGGAAGTGGTATGGCTGTTTAGTGACTAGCGACATTGCTTTCACTGTTCCCTCAGCAGGGTTCTTTTTAGGTCCGATATTCGTCACTGCTAAGACAATTTTCTTCTCTCGCTGGTCATCACCTGTGGGTTGCCGATCTGTAGCTGCAGTTTGCAAGACTCTGGCCTCCAGCCACTTTGTTTCAATGCCTTTTGATGTTGATCCCAAGCGTTAGTGAGGTTTTACTAATGCCATGCTTTCTAGTTTTACTGAACCTTGATGAGGCTTTGCTTCCCTTTGACAGACTTGAGATAGTTGGTATAGTTTAAGTTCAAACCTTTTATTAAGAACTATTTACAAAGATCTCAGGATAGGTACATGGTATTCAGGAGACAGACTGTTCTGCTCCTAGTTCTCATTCATCTGACTACTGATGTCATGGTTATATCATTAATATCATCATGGTCTCATTAACATATCCATTAGCCCATTATTCTACAACAGAGAGGAAGAGAAATGTCCTGTATCCCCGGGGATGGGGTTGTGGGGGGAATGTGCTGCAGAGGCACTCCAGCCACATGGTCAAAAGACATTGGGAGCAAAGAACCATGAATGTTAATCAAAAGAGTCTAGTTCTGAGGATCTGAATGCAGTGCTACCTGCAGTTTATTGTCCTCACCTGAGTGCTCAAGATCAGTGAATACATCTTCAAAGGCCAAATCCTACCAATTGCACCACTAGCTTCAGCCACTATTCAATTCATCACATCTCCTTCACTCACTAAGCAATAATATCTACCAATTGTCACATACACCTAATGGTCTGAACTTTACCTCATCCTCACATACGTGGCTCTGCTGTAAACCTCATACCCACATCTCACAGCTTGCACATACTGCCAGCTATTCAACCATGACAGACACACCAGCCAAACAGATTACATGACACTCACAGTCACATTTTACTCTCCCTTACAAGGTAGTGCACAACCGGAGGCAGCAGGAGCTAACTGGAGGAGGAAGAGGATAGGTGTGCCTGCATATTCTAAACTCCACGGAGGAGAGGGCACTGGCTATTATTGGGATGATGGTTGTTGAGGGTATAGCCAGTGGTGTGACTAAAACCATCATAAGTGACTGAATTCTCACACCCAGTCTTTATTCTTCCATTCGACTTCCCCCTCATCCCACAATCTCTTCGGATTTACAAGCTGCAGATGGTGTAAGCAATCACCTCTTATCTTTCCCTTCAGAACTCACCACAAACCTAGCCTGTGCATTAATCTTTTCAGATGCTCAAGAGCTGAAACATAGCCAGGCCACGAAGGAACACCAACAACAGGATGTTGATGAAGACACGGCATCTTCAATTGATTTCACACTCTCAGCCAACAGCTCAGATGCTAACACTGCGCATACTTCAGAGGATAGATTAGAGCTGGAACAGCATGAGGTAGGATACCGATCATGAATGTGCTGCAACCAAGGCAGCGAACAAGGATACGTCAGGTGCCAGCTACTAAAGGGTACGATCACACATAAGTTCCGCTGTAGAGGACCCAGATGAGGAATTTGAGTGGGCAGCCTGGAGAAGAGGGTGAATGGGTATACACCACAAAATGCTTGGTGCATTAAGAAACCTGCTAGAAAGCCTGCGTTCAAAGCCAAGGGGCATGGAGGAGTCCAGCACCAACTTGACAGGATTTTGTGCAGAACTTGGAGCCAATTCTGTCCAGTATGAAGTGGTGGCCAACTCCATGAGGACACTTATGGGCCCAACCTTGATGCAGCATCTGATGGCCAAAGTCACAACTTCCATTGCAACACAGGCAGCAGCCACCCAACTTCTGAGTATTGCAGTGGAAACACTGATTGCAAGGTGGATTAGAGTTCAAAGGAGCTTGCAAGGTGTCACAGCAGACCAGCAAGCAGTCCTCCAACAGTTTATTAGGATTGTGGAGGCACCCGCTGGGAGCAGTGGCAGTAGTTCCATGGAGTACAAACCTGCTTTCCCTTCTCAGGGAGACAGCATTCATCCTCCCACCCCTGCTACTCTGCCAGTGCACTTGCTGTTTCCAATCAGTCAATCAGTCCAAACTCCATGTCTTCACCAAAGTCAAGATGGTGCAGTTGCAGCTGGGCCTTTGAGGCTCAGGGTTGTTTGAGGTCATCCTCCAAGAATTTTCTCCACGGCAGGTTTCTAACAGCCGTGTTGCAGCTGCTGAAGTAGCACTATGTAGGAGCACAAGGACAGGCAAAGGTACACGGAAGATAGGTGCTACGGGAATGCACAAGGGTGAATAGTTGACATTTGCATGCAGTAGGGCATGCTTTGATTTATAAATTAGATTTGGAATGATTATTTTGTGTTGGATATTAGTTTTGCTTTTGAGGTCAACTATGGTGGTCAGTGACAAAAGGACGGTAAGGAGGGGAATTTTATGCCATCTCTCGTGGCATCTTTGGAGGCATGGAGGACATTTATTCATCCTGCGGCCTTCCTGTCTCCATGAAAGTTAAGTCCGGGCGGGAAGGCCCTAGGTCGGACTTTCTGCCCAGTTGCTAATTGAGGCCCTTAAGTGGCCAATTAATGACCACTTAAGGACCTAATCTCGCTGCCACTGATATTAACTCAGCTGTGGGTGGGCCTGACATGAGGCGTGCAGGACAAGTAAAATTGTGTAGGCTGCTTGTGGTCTCCCAGAGGGTGACAAGGCTGGAGGGAGCCTTCCTTCAAATTCACAGTGCCTGATCAAGGAACCCGGCACTGAGAAGGTTGGAGGGGGAGAGCACGCTGAAAACCAGCCCTGCCCCTTGCTACTGAATCCCCTACACAGCCTCCCCCACAACTTACACCTTGTGAAACCTTCCTGCCATGACTTACCACTGGCCTTGGTTGCTCCTTGATCCTGGCCCTCCATTGGGTGTTGTTCCAGCAGCACACACCACCTCCCTGGTGACACTGGAGAGCAAACTCTGCTGGCCCCTGATTGACCGGAAGCTGTCAAGGGGTGGGGTTTCCATTCTCTGGATCCTTGATCCTAGGGAAGGCCTGCTGGTGGCCACTTAATTGCCTGAGGGGCACTTAATACCAGCGGTCTTCCCAGAGGAGGCACCATGGGTCCCTTAGCAGCTCTTCAGCTGAGACAAGGCCCCTGACGCCTCCATTAAATCACCCCCACGAAGGTGGGGGAATGTTGGCGATTGGGGAGTTGTGGTTCCCAGAAGGAAAAAACAGTTCAGACCAGTACTCTTATTTCCCCAGTTTTTACAGGTGTTCCATTTTAAGGTATACAAGACTAGTTCGAACCAGTATTTTTATTTCCCAGTTTAATTTTTTTTTCCCTTCTGAGTTGTGGTTGCTGCTATCACACTTGAATTGTTTTTTTCAGAACAGCCAGGACAGAATGGAGCTATCTAAGCCCCCACCTTTTTTTTCTCTTTCTCTTCTTCCTCCTCCTTTTCTCATCTAACCACTGTATTGCGGGTGGCAAGAACTGTCCCCTCAAAATGATGAGGTTGTTCAGCATTCAGTTGACCACCATAAACCTGGAAATCCACTCTGCTGTACACTATCCAGCTTCTTTAGAGATGGCCTGTTATTGGAAGAGGGTTTCAGTCCACTAATGTGCTGGAACAACACCCATATTTCACATGGCAGCATGGCTTTCATTGTATGCATGCTGCACATATGAGTGTGAGTTATGCACCAAAGTTATCAGCCATGTTGGCAGCAGGTGGCCCCTGTCGCCCAGTAGCCACACTATAGTTTGCTGTGATTCTTCAAATGCAGCTTGCATAGTGGACTGCCACAGAATGAAGGCATCATAACTATTGCCAGGATATCAGGCACTGACCTGCATGATATGCTGCCTCTGATGACACGCCATCTGGACGTTAAGGCAATGGAATCCCTTTTGGTTCCAGTGTGGAGCAGACTTAACATACAGCATCCACAAAGCAATATGCATTCTTCATAGGGAAGCCTACAACAATCCTAACAAAGCTGTATGCATGCTCCACCTGCTGGTCTTTGGCAAGGGAAAATAAAATGAAGTTAGCTCTCTTTAAATAGGGAGCCTCGATAACCTCCCTTATGCAACAGTGGACAGCAAACTACAAGATGCTGCAATCCTCTTCAGTACTAGTCTGGAAGAACCACGTGTATAACAATTCATTGTCACGACCACAGCCATGGCAATGTTGCCTTTCCCTGCTCTGAGGTAGTAGTTGGGGAAGCAACAGACAGCAGGTTTCAGTGTGGACATCCTTATTGAAACACAGATGGCTTATTGTTCCTTACTAAGGTTCTGGTAGTAGAATTGCCCTCTGAACATTAAGATAAAAGCAAAATACTGCATATGCTGGAAATCTGAAACAAAAACAAAAATAGCTGAAAAAACTCAGCAGATCTGACAGCATCTGTGGGGAGGAATACTGTTAACGTTTCTAGTCCATATGACTCTTCATCAGAACTAAGGAAAAATAGAAATGAGGTGAAATGTAAGCTGGTTGAGGGGGGTGAGACAGATAGAGCTGGATAGAGGGCCAGTGATAGGTGGAGGCAAAGAAGAGATTGCCAAAGATGTCATAGACTAAAGGACAAAGGAGTGTTGACGGTGGTGATATTAGCTAAGGAATGTGCTAATATTAAGGGTAGAAAGCAGGACTAGCAAGTGACAGATAGCCCTAGTGGGGGTGTGGTATTGGTAAGGGATCGAAATAGACTGAAAGGAGATAAAACAATGGATGGAAATAAATGTATAAATAATAGAAAAAGGTGGGAAAAGAAAAATATATTTTAAAAGTGTATTAAAAAAATGATAATTTATTTGAAAAAGAGGGATTGGAAGGGGAGTGGGAATGGAGGAGAGAGTTCATGATCTGAAGTTGTTGAACTCAATGTTAAGTCCGGAAGGCTGTAAAGTGCCTAATTGGAAGATGAGGTGCTGTTCCTCATTGAGCTTCATAGGAATATTGCAGCAGGCCAAGGACGGACATGTGGGCATGAGAGCGGGGTGGTGTGTTGAAATGGCAAGCGACAAGGAGGTCTGGGTCATGCTTGCGGACAGACCGAAGGTGTTCCGCTAAGTGGTCACCCAGTCTATGTTTGGTCTCTCCAATGTAGAGGAGGCCGCATTGGGAGCAACGAATGCAGTAGACTAAATTGAGGGAAGTGCAAGTGAGTGCTGCTTCACTTGAAAGGAATGTTTGGGCCCTTAGACGGAGAGGAGGGGGAAGTAAAGGGGCAGGTGTTGCACCTTCTGCGGTTGCATGGGAAGGTGCCGTGGGAGGGGGTTGAGGTGTAGGGGGTGATGGAGGAGTGGACCAGGGTGCCCCCTGAACACCCTGGGTAGGTACAGCCTGCTACTGAGACCCCTTTCCTCCTCTTCTTCCTTCCTCTTCCAGCAGCTTGTCATGCTCTGTGTCACTTCTGTACATTTTCCTGGTCATGCTTTATTCCAAGTTTGGGATCAACTGGTTTGGCAGAAGCGTTGAAGTCAGCAAAAATTCCTTCAGCAGCTGCCACACCACTTGTTGCAGACACTTACAACTTGAAAGAACTATGGAAAGCAGCAAACATTTGTATGATCATAGCAAAAACCAGAATTAATCAGCCATTAACTAACCTGTAAGTGATGAACGATGCCTTTAAATTGCAATGGTAGGAGCATGTGCATCTTGCTGCTTAATGTGTATTTAACTATATAAGGTTAAGATAGAGCATTTCCTGAAGTGCTGAGCTCCAAAATAGCACCACTGACATCAAATGAGCATTGTACTCTTATTGAAGTCATGGTTTGCCTTCTCTGCATATTTCTGGCAGACATTAGCTGTGCACACGCAAAAGCCCACACCAAATGGTGTCTGGCACAATTCACAGAAGTCACATTGGATGTCATTTGAGTCCCCAAGTGCCATTCATAGCGCCAAACAATGGGCACTATAGTGAGCCTAATTTCGTCCTTACATTTTGTATTGCTCCATGTAAATCTACTGGTCATTTGCAGGGTTTCCTATTTTATGTAATACTTACTATTCCGAAATGATTTCTCTTTTTTTGATGCTTCCTCAATGTGCTCGAAAAGGTCTGGCAAACTTTTACTTTTCAAAGAATACTTCTTTTTCACTGCATTAGATAGAGATTCAATGTTAATTAGTTACTTGAAACAATTACCAATTGGTAGCTCCAAAGCTATACTGTAATAATCACTAAAACGTCCTTTTCATCTGATGGCTCATTGACCTGATGGTCAACTTTTTGTGCACATATGCATGTGCTTTTACATCAAGGCTCTAAAACTCTGGAGGCCTTTGATTGTAAGTGATAGGATTGGCCCAACAGGTGATTCTGCTCAACATTCCGGAGTCAGAAAGAGATTCCCTCATTTAAGTATCAATTTTACTGTGGTACTTTTCAGGCATATATTAGTTGATGTGAGGAGTTAAGGGTGGTGAAAATCCTAGCACAGGCTTCTAAACAGATTCAGCCCCAATGGTTCCCTAAAAATGAGTTGTAAAAACAGGGAGTTTTTTAAATCTTATTTTTTCCAGGCCATTACAGGAGTGTCCCGCTTGCATTGGTCGGGAGCCTAATATGACTGACTTCAAGAATAAAACTCCTTTCGCCTAACACAGCCCCTCTCACATGGGTAAGCATGTTTGGGAAAGTGGAGGCTCCATGGAAATGGCAAGGAAGATCAGGACATAGGTGTGTCATGTCCTAACTTAATTTTGGTCCTTCTGTTACAATCCTGCCAGAAGGGCCTCAGACTTTCTATTCCCAATTCTTATTAACATTAGAGTAAAGAAGCAAAGGAAGTCCATATTCTCAGTTTCTACTCCCTTGCATTCAGTGCGATGCATGCTTCTATAAAGCAGGAACAATTGCTTGCCAGAGTTAGCTTGTCAAGGAGAAAGTAGTGTATTTAGTGACCAGACAAATGCAAGTACTTTTGATTGATAAAACCTTGTATTTATAGGTTTTTGTTTTTGACAGAAAGTTTATAGGCCTCCAAATTTTTGATCGCAAATCCACTGTGGAGGGCATAAGGTGTTAAGATAGGACACAGGGAAGCCAGGCTAAGTCGACAACATGGGAGGAGGGTGAGGCCCTCCCATCAGAATCAACCAGAGAGTGCATACCTTGCACTCCATATCTACAAACGAATCAGGAACTTTGTTTGAGGAGGCTGCACTTCACCCAGAAGGGAAAACCAGCTCAAATCAGTTTTGCATCAAACTGGTCTATAAAGGCATAAGCTGGTTCCAATCTGGTTTGAACTGGGCTTCACTGGAGGTAACCAAAAGACTGGTGGATCGTCTGAAATCCAGTTCAAGCCCAGTTCCTGAGTCGGCACCAGTAGCTTGCAGATGACTTAGCAGACTTTTAAGATTTCTCATGTTTGTGCATATTCTTGTATTA
This sequence comes from Carcharodon carcharias, assembly GCF_017639515.1. Taxonomy (NCBI): domain Eukaryota; kingdom Metazoa; phylum Chordata; class Chondrichthyes; order Lamniformes; family Lamnidae; genus Carcharodon; species Carcharodon carcharias. The sequence goes on from NC_054472.1 coordinate 101,819,336, forward strand.
TGCTTATTTTCATATTTTCCATTTCTTTTAGACCCCTCCCCCGGACATGGATTTCAGCACTTGTATGTAGACGACTTCAGCTGCATGACATTAAAAGCTGAGATCTGTATACCTCAGAATTGATGTGAATTGCAATATGCTATTTCCCTGAATGAGTTAAAATCATGGCAAACTTCAGTATTCTTATTGTATGGACCCTGATCCAACCATGCTGTTGCTGCATGAAGCCCAGCCACATGTTCAACTTACTGTATTTGTTATTCTATTAGATTTTCAGTATTTCATAATTTACTATTCAAGTTTACGTGTATGAAAAAAATCTATGTGCACTGATACGACAAGTAATGACGCTTGTTTACATAGGTACATACAATTATAAAAACAGGCTTGCTAGGGATGTGTGGTGCAATAACGTCCTATTGTGGAGAATACATCAAAAAGACAATAAAGACATTTTGCAGTAAGGAGGTTGAACGTGTCACTTCCATTTAATTTTGCAGGCTTGCAGTTACCCTTACACCCACCATGCATTCAATTATTATCACTGGGGTCCAGCTATGTGCCTTATTGGGCAGTTAGTTAACCCATTTCTCTCCCACAATTACAAGTTCACATCAAGCCAGAGCAATTGGGCCTGAGAGACATGCCAAATTTAGAGCCACATAGATATGGAATTTAGCATATCCCTCTGAACTCCATTTTAATGCAGGTGGCCACTGCTTCTTCAGCAGGCACTACCTTGATGCCCAGAGAGATCCCCATGCAGACTCTTAAGTGTACAATGCATTTTGTTTTGGGATCCTGGACTGGGGCTGTCTGTGCTATCAGCAGCTCCCTGACAACCAGGACACATGTGCCTTGAAACGTCAGGATGCTGTCTATTTTGCAAATTTGTTTGTTGCCTAACAGAATTAGAGAATTGTCCCTTTGCATTGGATCTGTACCGCAGTATACAGAAAAGCACCACATCCTTGCACATTCTTTCATATGCATCACTTGGGAGATAACTCCCCTATATCTTTCCAGTTGCTGCTTCATGTGCCAAATGCAAGCTTCGAAGGGGAAGCATGAATCTGTCCACAAGGGTCCCAATGACTCCACACTTTTTGGAAGATGCATCAGCAAATGCATGGTTGTTTGTCATGGCAGCATCACCATACAGCATCTGTGTCCTTGACACAAATATATATATATATATATATATATATATGAAGGAGCGACACCTGTGGACCTCATCGGGAGCAACTGATTTCTGCAAAAGGACGAACGACACCTGGACAAGGACCACCAACGCTCCAGATTGTCATCAGATACAATCTCCCTCAGATATGGCAGACTGTAAAACAGCCTGTAAAATGTGTACCAGTATTTTGTCAGCTAATTGTCTCGGGGCCCTTGTGACAAAACTGGGTGGCCTAATGCACTGCAGGCATTCATCCAACACAGCTACATTTCTGGGAGAGCCAATGTAAAATTCCTCAGTGGCTGGCAAGGAGAGCTGTAATTCAGTTAGCTGCCTGACTACTCCTAGTAGAAGGCAGTGCATGAAATCTGGGGGAAACCCCCAAGCTAAGGGAAACTTTGGTGATTTAACAAGTGCACTGGGTCCTTTAACGCCTCTAACTGGTCTATCCTCATCCAATGCCCTCACCAGATCACAGGCTACTTCTTGATCCGTCCTGTCTGTGTACCTGCACACATCTATTGGGTATTTCACAACCCAGTCCACTATCTTCCCAGGATAGTAGCACAAGCCACATCAATAGTACCCATTAAATCTAACCATGTTTTGCATGGCACGTCGCCATGGAGCATCCACACAGCAGCAAAGTAAAACTGGTGACCATCTTCCCGCCCCATCTTCAATACCTTCTATACACAATTTCCTCACTTCCAATACAACCTTATCCAGGAACATCTCCATTTTAGGTTTGCATTTCCTGAACTATAACCCACCTAGAATGAGATTTGTAGTTCTTAGTTTTGGTGGGAGCTCGTTTGTCATTAAAAATTCTGGCCACAATGAGTTTTTGGAAGAGTTATATACAGGAAGGTAATCAGAATTAATAATACACGGAAAGTTATTCCTGTCACTAAGTGGTTGCCCTCCCTCAGCTAGGTCCCTGTAATATAGTCCATCATATATGTCTTCAATGTTTTCATCAGCCAATTTCCGACACTGGCCCCTGTACTGCAGATTCTCTCTTATCTTGGGTCTCTGGAACAGATTCTGCACCTGTGCCTTCAAATCCGAGGTGACAAAAAAGTTACCACCACTTAGATTCTTGAAAGCACAAGGCTGCCCACAATGAGGGCATGGCAATCCCTCTTCATCAAGTACTTGAAATAAGTGGCAGCAATGCAGGCAGTAGAAGTGAAAGCGTAGGCCATTACTGTAAAGTATCCGTCTTAGAAGTGCCTTCGTGTCCTTGAATATCAACCTGTCACATAACGTATTTACAAGTTCTTTAAGATGCATAAGAAGCAGCAGAGGATAAGCAGTGTCTCATTGCAAAAGTCAAAGCCAACAGCATCACATCTGCGGTTGTGCTCTGAGAACTGGGAAATAGAAGCTCGTTATATCTCGTAGAAAAAGTTTCCCGTCATTCCCTCAGTTGTCTGGCTATTTGTATCTCCATCCTCTGGCTGTAATCCTTCACCTTTCCCATGAGCATCCACAGTCTCTCCATGACACCATCTGTCCATCTGGACAGCATTCTGTTGAAGAGGGGAATGAACAAGAGATTAGCAATTACTAACAAACTTGTTACTCGCCCATTGTAATAGAGCTTCAAGCCTTACCAGTAGACTGGACGGCACTGCAGATTCACCTGCCTCTCCACTTGAATCAGCATCCAGTTCCTCCTCCAAGCAATCACGCGCCAGAATACTCATTGGTCCAAGAGAGGACCTCCAGGTCTGACATCTCTATCTGAAGTCATATCCTCCTTTTCCTCTGCCAAGCTATCCATTGACTCAGGAGGGGCTGGCACTCCATCCTCCTGGTCTCACTGTTCAGAGCCTCATTCCACTGATCCTCCCCTGTTCTTCCCAATATCTCAGTAAAGGGTGCCACTGGGCATCGGTGTGGCCACTCTGGTATCCCACTGTCCGGAACTTCCTCGTGCTGCTGACCTTGGTTTTCCATTGCTTCAGGTTCCAGCTGAGCTGCATCATGTTGCTGACAATGGCCATTGTGGACTTCTGCAAGTGCCTGCTGCTCTGCTGCTTGTAACTTTTTCCGCCAGCGGAGAGCGGACAGCTGAACTGGGTGGTCCACTCCAGGTTACAGACAGAACCTGTACTTGCCCCTGCAAACACAAATTTTCAAGGCTGGCTCCTTACCAGGTGAAAGAAAGTCTTGCTGGAGTGGTTACAGTGCACTTTCAAGTGGAGAGAGGCTGGTAATTAAATTATTACAATGTGCTTTCTCTGCACAATGAGATTGACACGAAACTCAAATGTTATCTTTGAAGGCAGGACCATGGCCTGCACAGCCATGCCCCCTGTAATGCCTGTGGAGTCCATTTCAAGACAGTTGGTGCTCAAGGGTCCAGCAAATGAAGTAGACATCTCATTATGGACATGATGTAAGCCCATGGCATCGCTGACAGCAGCAGCTGCAGGCTGATCAGAAGCAAGCGTGCAGGCTGCACACCTATAGCTTTGACCCTCATGGTGAGTTGCCATATGGAGATCTTCTTATGGACACCACTCTTTATAAAACCCTCTTGGCTTCCTTGTGCACAATGTTTCCACACTTATTCAGGCAAATGGAATAAGTAATCCATAAAATGCACCTTACCACGGGAGAGATTTCTGCTGGAGTCTGATTTTTGCTGTTTCTTGGCCTGCCAGCAGTTTGCTGTGGGCACAGCTTAACCTTGACCCTTGATCCAGCGCAGGAACTGTGGGTGGCTTGCACTTGACCTCCTGCTCCAAAATATGCACAGGTTGTACCTGGGGCCAGTGGGTATTAGGGTGTGGCCTCTGCACCTACCAGCCACTCAGAGATGGGCACCATTAAGAAATCCTTTGAATGTTCTAGAGGCTAAGCCCCCTTGACCTGCTGCGACAACTACATATGCACTTGCCTTGCTGGCTAACTTCCCTTTTTCCCTGGATGTCAGTGAGTGCAGTCGCACATGTAGCGTGAGGGGGGAGGGAGGGGCGGCCTTTAATGGGTGTAGGGGTGAGATGGAGATGGGAGCAGTCTTCTAACCGTGCTTCAAACTTCCCGCAGGGGCCGACATCTCACAGGTTCCTTTTAAAAGTTTTAAATACCCCGCCCGGGTTTCGCGCGCGCACAAAAGATTCCAGCTGGAAACATCCTTCAAACCTTTTGAACCCCGGGCGGGGACATCGGGCACAACCTTATAGAAAGCGGCGGTGGCAAGGACTGTACCTTTTGGGAACCAGCCATGGGACTGAAGCAGGGAGGGGGCTGTACCGCGATGCAGATTGGTTGGGGTGGGGGGTGGTGTGGAGCGTACCAAGCTGGGGATGGGGTCCAGGCCAGCAGGTTGAGAATAATTCTTTTTCAAGAAAGCGTAGATAAAACAACTATTAGTGCAAAAAAAATCGCGCTCAAATATTTAACGTACATAAAACCCATGGTCAATTGACAATAAATACCCTGTCGCTTGCCATTTCAACACACCACCCTGTTCTCATGCCCACATGTCCGTCCTTGGCTTGCTGCAATGTTCCAGTGAAGTCCTGACACGCAGGGTGGAAGACCTAACCCGTGACCTGGAGGAGGCCACAAACAGGAGCCAATGCCTCCAGGACCGAGAGGAGAAACTGCAGGACCTCAACCTGTAACTGCAGGAGCAGCCAAGGAGCCATTCACCAGGTAACATTTTTGTTTTCATAGTCTAAATGCTCATGAAGATTTTATGTTTTAAAGGTGCAGTGCAGCATCCATGCCACAGTGAAATCTGCATAATGAGCCAACATTTTAGCCTTGTGCTTGCAGCTCCAGAACCTCAACAGGTCCAGCCAGGCCATGGGTGTCTTTAGGCCAGCACCCCCCAGATCAGTGCAGCAGCTTGAGTATACACACTCATCAACTACCTGTCCATGAAGACACCAGGCTCTATACTCCAGTTGATGGTTGGTAACTTCTTTCACAGAGTACCAAGTACTGCTACCAGATTCCAGATGATCTTTTTGGTAGATGATCATCCTTATCTGTAACACCTGTTCATTTATAGTTCTTCTGTATACGTAATTTCCAGGCTTGATGCTGAATGCTGACATGACTGCAGGCAGGTATCATCTTCACGAATGTAATATTTTCGAGGACGAACTCCATGTTTGTCAAGACCTTGGTTTCTGCTATATGGTGTGCAGAGGTTCTGAAGTACTGCCCTATTTATGGCAGACAGCGTGCCTGGTTTGTGAGCACCGCCTCACCTACCAGAGCGAAACCTCTGCTTTTACCCATGAAGCTGAGAGCCATTAAAGGTGAGTATAATGCAAACACTAATGGTTTTCTTCCATCACCTGGATGCCCAGACTGCTACAAACCTCATCCCTGACCTAGCTGAATCCTCCGTCTTCAGTTAGCATTCTTCAGCTCTGACTTTTCTCCCATCTGCAGCATGCTATACCCACCACCTTGAGAAGAAAGGAGGGAACACGGAGGAGGTGGCCAAAGAGCAAGCCTGTGTGAACAATTACATCACGGAAAGGATAATGGACCTTAACCGGAAGGAGAAGACAGCAGCACCAAACCAGCCAGCTGTTTAGAATCACGCAGGGATATGCTTTTCTAAAAGCATTCATTTTTTTCCTTAATATTCACATTCTTTATGTAGATATCGTAAACTATTTGCATTAGTTCTGCAAAATAAAGAAACTATAAAAATTTAATGACTCCTGCCTCAATATGTTACTAAGACTCACAGCCCTCAGCACCTTCACCCATACAAACACTGGAAGTGGACCACCTTTGTGCACTTTTAATTAAATGTAACCATCTTAATCATGACATATTTGTATTTAAATGAAAGTAAACATAAATAAATATTAATTTTTGAATGGAATAATAAAACAATAAATAAAATGGGCCCCATTTGATGTGTACATTAGGGAACTGGGGAAATACCGTGTTCGGACCAGTTTATAACTGGCAGTAACCCTGCCTTATATGCCAGATGTAATGGTGCAATGACCAATAGTACTGGCACCACGCCCACAGACTATGGCCAGTGCTACAGAGCCGCACTCATCTATGACCAATTCTGCTGGCTCTGTGTACAACAGCATTTCTCGCCAGTTAAGTTAGTTTGTGTTATAAAAGCAAAATATTGCAGATGCTGGAAATCTGAAACAAAAACAAAAATTGTCGGAAAATCTTAGCAGGTCTGATAGCATCTGTGGAGAGGAAGAAAGAGTTAACGTTTCGAGTCCGTATGACTTCTTCAGAATGAAAAAAATAGAAATGCGGTAAAATATAAGCTGTTTAAAGATGGTGGGGGGGATCTTCGCTCCACAACTTTCATAGAAACTAGGAGTGGAAGTAGGCCATTTGGCCCTATGAACCTGCTCCGCCATTCATTATGTTCATGGCTGATCATCCAACTCAATAGCCTGCTCTCGCTTTCTCCCCATACCCTTTGAACCCTTTTGCCCCAAGAGCTGTGTCTAACTCCTTCTTGAAAACATACAATGTTTTGGTCTCAACTACTTTCTGTGGTAACGAATTACACAGGCTCACCACTGTCTGGGTGAAGAAATTTCTCCTCATCAAGGTCCTAAATGGTCTACCCCATATCCTCAGACTGTGACTCCTGGTTCTGGACTCCCCCACCATCGGGAACATCCTTCCTGCATCTACCCGATCTAGTCCTGTTAGAATTTTATATGTTTCTATGAGATGTCTCCTCATTCTTCTGAACTCCAGCGAATATAATCCTAATCAACTCAGTCTCTCCGCATATGTCAGTCCCGCCATCCCAGGAATCAGTCGGGTAAACCTTCGCTGCACTCCCTCTGTAGCAAGTACATCCTTCCTCAGATAAGGAGACCAAAACTGCGCACAATATTCTAGGTGTGGTCTCACCAAGGCCCTGTATAATTGCAGCAAGACATCCCTGTATCGCTGTTCCTGTACTCGAATCCTGTGGCTATGAAGGCCAACATACCATTTGCCTTCTTAACCGCCTGTTGCACATGCACGCTTACCTTCAGCGACTGGTGTACAAGGACACCCAGGTCTCGTTGCACATTCCCCTCTCTCAATGTAGAGCCATTCAGGTAATAATCTGCCTTCTTGTTTTTGCTACCAAAATGGATAACCACACATTAATCCCCATTATACTACATCTGCCATGCATTTGCCCACTCACTCAGCTTGTCCAAATCACACTGAAGTATCTCTGAATTCTCCTCACAGCTCACTCTCCCACCCAGCTTTGTGTCATCTGCAAATTTGGAGATATTACATTTAATTCCCTCACCTAAATCATTAATATGCATTGTGAATAACTGGGGTCCCAGCACCGATCCCTGCTGTACTCCACTAGTTACTGCCTGCCAAATGGAAAAAGACCCGTTTATTCCTACCCTTTGTTTACTGTCTGCCAACCAGTTTTCTATCCATCTCAATACACTACCCCTAATCCCATGAGCTTTAATTTTACATGCCAATCTCTTATGTGGGACTTTGTCGAAAGCCCTCTGAAAGTCCACTGGCTCCCCCTCATCAACTCTACTAGTTACATCTTTGAAAAATTCCAGTAGATTTGTGAAGCATGATTTCCCTTTCATAAATCCATGCTGACTCTGTCCGATTCTGCCACTGTTTTCCATGTGCTCAGCTATTAAATCTTTTATAATGGACTCTAGAATTTTCCCCACTACCGACGTCAGGCTGCCTGGTCTATAATTCCCTGCTTTCTCTCTGCCTCCCTTTTTAAATAGTGGGGTTACATTAGCTACCCTCCAACCTGTAGGAACTGTTCCCGAGTCTATAGAATCTCGGAAGATGACCGCCAGTGCATCCACTATTTCTAGGGCCACTTCCTTAAATACTCTGGGATGGAGATTATCAGGCCCCAGGGACTTATCAGCCTTCAATCCAATCAATTTCCCCAACACCATTTCCCTACTAATACCGATTTCTTTCAGTTCCTCCCTCTCACTAAGCCCTGTGTTCCCCAACATTTCTGGTATGTTATTAGTGTCCTCCTTTGTGAAGACAGAACCAAAGTATGTATTAGTTGGTCAGCCATTTCTTTGTTCCCCATTACAAATTCCCCTGTTTCTGACTGTAAGGGACCTACATTTGTCTTCACCAATCTTTTTCTCTTCACATACCTATAGAAACATTTAGTCAATTTTATATTCCCTGCAAGCTTACTCTCATACTCTATTTTCCCCTTCTTAATTAATCCCTTGGTCCTCCTTTGCTGAATTCTAAACTGCTCCCAATCCTCAGGTCTGTTGTTTCTTCTGGCCAATTTCTATGCCACTTCCTTGCATCTAATACTATCTCTAATTTCCCTTGTAAGCCTTGGTTTGGCTACCTTTCCTGTTTTACTTTTGTGCCAGACAGGAATAAACATTTAAAACAAAAACAGAATTACCTGGAAAAACTCAGCAGGTCTGGCAGCATCGGCAGAGAAGAAAAGAGTTGATGTTTCGAGTCCTCATGACCCTTCGACAGAACTTGAGTTCAAGTCCAAGAAAGAGTTGAAATATAAGCTGGTTTAAGGTGTGTGGCGGGGGGGGGGGGGGTGCGGAGAGAGAGAGAGAGAGAGAAGTGGAGTGGGTTGGTGTGGTTGTAGGGACAAACAAGCAGTGATAGAAGTAGATCATCAAAAGATGTCACCAACAATAGAACAAAAGAACACATAGGTGTTAAAGTTGGTGATATTATCTAAACGAATGTGCTAATTAAGAATTCTAAACTGCTCCCAATCCTTAGGTCTGTTGTTTTTTTTGGCCAATTTCTATGCCTCTTCCTTGCATCTAATGCTATCTCTAATTTCCTTTGTAAGCCATGGTTTGGCTACCTTTCCTGTTTTACTTTTGTGCCAGACAGGAATAAACATTTGTTGCAGTTCACCCATGCGCTCTTTGAATGTTTGCCATTGCCTATCCACCATCATCCCTTGAAGTAATGTTTCCCAATCCATCAAAGCCAAGTCATGCCTCATACCATTGTAGTTTCCTTTGTTAAGATTCAGGATGCAAGTCTCAGAATCAACTATGTTACTCTCCATCTTGATGAAGAATTCTATCATATTATGGTTGCTCATCCCCAAGGGGCCTCACACAACTAGATTGCCAATTATTCCTTTCTCATTACACAATACCCAGTCAAGGATGATCTGTTCTCTCGTTGATTCCTCAATGTATTGGTCCAGAAAATCATCCCACATACACTCCAGGAATTCCTCCTCTACGGTATTGTTACTAATTTGATTTGCCCAATCTTTTTGCATATTAAAGTCACCCATAATTACAGATGTTCCTTTATTACATGCGTCCCTAATTTCCTGTTTAATGCCATTCTCAACATCACCACTACAGTTTTGGGGTCTATATACAACCCCCACCAACGTTTTTTGCCCCTTAGTGTTTCTCAGCTCTACCCATACAGATTCCACGTCATTGGAGCTAGTATCTTTCCTCACTATTGCATTAATTTCCTCTTTAACCAACAATGCAACTCCACCGCCTTTTCCTTTTTGTCTGTCCTTCCTAAATACTGAATACCCCTGGATGTTCAGTTCCCATCCCTGGTCACCCTGCAGCCATGTCTCCGTAATCCAGACTATATCACACCTGTTTACATCTATTTGCATGGTTAATTCATCCATTTTATTGTGAATGCTCCTCGTGTTAATGCACTAAGCCTTAAGGCTTGTCTTTTTAACATTACTTGTCCCAACCCCACTATTTTTCACTGAGGCCCTGTTTGTTTCTTGCCCTTGATTTCTTTGGCTCTCACTTTTCTTATTCCACTTTCTGTCTTATATTGTTGTCTTTGACTCCTCTTCCTCTGACTCCTTGCATAAGTTCCCATTCCCCTGCCATTTTAGTTTAAACCCTCCCCAACCACTCTAGCAAATGTTCCCCCTAGAACATCAGTCCCGGTCCTGCCCAAGTGTAACCCGTCCAATTTGCTCTGGTCCCACCTCCCCTAGAACCGGTCCCAATGCCCCAAGAATCTGAAACCCTCCCCTTCATACCATCTCTTCAGCCACGTATTCATCCAATATATCCTGCTATTTCTACTCTGACTAGCATGTGGCACTGGTAGTAATCCTGAGATCACTACCTTTGAAGTACTACTTTTCAACTTACTTCCTAACTCCCTATATTCTGCTTTTAGGACCTCATCCCTTTTCTTACCTATGTCGTTTGTACCAGTGTGTACCGCGACCACTGGCTGTTCACCCTCCCCCTTCAGAATGTCCTGTAGCCGCTCTGAGACATCCTTGACTCTAGCACCAGGGAGGCAACATACCATCCTGGAGTCTCGTTTGCAGCCACAGAAACACCTATCTATTCCCCCTACAATAACTATTGCATTCCCACACTTTATACTCCTCCCCTGTGCAGCAGAGCCAACTGCAACAAATTTGGCTGTTGCTGCTGTCTCCTGAGAGGCCATTCCCCCTCAACAGCATCCAAAGCGGTATATCTGTTTTGCAGGGGAATAGTCACAGGAGATTCCTGCACTACCTGCCTAGTGCTCTTGCTTTGCCTGGTGGTCACCCATTCCCTTCCTGCCTGTGGATTCTTAGCCTGCAGTGACCACCTCTCTTTATGTGCTATCCACGATACTTTCCGCCTCGCGGATGCTCCACAGTGTCTCGGAAGCCCGGGCTTCCAGGAGCTGCAGCTAGAGACGCTTCCCACACACATGCTGGCCCTAGGCACTGCAAATGTGCCCGGCTTCCCATATAGAGCAGGAAGAGCACACCACAGCTTTGAGCTCTCCTGCCATGACTTACCCCTTTAAATTAAATTAAACCTTTTGGAAGATACTTAATATCAATTACTCTTGGGCTCTTCTTCCATGCTCCTCATTGTCACAGAATATAGCCCTTACAAATGATGAACCACAAAATAAGACCTTAAAAACTATAAGCAATAAAAGTAGTAAATGCATACCTGGCCATATTCACAGTATTCAAAGGATCACCTCGTTCCCTCCGCACCAAACTCCCTCAGTCATCCCCGCTCTCCCAGCTTCGTTTCAACTCCCGACTCCTCTCTCGCTCCTCTTCAACTCATGACTCCTCTCACACTCCTTTTCAACTCCTGGCTCCCCTCGCGCTCCTTTTCAACTCCCACCTCCTCTAGGTGCTGCTGACTGCCTGTCCCAGGGTCCTCCTCTCGCACACTCCTCTAGGTGCTGCTGACTGCCTGTCCCAGAGTCCTCCTCTCACTCTCTCCTCTAGGTGCTGCTGATTGCCTGTCCCAGAGTCCTCCTCTTGCACTCACCTCATAGTCTCCCAACCTTGGAGGATCTGCTACTACCTCCTACCCAAAATCCATAAACAGGACTGTCCCGGCAGACAATCATGTCAGCCTGTTCCTGCTCCATGGGACTCATTTCTCGCTACCTTGACTCCATTCTCTCCCCTTGTCCACTCCTCCCACCTACATCCGTGATTTCTCTGATGCCCTACATCATATCAACAATTTCAAGTTCCCTGGCCCCAACCGCATCCTCTTCACCATGGATGTCCAATCCCTCTACACCTCCATCCCCCACCAGGATGGGCTGAGGGCTCTTGGCTTCTTCCTTGATCAGAGGCCCGAACAATCTTCATCCACCACCACTCTCATCTGTCTGGCTGAACTTGTTCTCTCACTGAACAATTTCTCCTTAAACTCGTCTCATTTCCTCCAAATAAAAGGTGTGGCCATGGTTATCCGCATGGGCCTGTCTCTTCATGGGGTATGTGGAACATTCCTTGTTCCAGTCCTACTCAGGTCCCCTCCCACAACTCTTTCTCTGGTACATCGATGACTGCTTCGGTGCCGCTTCATGTAGGTCCATCTTATATTATACATGGACCTGGAAAAATGTGTTAATTTTGCTTCCAATTTCTACCCCTCCACCACTTTTACATGATCCATCACTGACGCTTCCCTTCCCTTCCTTGACCTCTCTGTCTCAATTTCTGGTGATAGACTATCCACCAATATCAATTACAAGCCTACCAACTCCCACAGCTACCTCGACTACAGCTCCTCACACCCTGCTTCCTGTAAGAACTCCATCCCATTCTTTCAGTTCCTTCGCCTCCATCGCATCAGTTCTGATGATGCCACTTTCCGAAACAGTTCTTCTGACATGTCTCCCTTCTTCCTTAACTGAGGTTTTCCACCCACGGTGGTTGACAGGGCTCTCAACCATATCCAGCCCATCTCCCACGCATCAACCTTCACACCCTCCTCTTCCTCCCAGAACAATGATAGGGTCCCCCTTGTCCTCACTCACCAGCCTCCATATTCAAAGGATCATCCTCCAAAATTTCCGCCAACTCCAGCATGATACCACCACCAAACACTTCTTCCCTTCACCGTCCCCCCCATCAGCATTCCGTAGGGATCGTTCCCTCCGGAACACCCTGGTCCATTCCTCCATCACCCCCTACACCTCAACCCCCTCCAACAGCACCCTCCCATGCAACCACAGAAGATGCAACACCTGCCCCTTTACTTCTTCCCTCCTCACCATCCAAGGGCCCAAACACTTCTTTCAAGTGAAGCAGCATTTCACTTGCACTTCCCTCAATTTAGTCTACTGCATTCGCTGCTCCCAATGCGGTCTCCTCTACATTGGAGACACCAAACACAGACTGGGTGACTGCTTTGCGGAACACCTTCGGTCTGTCCGCAAGTGTGACCCAGACCTCCCTGTCGCTTGCTATTTCAACACACCACCCTGCTATCATGTCCACACGTCTGTCCTTGGCCTGCTGCATTGTTCCAGTTAATCTCAACGCAAACTGGAGGAGCAGCACCTCAACTTCCGACTAGGCACTTTACAGCCTTCCGGACTTAACATTGAGTTCAACAACTTCAGATCATGAACTATCTCCTCCATCCTCACCCCCTTTTTGATCCCCTTTTTACTAATAATTATTATATATATTTTTCTATATATATATTTTCTTTTCCCACCTATTTCTATTATTATTTTTAAAATTTATTCCCATCCATTGTTTTATCTCCACCTTTTAGCCTATTTTGATCCCTTCCCCTCACCCCACCTCCACTAGGGCCATCTGTCACTTGCTCATCCTGCTTTCTACCCTTCATGTCATCAACAGCACATCCTTTAGCTAATATCACCACCATCAACACCCCTTTGACCTATTGTTTATGACATCTTTGGCAATCTCTCCTTTGCCTCTACCTAGCACTGGCCCCCTATCCAGCTCCACCTGTCCCACGCCCCTTAAACAGCTTACATTTCACCACATTTCTTTTTCTTTTTAGTTCTAATGAAGAGTCCTATGGACTTGAAACGTTAACTTAATTTGTTTTATATCAACAAATGGAACAGTGTCAGTGATCCAACATTTTATGGACCCTAGTGTCACCCAGTGCTTTCCCAATGTATAGGGTATGTTGCTGCCATTGTTCTCCCTCTTTACAGCACAAGTTTGAGAGAGAGAAACAACCCTGTCAGAGACATTTCACCTCAAATCCTTCTTCTTTTCCCTTCCACATTCCCTGCATGTGTTCTTAAGCGTTCTACATAAGGATTGGCATCTAAAATGTAAATTCACAAATGGTACTCATAGCAACCAGTAGAATTCTCCTGCTGCAACTGTGATTGGACCACATCATCAGCCTTTTCATCTAATGGACTTTCCCAAAAAAAGTTAAGAAACATTATTTTAAGAAATATTAACTTATGATTGCTATTTGCAATTATATCTTTGAGTTACTTACTGCTGATAACCTGTGGGTAGAACATCACATTGCTTTCTCCAGTGTGTAGAAATGGGTTTGTGTGTCCATCTGAGAGAAGGCCGAGATACATTCCTGGGCTTTTCACAGATTCCAGGCTTACAGTTGCATTTTCTAAATTTCTTTGCACCTTAAAGTGGCAGTACTCATCTCCTGTGCCCTTTGCAGAAAAAAACTCAATTAACTCCAGGTTCTATAATAATTTATATTTTCCTAGTGATATGAATTCTGCACGGTCAGCTTAGTTAGTATTGGAATCAATTTTTCATGTATATTAATTTCAGAAATAAGGCTGCCTTTCTTTTCATTTAATTTATCAGTATGTCTGCTGCCTGCCAGATGGCTGCACAAAATGAAAAATGCCCTTTTCAAGACATTTTGTAAACTAATTCTGACCAAACAAATTGTACAATTACAAATACAAACAAAAGTAATAAATAATCCTTGATCAAAAAGTTCATATATATATGGCAACAATCCAACTGCACAATATAAAACATTTCAATTAACTCATATACTAGGGATGGAACGTATTTTGGCTGATAGCGTAAAATGGGCGATAGCGAATAAGCAGCCTGATTTACCCCACCTGATCTTCAAGAGAAATTTGGGTAATGTAAAAGGGCCATTTTGCATTAATGCACATGAGAACTAGAGTGACCCAGTTTGTCTGTAACACTAGCAGTTTTGAGATACAATCTAGTATATACAAGTAGCAAATTATTTAATCCAAGGTTGAGTGCCTTAATTAAATTGTGCAGAAAGGAATTTAATACAAATACATTAAGTACCCCTAAAATCTACTGGCCTTTCCAACATATACCTGGGGGAGAATTTTCTCCCTGATGGGCGGGAGCGGGCATGTAGCCGAATGCTGCCCGCAATCGGCTGCGTGCTGCCATTTTATGTGGGCGGGCCAATTAAGGCCTGCCTAGCGTGACGCACTCCCTGTGTGGGCAGGGGGAGTAGGCTGAGTTGGGGTCTGTGCTCCTTCGTGCATGTGTGCGAAAGAGCGCAGAAATCTCCCTGAGGCACGGAGCTGCCTCAGGGAGATTAGTTTGATTTAGAAAAATTTAAATAAAGAAAAAAAATATTTTAAGACATGTCCCTTCATGTGACAGTGTCACATGAGCTGGGACATGTCAATTAATGTTATTTCTAAATTTTATTAAACTTTAAAAACCTCATGAAACCTCATTCCGCCTGTGGATGAGGTTTCATGAAAAATGCGAAGGCCGCCTGGGCTCTTTGCCTGTCCGCCAACCTTAAGGTTGGATGGGCAGTTCTGTTAATTCCTTTAATTAATATTTAAATGGCCTTAATAGGCCTTTGACAGTTTGGCGGGCTCGCAACCGACTCCAGTGCACGTTTGCCAAACTGAAGATCTGAATGACACGTGGTGACATTGGGGCCCACCCCTGCACGCCAACCTGGAGATTCTGGCCCTGGTGTAGGTGCCTGGGAGTGTTATGGAGGGTCTATAATTTAGGCTTTTTTTTATTCGTCCATGAGGTGTGGGTGTCGCTGGCTAGGCCAGCATTTATCACCCCTAATTGCCCTTGTTCAGAGGGCATTTTAAGAGTCAACTACACTGCTGTGGGTCTGGAGTCATATGTAGGCCAGGCCAGGTAAGGACAGCAGATTTCCTTCCGTAAAGAGGCTGTATAATTCGGTCTATGATTAAACCTGGCCTGCACTCACTGGTGTAGGAATCCCTCTGTCTGGCAGGATAGATGAAGCACATCCAATATAATCCTGGTTCGGGCATAGGCCCTATGTGATAGGTAGCGCAGTTCCAACATGAAATATGTGCCTGCAATCCACCCACCAAATTGGGTACTTTTATACCTATTCTAAGCCTGTAGAACAAGCAGGGCATAAACCTCTTTCTAGGGCATTAATTTTGGGAAATCTATTTAGTGTGGAACATCATCAGTCTGTCCCAAAAAACTGGTCCCGTAGGTCAGAGGGTCCTGATCCATTGCCCAGAAACTTATCTGGACTAGCCATATAAATACTGTGGCTACAAGAGCAGATCAGAGGCTAGGAATTGTACGGCGAGTATCTCACCTCCTGACTCCCCAAAGCTTGTCCACCATCTACAAGGCACAAGCCAGGTGTGTGATGGAATACTCCCCACTTGCCTGGGTGAGTGCTGCTCGAACAGCACTCAAGAAGCTTGACACCATCCACCATAAAGCAGCTTGCTTGACTGGCACCCCATCCACAAATATTCACTCCCTCCACCACTGATGAACAGTGGCAGCAGTGTGTACCATCCACAAGATGCACTGCAGGAACTCACCAAGGCTTCTTAGACAACACCTTCCAAGCTCACGACCACAACCAACTAGAAGGACAAGGGCAGCAGACACATGGAATACCACCACCTGGAAATTCCCCTTCAAGCCATCCTGACTAGGAAATATATCACCCTTCCTTCACTGTTGCTGGATCAAAATCCTGGAACTGCCTCCCTCACAGCATTGTGGGTGTACCTACACCACATGGACTGCAGCTGTTCAAGAAGGCAGCTCACCACTACCTTCCCAAGGGCAACTAGGGATGGGCAATAAACGCTGGCCTTGCCAGAAATGCCCATATCCTGTAAATGAATTTAAAAAATCGGGGTGGAGAACCTCTACATTGGGAGTTCTTTCAGTGTCGATCTCAGGTAGACAATGGAAAAAGCCGTTATTTTGGACTTGCAGCTGGCAGGTGTGGCTCGGGTTCAGGCCTAATTTCTACCCTGGATTCCCAAAATCAGGCAATAGGCGGGAGGGAGCAGCCCTTTTAATAGGGTGGGTTCTAGTTCCTTTGAGAAATTGTTGATGGACTGGGATTGCAGACATAGCAGTGAGTAATGAGCAATGCTACTTTCTTGCTCTTTTTGTAGACAGACATCAAAGACGCACAGATGCATCCATTGTGGCATGGGTACCCATCAGCTTCATTTAAAATGAAGGAATCTCTCTGACAAAAGCAGCAATGGGGATTAGCTGTTGGATCCCTGCACTTACGTTGGGATGAAAGATCCACAGTTGTTTGGGGCAGGACTTCTTATTACTAAAACCATATGCACTTTTAATCTTCACTCTTAACCATTTTGACTTGACACAATTAAAGCGTTACAAATATGTTAGATTAACTTATGTATTCTTAAAAATATGTAAAAATAAATGCTCACCAGTCCATCGCATTTGCCATCTTTGATCTGTATGAACTTTTGTGGATTCTGTACGCTCTCAAACATGTAAACCTTAGGACTGACTTCATGTACCCGCAAATATGACATTTGAAATTGTTTCCCTGTTCCTAGGCAAGTTCCATCAGAAGTGATACACAGACTCTGGTAAAGACTAGTATTCAGCAACACAACTGCATCATTTTCAAATGCATCCTTGAAATAAAGAGGAGTGAATAAATATAGAAAACATTACTTGTGTCTAACAGTTCAGCCAAAAATAATAGCCATTAATAAATCTGAAGATGAAAAATATTCTATTTTTCAGAGTTCCTATAATTGGACAGATTCTGCTACAACACTAACAATTAGACTAATAGTGCTCACTACTGTTAAAAATGAATTTGGACCGCAACTTCAGTGGCTGCTCATGGATAGTTAAGCATAAAAATCAAGAAGTTGCTATCAGAAATGTCCTGCTCATCCTGAAACTTCAATCATCATTGAATTGCATGGAATGGTATGAAGCTGCTGATACCTATTCATTTGCCAGAAAAAGTTAAGCCTTGTCCTTTTCAGCGTAAGTAAAGTTTTAATGGTGCAAAAAGCCTTAATTAATGTCAAACGTCTTCTCTGGCAGTGAAATTAACATTTTTACAAGTGTGAAGTCTCATTTCTTCAGATTTTACTCATCATTGGAGTTTTAAAAAATAAGTACAATGTTCTTATTGTTTCTTTCTATCTCCTTTATCTCTATTAACATTGTCTTTCCCTTTATTTAGCTTTCTGGACATGATTTGATATTGAATTTGATATTGTAATTGACCTTTCATAGTTCAAACTTTGTGCTGCTCATTAGCAATTTTCTAATCTGATTAGTTAATGAGACATGGGCCAGGATTTTTAGGATGGTGGGGTTTCCTTCCCAAGGAGTCAGTGGCAAACATATCCCCACCAATACTGCCTGCCCTGCAGCCATTTAATGCTCCAACAAGTATTCATTGGCTGGAGATGGGACTTCCACCCCTCATGTGGGAGGAAGTTCTGCCTAAGAGAGCTGCCAGCCAATCTGATTGGCCAGTAGCTCTCTAGCCCCAGCAGCGCCAGAAGCTGCAATGGGCAGAACTGGGACTGCAAGCGGTCTCCAGAGTCTTAATCCTGGGAGTCCAAGACCAGGTAAGATTTGGGGATCACAGAGCAGGATGAGGTGGTGACCCCCCAGGTGCTGGGCAGGGTATTAGTGGAGAGGCCGGGGTGGAGCGGGGAAGGAAGGGTCTGCAGGGGCCAGTCATTTTGGGGAGGGCCCTTAAACCCAACCACTTCCCACCCAAGGCCTGAACAAGGTTACTGTTCAGGTTCCTCCCTACCCCCTGACAATTGAGGCTGGGCTGGAAACCGGCTTTAAGTGGTCAATAATTGGCCACTTAAAGGCTTCAACTTGGAAAATATTGGGCCAGCCGGCCTAGGCCTCGCCCGTCTCAGTGTAAAATTGTGGAGAGGTTCAGGTGAGCAGAAGCCCAATGGGAAAGCCATCTGAGAACATTTTACAGCCTGCCTACAAACCCTACTGATGGGGGAAGGTAAAATTCTGCCTATGAAGTTGCTTGCACTATTCATTCAGGCTCCAGATTCCTTGTAGCTAGAGAATGATGTTTTGACATTCAAATTACAATAAGTTCCAGAACAAGACCTTGTAGGAGGTCCGTGGGTTCATGCAATAAATGGCTGGTGCCCCTGAGAGCAAGATCCGACCCATTATGTTTTAATCAGTTTGTTTAGTGCTCGACAAGAAAATATCCCTACTTGTACTTTTGCTCTTTTATTTCCAGCAACTGTCTTTGTTTTTCATGTAGCTACACTGCTAGACAAATATCTGTTTTATGATTATTTGTTTGAAAAGTTTTCAGCATATTGTACATTATCACAGTTAAAACTAATGGGTTCAATGATACAAGTGGTAGCAAGTTTCCATGCAGCTTGTCATTAGAAGGGTATGGAAACACTCCACCATACAATCCTGGCACAAGCTATGTTGGTTCTGCAGGCATGTATCACAATATGTCAGAGTTCTCAGCCATCTGGTTAGTGGGAGCCTCCTTCTACTGATACTGAACTGAGAGCCACTATCTGTATTGGAAAAATGATGCAGTTTTTCATTCCTGCATGTAGTGAGTGCCCCCTGCTGTTAAATATAAAACCATAGTCAGAAAAATAAATATATTTAATATACTATTCAATTTCAATTTGCAATTAGATGAAGTATCTCTCTTTTTCCTCTTACTTTTCTACAATAATTCCTCCTTGACCTTTTACTGCCTCCCTCCATCATTCATACATTTATAAGAACACAGAAGGAAGTGTGGAGGAATGCATGACAAGATCGCAGACATAAGGATGAATATTTTCTCCATCTCCTGTTTAGATGCAATACAGGTGGAGCAAATTAGAAGTATGCACCACCTGCCCTGATGTGAACGTGCCCATATTAGTAGTGTAAGTCATTTAAGTCAGCCCGATATACCTCAGGCATTCAGTGTTTTTCACCTGAAAACTGTTGTGTTCACTCTTGTAAACAGAACAAAAATATACCAGTATTTATTTATCAGAAAGTCAACAAAATAATTGCAGATTCTGTGAGCCTCCTCATCTTCGCATCCTATACATCTGCATTCCTTTCAGGTTTCTAAGATCTTCCTTCACATGTCTAGCTCTGATTTTCTCCTCTGGAAGATTTTCCCATTGCTCTAATATCCAATCAACCCAGTTCCCCACTTTATTTCTCGAGCTCTGATCTGCGAAGCGTGGGCTGAATTTTCATGGTCCCGGATTGATACATTTGGAGCTTTGCAAACCAGGAACATTGGGGAGCCAAGTCGTGACAGTTCCCCGATGCGTTCCTGCCGACGAGGATCCTTCATGTGGGAAGGCATGGACCAGGATCAGCTACCAACACCATAAATGCTGACAGTCACTTAAGCTGGTTATAAATCCGATTAGATCCCATTTTGTGGGTTGTCAGCATTTTGCCACCAATGGTGCAAACTCTCAACATGTGCGAATGTTGCCATCTCCGTGGAGGCACCACCTTGTGGCAGTTTGCAGGGTCCATTGGAAACAGAGGCTCCAAGTCCCAAACAGCAGGTCATGGGCAGGAAAGGCTGCAGCTATGGCCCAAATGATGCACTTGGAGGGTTCAAGGGCCCTAATGGCTTCACCCCTAATAATTTAAACTTGAAATACATGCTTGCACATGCCTTGAGGCACTCTTGCACTCCCTGACTTGCCTCAGCAGCGTCCAGCTCTCCACTGGTTGGATCAGCAGCATCGAAAGTCCACCAAACCTCCTCAATAGGTTGGTGAGCACAGAGGCAACCAATTATGAGGCTGCCTCCAGGAAGACTGTGCCAATAAGCACGCTGCCTGTAAATGCAGGATTTGGATCCCCGTCCAGTCCTGAAGTTGGGGTCCCAAAGCCCATGGGAAAATCTAGCCCCATGTCTTGTCCTTCCTGGTTGCTAAATATCTACTTCAGAAATTTATCAATGTAGTACAGATTGAACAAGTATCTGAGATGCAGACACCAGGAAGGTAGAGCAAATGATAGACATACTAACACATCAGCCGGGATTATATTAGCCCAAACTGTCAAAAAAAAAACTACATATATCTTAATGTTGTCATTCTGGAAATAATTACCAAATATCATGATTCTTGTCATATCATTTTCACTGTTATATTCTGTCTGTAAACTTTCCAGCTAAGTATCAGTATGTCCAATGGATTGATGTTTCAGGCTGGGTAGCTTGTATGATTCCTTCAACAAATTTTACAATTAAGATCTGTTTATTGATAGAAACATAGAAAATAGAAGCAGGAGTAGGCCATTCGGCCCTTCAAGCCTGCTCATCCATTCAATATGATCATGGCTGATCCTCTATCTCAACGCCATATTCCCGCTTGATGTTCTGGCAATTAAATATATTTTTATTCTGTTTCCAATGACACCTACGGCTGTTAATGTAGATGGTGATGCTTATCCACGTACAGCATCAAAACAAAATTCAATCATCAAAATGAAAAACTGTTAACAAAATGCAGGGAAACAGTCAATCCTGCCTCAGGGCTGTAAGCAAATCCAATTAATTTTTGCTGTATCATTAATGCTGTGGACCTCATAATAAAAACTAAAATTGAAAGCTCAGTATCAATAGTACTTGCTTCTTATAACTTTGGGCTGGGAGATTAAGCTGATTTGCTAAGGAATTATTATACTTGAGCTGTGAGCAGGTTCTTCACTGAAGGATGTTATTGGATAACACTGTAAAGGATATTGCTACTGATTGCACATGTCAATTTACTATTTGAGGAATTTTTGAATGAATGGTGTAATTTATCAAACTTATGATTTTTCTCCATTAAACTATCCACTGATGGAAGCAGAAAACAAGCATTCTATTAAATATTCTATTTAATCTAATTAAAGATTAAATAAATTCTATTAAATATTCTATTTAATCTAATTAAAGATTAAATATCTTTACACAGCCATAGAAGCTTCCAGTGCAGAAAGCAGTCTTTCAGTCCAATGTGCCTGCACCCAGTTTCCCCTTGAAGCTATGTGACTGCAAGCTGAAAGTTCCAGCACCTGCTGCGCACAAGTCTGCCCCTTTAAGTTACTGCATATGCATAGCTGTGCAAAAAAAAAATTAAAGGGGCCCCCTATTTAAATAAATTGCCCGCTGACTACAAAAAAATTAACTGGAACATTGCCTGTGTTGTCTCTTCATTAAAGAAATACAAAATTAATTACGGTTCTCTGCACTTTCCTCATAGCTCTGCATCTACTTCTGCTTCAAATTTTCCATTTCTTTTGTTTAAAAGACGCATTGGTCTCTTCATCTTTGAATTGTCCTAACCTCCCTAACTACTTGTTTATTTTGCATATGCTTATAAAAGCCTTAACTATTTATTTTTATGATTTTTTTCTCATATTCCCTTTTAGCTTACTCTCCTTTTACACCTTCCATTATACTTTCTATGATTCTCATGGGGCAGAATTTTACAGCCACTTTATGGCGGGGATGAGCTGTAAAATGCGGCGAGCAGTTATAAATCCCATTGACAACAGTGGGAACGTAAAATCTTGCTGTCATAAAATTCTGCCCATGGTTATCTTTAATGTTGTCAGGCCAAAATTTTATCATATGCCTTCCTAATAAGTATTTGTATATTTTTAATCTATTGATCAATGGAACTCTACTTTGATACACATTCACCTTACTAAATGTATCTATTTTGTACTCTTATATTTGAATATTTTGCTGATCTGTTGACCTATTCAAGCCAGTTAATTTGGGCCAGATCTTTTATGTAAAAGTCTTGCCTTTTTTTTAGTCCAGCAGCTTCATCATTGGCTCTTTATTATTCATTTTTAACCATGACTGTGCCACTACTTACAAATTTTTCTCTGTCACAATTTATTTGTCTTGCTTAATTTATCTAAATAAAACAATACTTCTTTCCTGTTGAACTCAAAACATACTGAACAAGGAAGCAGTCCAGGTTGACTACATATATCCAGCCTAATAGAAAGCAGAGATTTGTGTGAACTGTTGTTTTGAGGGCTAGAAGAAAGTATACAATGATTTTCCACTATTTTATATTGGATATACATGGCATAATTTCAAAGTTTACACGAAACTTATAAATTTTGTGAACAATGAGAATTGTAACAGACTTTAGGAGGACATAGAATGATAAAATGGGCAGATAAATGGCAGATGCAATTTAACTCAGAGAAGCATGAAGTGATCCATTTTGGCCATTAGAATGAGAAAGGCAATGATAAAGTAAACAGTACAATTTTAAAACAAGAAGCAGGAACAACAAGACCTGGGGATGTATACACACAAATCTTTGAACATGGCAGAACAAATTGAGAAAATTGTTAAAATCCTGTTAAAATATGAATCAGGAGGCAATGGGGTAGTGGTATTGTTGCTGGCCTGGTAACCCAGAGACCTAGCATAATGCTCTGGAGACCTGGTTTTGAATCCTGCCACAACAGGCTCCAACAACTCATTGATACCAATGCCCATCCAGGACCCTCCGACCCCATCTTGTCTTCTAATCCCAACCCTTGCTGTGTATTCACCATATCCTCTGAACTTCCCCTCTCTGATGCTGAATGTTAAGGGCTCAGTTTCATATCCTTATGCCCTCACCTCAATGAATTCCAAGCTCGGCAAGATGCTGAACTCTTCTTCCATGACCTTCGTCTCTGTGCTCACTTCTTTGGGCAGGATTCT
This sequence comes from Carcharodon carcharias, assembly GCF_017639515.1. Taxonomy (NCBI): domain Eukaryota; kingdom Metazoa; phylum Chordata; class Chondrichthyes; order Lamniformes; family Lamnidae; genus Carcharodon; species Carcharodon carcharias. The sequence goes on from NC_054472.1 coordinate 101,842,781, forward strand.
TTCACCCACCTCCAGTATTCTCACTTCACTTGGACTCCTCCCTCTGGCCTCTTACTTGCTCTTGATCTTTTCATTGAGGACTGTCAGCGTGACATCAGCCATCTCAAATTCTCTGCCCCTGTCACCTTCTGAACTTGCCACACTCCATTCTCTCAGGTCCAACCCTGACTTTGTTATCAAACCTGCCGACAAGGGTGGTGCTGCTGTTGTCTGTCGCACGGACCTCTACCTCGCAGAGGCTGAGCGCCAACTCTCAGACACTTCTTCCTACCTCCCCCTGGACCATAACCCCACCACCAAACATCAAGCTTTGTTTCCAGGACTGTCAGTGACCTCATCTCCTCTGGAGATCTTCCCTCCACAGCTTCCAACCTCATAATCTCCCAACCCTGGACAGTCTCCTTCTACCTCCTCCCCAAAATCCACAAACAGGATTATCCCAGTAGACCAATCATGTCAGCCTGTTCCTGCCCCATGGAACTGATTTCTTCCTATCTTGACTCCATTCTCTCTCCCCTTGTCCAGTCTCTTCCTACCTACACCCACGATTCCTCTGATGCCCTAAGTCATATCAACAATTTTCAGTTCCCTGGCCCTAACCGCTTCCTCTTCACCATGGATGTCCAATCCCTCTACACATCCATCCCCCCCCAGGATGGGCTGAGGGCTCTCTGCTTCTTCCTTGAACAGAGGCCCGAACAATCCCCATCCATCACCACTCTCTTCCGTCTGGCTGAACTTGTTCTCTCGCTGAACAATTTCTCCTTTAACTTGTCTCACTTTCCCCCAAATAAAAGGTGTGCCTATGGGTACTCATATGGGCCTTAGTTATGCATGTCTCTTTACGGGTTATGTGGAATATTGCTTGTTCCAGTCCTACTCAGGCCCTCTCCCACAACTCTTTTTTCCGTACACGAATGACTGTTTCGGTGCCGTTTCATGCTCTTGTCTGGACCTGGAAAAAGTTATCAATTTTGCTTCCAATTTCCACCCCTCCAACACCTTCACATGGTCCATTTCTGACACTTCCCTTCCCTTCTTTGACCTCTCTGTCTCAATTTCTGGTGATAGACTATCCACCAATATTCACCTCAAGCCCACTGACTTCAACAGCTACCTCGACTACAGCTCCTCACATCCTGCTTCCTGTAAGAACTCCATCCTATACTCTCAATTCCTTCGCCTCTGTCCCATCTGTTCTGATGATGCCACTTTCCAAGATGGCACTTCTGACATGTCTTCCTTCTTCCTTAACCGAGGTTTGCCACCCACGATGTTTGATGGGGCCACCAACCGTGTCCGACTCTATGCGGTGTCCTCTACGTTGGAGAGACCAAACGCTGACTGGGTGACTGCTTTGTGGAACACCTTCAGTCTGTCTGCAAGCATGACCCAGACCTTCCTTTCGCTTGCTATTTCAACACCCCATCCTGCTCTCATGCCCACATGTCTGTCCTTGGCCTGTTGCAATGTTCCAGTGAAGTCCAACGCAAACTGGAGGAACAGCACCTCATCTTCCGATTAGGCACTTTACAGCCTTCCGGACTTAACACTGAGTTCAACAACTTCAAACCATGAACTCTCTCCTCCATCCTCACCCCATTTTTATCCCCTTTTTTCAATATTCATTCTCATTTCTTAATTTTTATTTTTTAATTTTTTAATTTTTAATTTTTATTTATTTTCATTTTTATCCATTGTTTTTATCCCCCTTATATCCTATTTTCAATCTTTTTTCCCACCACCGTCCCCTTCCCCCACCCCACCCCCACAAGGACCATCTGTCACTTGTTCATGTTGTTCTTTCCAGAATGCTTACCCTTGTCCTGCCATTTCCAGATTCTGCTTTCTGATCTTAATGCCACCATCAGCACCCCCTTTAGCCAGTATCACTATCATTAACATCCCTTTGTCCTTTTGTCCATGACATCTCTGGCAATCTCTCCTTTGCCTCCACCTATCGCTGGCCTTCTATCCAGCTTCACCTGCTCCACCCCCCCTTAAACAGTATAAATTTCATTATATTTTTTACTCTCTTTAGCTCTGAAGAAGAGTTATAAGGAGTTGAAATGTTAACTCTTTTTTTTTTCTCCACAGATGCTGTTAGACCTGCTGAGTGTTTCTAGCATTTTCTGTTTCTGTTAAAATCCATACCGGATCTTTGCTTTCATAAACTGTGGATTTCAGTACAAAAGCAACAAAATTATGATAAGCATTTATAGATCACTGGTTAGACTGGACTGGTATGTTCAGTTCAGGGCATCACACTTTAAGAAGGATGTTAAGGCCTCAGTACAGAAGTTTACGGCCCCATTGCAGTGGGGGTGGGGCCATAAAATGTGGCGAGCCATTCAAAAATCCATTGACTTCAGCGGGAGTGTAAAATCCCACCGCTGTAAAATTCCACTTTGAATGGTTACGCTGAAGATTTACTAGGATTGTACAGGGATGCAGAATTTCAGTTATGGGAAAAACTAGGGGAGCTGGGTTTGTTCTCCTTTGGGCAGATACAGTTAAGGGGAAACTTGATAGAAGGATTCAAAATCATGATGAGTTTTGACAGAGTAAAGAATGAGAAATTGCTTCCGGTAGCAGTAGCTCGGTAGCCAGAAGTCACAGATTTAAGGTAATTGGCAGAATAAAGAGGCAAAAGGAGGAAAATTATCTTTTTTCAGCGAATTATCATGATTGGGAATGTAATGCCTGAAAGGATGGTGGAAACAAATTTCAAAAGAGAATTGGATTAATACTTTGACGGAAAAATAATTCAGGGCTATGAAAAAAGGTCTGGAGAATGAAATTAATTGTATAGTTCTTTCATAGAATCAGCACACACACAATGGGATGAAAAAACTTCCTTCTGTTGTATTATTTAATGATTCCATGTAGTAACTTTATATCAAACTATCTTGGGATACTAAAAATCACCCAATATTATTTATTTTCTTACATTTCTCTGAATTGCCTGTAGATCTCTACTTTTACTTCATTTAGCTTGTTTGTTGGCCTCTCGTGCACATCATAGACTGCAGCATTTTATTTCTATTTCTTATTTCTATCCATATGGATTCTATCCTAACACAACCTCCAAGGCATCATCATCATCCAGCACTGTGACAGAATCTGTCATCCCACCTATCCCTTTTTCCCCTCTTTAGCTCTCCTGAAATTTTTATCAGCAACATTAAGCTCTAGTTAAAAGCAAAAAACTGCGGATGCTGGAAATCCAAAACAAAAACAAAAATACTCAGCAGGTCTGACAGCATCTGTGGAGAGGAACACAGTTAACGTTTTGAGTCCGTATGACTCTTCAACAGAACTAAGGAAAAATAGAAAAGAGGTGAAATATAAACTGGTTTAAGGGGGGTTGGGACAGGTAGAGCTGGATAGAGGGCTAGTGATAGGTGGAGATAACCAAACGATGTCATAGACAAAAGGACAAAGAGGTGTTGAAGGTGGTGATATTATCTAAAGAATGTGATAGTAGGTGACATTAAGGGTAGAAAGCAGGATGAGCAAGGTAAAGATTGCCCTAGTGGGGGTGGGGTGGGGGTGGTTTAAGCTCTAATTCCTTGTCACAGCTTTGTCATATTGTATATTATTTCTCTCTATGATCATTAATGTTTCTAACACTCTAATTTTATTTTGAAAGATTTGTACATGCACATACATAATATTTAGCTCCAACTTAATTTTTTTGAAATGTTGACCCTGTTGTGAAACCATGCTTAACATCAGAAATAATTTTAGAATTTACTGACTGGAAACTCCTAATTGATTTTTTTAAAAAAAAGACTAAAGCCACATTCCAGTGTCTAGTGATTACAGTCAAAGATGGCAACACTTTGCTTCACCATACATTCTACATTTGAAAATCATTGAAATGGAGACAACCTGTCTGCAAAGCTGTACAAGGAATAATTGCCTTGAAAGGGACGAATGGGGTCCATCTCCTATCCCATTAGCAAAGTGCTCAACAGCGCTGAGACAAATTATTTGACATGATCACTTGGACAATGGAATCCTGATTGACAGGCATTCCCTGCCATGACCTAATCAAGGTAACTGTAATACACTAGCCATGGCCATATTTGGGTCACTGAGCAGTTGGAGAGAGAAGGTCATGTGACAAGACAACCTTTTGTGTGTTTAAAAATCTATTTTCTCTGCAGAACTAAAATAAATAATCAAGATGTGGAAGGAACATGACCCTGAGTGGATCTCTTGCCTCTCTCTTTCTCCATCCAACTTGCGAGTTGACCCCTGTCTGGTGATTTGACAATCCAGGTGCCACAGACAGAGATTTGAAAAAGAACTCAACCACTGCCGTTGTATCCAAATGAATAGATAATCATCCATTTACTACTGTAAACTGCCTCGATGCTGAAAGCAGGAAGACCACTGAGTTCAACCTGAAGCCAGCTAAGTCACCAACCTCCCAGAGCCATACATCCCTTTAATGTTACTAGATTCTAAATTACTTAATCTACCTTCTCCACTCTGCAATTTATTTGCGTTTGTGTGAACTTTAAATGTTTGTGTCTGCGTGTGAAAGTCAGAGCATTTTTAAAAATTATTTTTACTTTGACCGGGTTAATTATAATAAAAGCTATCCTCTTTTCTTTTTAAAAACTCAAGAAAACCTGTCTGATTGTGTACTTTATGGTCACAGCATGAAAACAGGTAAACACCAGAAGGCTATAAGACGTAGGAGCAGAAGTAGGCCATTCGGCCCATCGAATCTGCTCCGTCATTTAATGAGATCATGGCTGATCTGATAATACTCAACTCCACTTTCCTGCCTTCCCAAGGACCCTTGATTCCCTTACTGATTAAAAATCTGTCTATCTTAGCCATGAATATACTCAACAGCCCAGTCTCTACAGCCCTCTGTGGTAAAGAATTCCACAGGTTCACTACCCTCTGAGAGAAGAAATTCCTCCTCATTTCTGTCTTAAATGGGTGATGCCCTTACTCTGAGTTTATGCCCTCTGGTCCTAAACACTCCCACAAGGGGAAACGACCTCTCAGCATCTACCCTGTCAAGCCCCGTAAGAATCTTATATGTTTCAATAAGTCGCCTCTCATTCTTCTAAACTCCAATGAGTACAGGCCAAACCAGCTCAACCTCTCCTCATAAGAAAATCCCTCCATACCCAGGATCAACCTAGTGAGCCTTCTCTGGACTACCTCCAATGCCAGTATCTCTTCCCTTAGATAAGGGGACCAAAACTGTTCATAGTATTCTAGGTGTGGTCTAACTAGTGCCTTGTATAGTTTTAGCAAGAAATCCCTATTTTTATATTCCATTCCCTTTGAAATAACTCACAGAATTGGCAAGTATGTCTATTTTTTAATAAACGTTTGTGGTCAAACAAGGAGAGCAAAAGGAAAGGAGCCATCTAACCCCTCCTCACCTGAATGTAACAACCCTTATTCTTTTTCCTATTTTTCTCATTTAATTTTTGACACATTTGTCACTTCTACAGTAGCATTTATATCTTTATCTGCAGATTACCACCTACTGCCCTCCTTCAACTGATGAATCAGTCAAGGGAACAAGGGCACAAATTGTAGCCTGGGTAGGGGACTTCAATGTCCATTTCCAAAAGTGGCTCAGTAGCCACTAACTAAGCTGGTTGAATCCCAAAGATCATAACTGCCAGACTGGGCTTGCAGCAGGTGGTGAGAGAACCAAGAGGGAAAAACCTACTTGATCTCATTCTCACCAAATTACTTGTCACAGACACAACTGTCCATGAAATTATTGGTAGGAGTGATCATTGTGCAGTCCTTATGGATGTGATGTCCTGTCTTCACACGGAGCACACCCTCTATTGTATTGTGTGGCACTGCCACTGTGCTAAATTTGATAGATGTAGAACAGATATAGCCATTCAAAACTGGGCATCAATGAGGCACTGTGGAGCATCAGCAGCAGCATTATATTAAATCATAATCTGTAGCTTCAAATTTGCACATCCCTCACTCTGCAATTATTATCAAGTCAAGGGACCAATCTTGATTCAATGGACTGTGTGGTGGGGGGGGGGGGTGGCGGGGAATTTGCTAACAATTACTTTTTTGGGATATGTACGAAAACATGAATATAATAGTTATGAATACAGCAACAGAAAGCCCTTTTAGTAATGGGGGACGTGTGAAAGGAATCATGTGGTGATAGATGAGATGCTTCATAAAATATTTACATATAGACCAAGCTGTAAATTAACATCTGCTCTAGCATGGGCTGTCCATGCCAATAATTCACTGCAGATGGTCGGGGGCTATTGTCCATGTCGGTTGGTTTTTGGTAGAAATCCAAAACTTTCCTCAGTCCTGAGTGATCATGCCCCAGCTTGGGAAGGAGTTATTAGGTCTAATTTTTCTGGGCATTTAAATGCACTACACGCAGGCAGAAGAGCATTCCTTAAAGCCAATGTTTCTTAAAGCTCACCAAATCCTTTCTGAAACTATGTAAGATCATCAGAAATTATTTTCAATCAGGGAAACATAGTATACTATAGAAGAGAAGGACTTAATGAGTGGAAAGGTTGTAGGTAAAGATGGTATAACAGTCATCTTACAGCATGTGCACCAGGCTATTCAGGTATATATTGAGGTTAGCTGGCACAGATTACTAATTTGTGGGTCCGGAAAGGGTTCTAGGAAGTGATGAGGAACCATATACTTCTCATACCCATATGTTACATGATTGTGAGGACCAGATTGCTGAAGTTGATAGGGTATCTGAAGATGGACACAGTGATTCGGACAAACAAGATGAGGTGAGTTGTCCCAGAAGACAACAGCCAAAAGCTAGCAATAAAGATATGTACTTGCCAGAAAGGGGCCAGTCAATGGAGGGATGTGAGAATTGTGGGTAGAGCAGGGAATGTCACCAGAAAATATGAAAACCGGACAAATGTATGAGCTAAAGGTCAAGAGACTAGGCCCATGGATTGGGAACATGAAGTACAAAAATGGAAGGCATGAAAATGTAGTGCCAGTTCGGACAGTGGGTCTGTGAGTGAACATGCCTCTAGGAAGAAATTTTGAACTATTGAAAGAACATCTATTAATAGGAGAGGGAGATCAAACAGGAACAGTCTGGAACAGGATAGAGAGCAGAATAGAGGATGTAGCCTAACAAGGTCAAAGAATATGGCACAGACTACTAATCCTACAAGGAGCAGAAGCCCAGGTGATCAAGAAGTCTTAGTAGCTTCAAGCAAGTTAGACAATAAATTAATAAAGGATGCCAAAGAGCAAGAACTACATAGTTGGAAAAAATTGCGGTATACACAGATGCCAGATAGCGGACAACTAGCTCTATCTCGTCGATGGATATGCATGGAAAAGGTGCTCCCTGATGGGACTTATAAAACTAAAGCCAGGCTAGTGGCATGAGGTTTTGAAGAAAAAATGGGTGACCAGGATATGAGTAGATTCACCAACAGCAGGAAATGTTATTCTGAAGATCATCTTGGCTCTGTTAGCTCCAAATGCTTGGAAATGCAAGTCAATTGATATATTAAAGCTGCCTTTTTGCAGGGGAACCAACTTCAAAGTGAAGTTTTTCGCTGTCCACTGAAATAGGCGTCAAATGAAGAAGGGACTCTCTGAAAGTTAAATAAATGCAGATACAGTTTAAGTAATGCCTCCAGAGTTTGGTATTTCTCAGTGAGGTCAATTTTGTTAAAAAACAAAAAAACTGCGGATGCTGGAAATCCAAAACAAAAACAGAATTACCTGGCAAAACTCAGCAGGTCTGGCAGCATCGGCGCCGATGCTGCCAGACCTGCTGAGTTTTTCCAGGTAATTCTGTTTTTGTTTCAGTTTTGTTAAAGTTGGGCTGTCTTCAGTTGAAAGCAAGCCCGGCAATGTTTTACTGGAGTCATGGAGGGAAACTTTCAGACATCTTTATGAAGCATCAAAATGATTTTTTGTGGGTTGGTAGCAGTGGATTTGAAACAGTTATCATTAATGGGCTCAGAACAGAGTTCAAGGTTGGATGTCAGGCTTCTGGTGTGTTTAAATACATTAGATTGAAAATCGGGCAGAGCAGATCACACATCACTTTACTTCAGCAATCCTACTTGGAAAATGTCAATCCCGTTGAAATTAGTTGTGGTGGGGCTTCCCAAAAAGATATTGCAGCTTCTAAAATGGAAAAAGAGGAACTTGGAAGTCTAACTGGGCAACTCAATTGGCTAGGCAAACAAACAAGGCCAGACGTCAACTTTGAAGTTTTAGAATTGAGCACTAAAACAAATGATCCCAAGGTTGAATAAATTATTTGAGCAAACAAAACATTGACAAAATTAAAAATGGAGCATTGTGTTTGGAAATTCCCATCTTTCGGTGATGTTAGAAAAATGAAATTGATTGTGTTTAGGGATGTGCCTTATGTAAATCTGTGATGGGTTTTCGAGCACAGGAGGGTTTATAATATTTCTCATGGGGGGAAAATGGTAAATGTTGCCTTTTGGCGAGGGAAGCTGAAAAGAAACGAAGAGTTGTGAAAAGTACGTTGGCAGTGGAGACTCTCGCTCTTGTTGAGGTGGTAGATATGGCATTCTTCATATCAAAAAAACTGGCAGAAATTTTAAATGGAAAAGGGTGTTCAGGAACAGTACCTATCGAATGTCATATTGACAATAAGTCGCTTTGGGAAAATGTTCACTCTACGAACTGAGTTAATGAAAAGAGATTGCGAATTGACATTACAAGCTTAAAACAGATGCTAGAGAATAAAGCGATTGCCAAGATCAAATGTGTTGATAGCAGCTACCAATTGTCCGACAGCTTCACAAAAAGAGGACCAAACTCCAAAAGGTTAGTGGAGATCCTCAAAGAGGGGTGTCTCTTCTTATGAGAAGACGAAAGGATTTTTTTTTGTAGATATTTCCATACCTATTCTTTTCTCTTTTTTTCTAAAGGGGAATAAAGAGGATTTATTTAGAAAAGAAAATGTACTTAGAAGAAAAATATATTGATGTTTGTGTTATGGAAAAGAAGATCCATTTTTTTGATATATGTACTTAAGGGTTACTTTCATTTTAAAAGGGGAATCAGGGAAGGAAACAGTTAACTGTCAAGGAGTGCTAAGTGATAATTATAAGTTAACAAGCTAAGTAGTTCACATGGTGTATATAAAAGGAAAACAATTGAGACCACATGTCTGTGGAGCTTTATGTTTCAGAGTAAAACTCTGTTCGGAGAAGTCAGTCTTGGTCTCTGTCTTTGTTATCAAGCAGCTATTGGAACTTAACACCCAATGCCTGTCCGTCTATGAGGCACAAGGCAGGACTGTGATGGAATACTCCCTATTTTCCTGGATAAATGCAGCTGAACACGATCCAGGACAAAGAAACCCACTTTATCAGTACCCCAACCACCACTTTAAATATTCACTCTCTGCACCACCAGTACACAGTAGCAGTTCTGTATACCATCTACATTTGCAGCAACTCATAAGTCTCCTTCAGTAACCCATTTCAAGCCCACAACCTCTACAACAAAGAACAAGGGAACACCACTACCTGTAATTTCATAGGATCAGAGGAACACAGGACTAGGAGCAGGAGGCCACTCAGCCCTTTCAGCTTACTCTGCCATTCAATAAGATCATGGCTGATCTGGCTGTGGTCTCAACTCCAGCTTCCTGTTTGCCCCCATAAACATTTGCTCCCTTTTCTATCAAAAATCTATCTAATTCATCCTTAAGTAAATTCAATAACCCAACCTCTACTACTTTCTGAGGAAGAGAGTTCCACTGACTAACATCCTTCTCAGAGAAAAAAATTCTGCTCATTTCCATCTTATTCTTAATTGTGTCCCCTAGTCCTAGGCTTCCCTATCAAATCCTCTTACGATATCATATGTTTCGATAAGATGAAGGGTCATTTTTCTAAACTCCAATGGATACAAGCCCAGCCTGTTCAACCTTTCTTCATAAGATAAATCCCTCATCCCAGGAATGAGTCAAGTGAACCTTCTCTGAACTGCTTCAATGCAATTATATCTTTTTTTTTAAATTATATCCAGATGTGGTCTCACCACAGCCCTGTACAGCTGGAGTAAAACTTCCCTACTTTTATATTCCTTCATCTTTGCAATAAACACCAACATTCCATTTGCCCTCCTAATCATCTGCTGTACCAGCATACTAACATTTTGTGATTCATGTACCAGGACATCCAGAGCCCTCTGTACCACAAGAGTTCTACAATCTCTCTCATTTAAATAATATACTGCTTTTCTATTCTTCCTGACAAAGTGGATAAGTTCACATTTTTCCCACATTAAACTCCATCTGCCAAATGTTTGCCCTCTCACATAACCTAACTGTATCGTTTTGTAGGCTCTTTACCTCCTCTTGACAACTTACCTTCCTACCTATCTTGGAGTCATCAACAAATTTAGTTATCATAGATTTGGTTCCCTTCAATGTAGTGCCTATTTCTTAGTGCAAAGCATCAAATGTATTTCTATGCCTAAATGGTTCTACATTAGGCCACAACTTTTTTTCTACTCTCCATTTCCAGAAGTTTTTCTACTTATTCTTTGATGTCCTTCATCTTGACACCAGGGAGGCAATGGACCATTTGGTACTCCCAATTCCAATTGCTATATATCTCTAATTATTGAAAATTCACTGTTATAACTCTCCTGTTAGGTAGTCCCTATCCAATGAATCACAAAAGGCTAGTATGCAGATGCAGCAAGTAATTAGGAAAGCTAAAACAAAATTCTTGATGCTCACTGGAAGCTTTGGTGGAGGAGGTGGAAAGGGGGAGAGATGTCCTGTTGTTCCCCTCCAAGTTCCCCGACAAGCCAATCACCATCCTGAGTTGGAAATATATCGCCGTTCCTTAACTGTCGCTGAGTCAAAATCCTGGAACTCCCTCCCTAACAGCACTGTGGGTGTACCTATACCACATGGACAGCAGCGGTTCAAGACGGTAGCTCACCACCACCTTCTCAAGGACAATAGGGGTGGTCAGTAAATGCTGGCCCAGCCAGCGAAGCCCACATCCAGCAAACGGAATTAAAAACATAGGGATCCAGGAAGCCTTCCAGACTAAAGGGAAGCAGAGGGTCATGGAAGTCAATGTTAAATGTCAAGATCAAGCCCTAAAGACCTGGATACAGTGCAGCAAGAAGTTCAATGACCTCATACAAGTTGTCAAGGTCAATAAATTTTCAAATGCCATTTCCTTATATCTGAACCACTAGCTTTAGCCAATCCTCCATGTACCCCACCACATGACTTACCTATCAACCTTCTTTATTCAGGGTGCAAACCTGACTTTCATATACTCCACCTCATGCTCACACATTTAGCTCTGCTGCAAGCCTCACACACATCTCACAGCTTGCACTCACTGCCAGTTATTCAACCATAACAGTCTCCTTAGCCAAATAGATTGCACGTCACTCGCTGATGCAGCTCCCTCTCTCTTGCAGGGCCAGGTGATGCATAACCGGAGGTAGCAGGAGCTAACTGGAGGGGACAGGTGTGCCTGCATGTCCTACCCCTCATGGAGGAGATGTTGCCAGTATTGACAAGCGTGTTGCTGAGGCTATGGCCAGTGGAGGGGCTGAAGCCATCAAAGATGATGGTATCCTCATACCTAAGTCCTCTTTCTTATATCCCATTACACTCCCTTCTGATTTACAACCTGTAAATGGTGCAAGCATGCACATCTTATTTTTCATCCCTCCCTACATCCTTATCCTTGTGCCTTTCTGCTTTCAGGTACCCAGAAAGTGAAATCTTCCAAGCAGTGTAGGAACAGCAAGAAAACAGTAATGATGAAGACACACCTTCACTTGATCGCGCACTTGCAGCTACCAGTTCAGATAATGACACTGAACCTAATTTAAAGGATAGTACTTTTTTTTATTCATTTATGATATGTGGACGTTGCTGGCTAGGCCAGTATTTATTGCCCATCTCTAATTTCCCTTGAGAAGGTGGTGGTGAGCTGCGTTTTTGAACCGCTGCAGTCCTTGTGGTCATTGTCGGCGGGCCCTCGGAATCAAGGATGATGTCCATCAGGCTTGGTGAGACTTCAGAAGACTGAGGAGCCCAATTCTGTTCTTCCACTGTGGGGACATGTTGTTGCACAGGGGAGCGGAAATCGCAGCCCCGGGTTGGCTTCCTTCTATTTCCTCTGCTGCCGCTGTTCCTCCTCGCTGTCGAGTCGCTGAGCCTCGAAATGGCTAATGCCTTGATGGATCAGGTGGTGCCATGCTGAGTGATCAGCAGCATTCTCCTCCCTATCACTGGCATTAATGTCTCTGCGCTTTAGGGTGAACTTGAGCATTTCCTTATACTCTTACTTCGGACCGCCCTTTGAGCGTTGGCCAATGGAGAGCTGTGAGAAGAGAACCTGCTAAGGGAGGCATCCAGATGCAATGGCCTGTCCATTGGAGCTGGTTCCACAGGAGCAGGGGTTCAATGTTGGTAGACGCAGCTTCATGGAGGACACTCGTGTTAGTCCAGCTGTCCTCGCATTTGATCCCCAGGGTTTGATGCAAGCATTGTTGATGGAGGCTTTCAAGGATCTTAATGTGGTGTCAGTAGACCATCCGTGTTTCCGTGCAGTAGAGGAGGATGGCCAACATAACGGCCTTATAAACCAGAACCTTTATTGATTTCCAAAGGTCCCTGTTGTTAAAGACATATTGGTGCAGCTTGAAGAAGGCGGCGCTGGCACAGTTGACTCTGTGTCGGACTTCCTCATTGACGGTAGTCCCTTGGGAAAGGTGGCTGCCGAGATAATGAAGTGCTGCACATACTCCAGAGCCACCCCATCTATGTGGATGGCACGGTGTATGCTCAACAGGCCTGGGGAAGGTTGGTGAAGGACCTTCATCTTGGCAATGTTTAAGGAAAGGCCAAGCTTCTTATAAGAGGTGTTGAAAAGGTCAAACGTTCTTTGCATGTCCTGTACAGAGTGAGCCATCACGCAGCAGTAATCCACAAGCTGAAGGTCATGAATGTCCATGGTGGTGAGTTCTGTTTTTGCCCGGAAGCGACCAAGGTTGAAGTGCTTTCCGTCCAGGCTATACTGAACGTTGGCACCATGTGATAGGTCATCTCGGATTAGGTGGACAATGACGGTTAGGCAAATGGTGAACAAGGTGGAGGCGATCACACAACCTCGTTTGACCCCAGTCTGGATGTGAAAGATGTCAGTGAACTGCTGCAGTCCTTGTGGTGTAGGTACACCTACAGTGCTGTTCGAGAGGGAGTTCCAGGATTTTGACCCAGTGACAGTGAAGGAACAGCGATATATTCCCAATTCAGGATGGGGAGTGGCTTGGGGGGAAACTCCCAGGTGGTGGTGTTCCCATGTGTCTGCTGCCCTTGTCCTTCTAGATGGTAGTGGTCATGGGTTTGGAAGGTGCTCTCTAAGGAGCCTTGGTGAATTCCTGCAGTGCATCTTGTAATGGTACCCACTGCAGCCACCATTGGTGGCAAAGGAAGTGAATGTTTATGGATGGGGTGCCAATCAAGTGGACTGCTTTGTCCTAGATGGTGTTGAGCTTCTTGAATGTTGTGGGGGCTGCACTCGTTCCAGGCAAGTGGGGAGTATTCCATGACTTGCCTGACTTGTACCTTGTAAATGGCGGACAGGCTCTGGGGAGTCAGGAGATGAATTATTCGCCACTGAATCCCTAGCCTCTGACCTGCTCTTGTAACCACAGTATTTATAAGACTAGTCCAGTTCAGTTTCTGGTCAAGGGTGACCTCCAGGATGTTGATAGTGGTGGATTCAGCAATGGTAATGCCACTGAATGTCATGTGGCAATGGTTAGATTCTCTCTTGTTGGAGGCGGTCATTGCTTGACACTTGAGTGCTGCGAATGTTATTTGCCACTTGTCAGCCCAAGCCTGGATATTGTCCAGGTCTTGCTGCATTTGGACATGGACTGCTTCAGTATCTGAGGAGTCGCAAATGGTGCTGAACTTTGTGCAATCATCAGCGAACATCCCCATTTCTGACCTTATGGTGGAAGGAAGGTCATTGATGAAGCAGCTGAAGATGGTTGGGCCGAGGACACTACCCTGAGGAACTCCTGCAGTGATGTCTTGGAACTGAGATGATTGACCTCCAACCACTACAACTATCTTTCTTTGTTCTAGGTATGACTCCAACCAGTGGAGAATTTTACCCCAACTCCCATTGGCTCCAGTTTTGCTAGGGCTCCTTGGTGCCACACTCGGTCAAATGCTGTTTTAATGTCAAGGGTAATCGCTCTCACCTCACCTCTGGAGTTCAGCTCTTTTTTCCACATTTGAACGAAAGCTGTAATGAGGTCAGGAGCTGAGTACCCTGGCAGAACCCAAACTGAGCATCAGTAAGTAAGCAGGCTATTGCTAAGCAAGTGCCGCTTGAAAGCACTTTAGATATGATCGAGAGTAGACTGATGGGGCGGAAATTGGCCAGTTTGGATTTATCCTGCTTTTTGTGTACAGAACATATCTGGGCAATTTTCCACATTGCAGGGTTTATGCCAGTGTTGTAACTGTACTGGAATGGCTTGGATAGGGGCGCAGTATGTTCTGGAGCACAATTCTTCAGTACAATTTTTGGAATATTTTCAGGGCCTATTGCATTTGCAGTATCCAGAGGTGAGATCTGCATCACTGAGACACGAAGTTTGGCATGCAGCTAGGGAAGGGCATTGATAAAGCAGGTGCAAGCTCACCATTGGGAGAGGTCACACATGAGTTCCTCTGCAGAGGATTCAGATGAGCAATTCAATAGGGCAACCTAAAGAAGCTAAAGAAACAAAATGCTTGGTGCAATGAGTAGTGTGCTAGTGGTCAATGTCAAGGACAATGGAGGAATCTGGCACAAACTTGGCGTGGAAGTTGAAGCCCATGATTTTCAGCATGGATGTGGTTGCCAACTTCGTCAGCACACCCGTTGATCCAATCATGAATCAATATCTGATGACCGATTTTTTCAGCTACCGCTGCAACAACAACATGTCCCCCAGATGCCTGGGTGTTGCACTCAAAGCTTAGACTGAAGGCATGGAAGGCCAGCTTGCTGCTATGCAAGCTCAGACTGTGGTCATCAAGGCTGTGGATTACAGTGTTCAAAGGGGCCAGCAATCTGTTATCCCACAAATTATTCAGATTGCAGAAGCGATGCTCCTGGAGGAGTGGAAGTGGCTCCATAGCACATAACCCTGCTGTCCTCTTTCAGAGTGACACCACTGCCACTCTGCCAGTGTACTTACTGTTGCCTGTCAGCCAACCAGCCCGGATGGTTCTGCCCATGCTGAGATGTTGCAGTCCAAAGTTGAGTTGCTCAAGGTTGTCCTCCAAGACCATCTGCAGTCTCCTTCCACCAGCCATTCTACAGCCACAAGGGTAGCACACGTAGGGGTACTAGGACAGGCAAAGGCACATGGAACACAGGCACTAAGGGAATATGTAGGGGTAATTAGTTTACTTTTGAATGGAATATAAAATAATTTTATTTATAAATTTAGTTTGTAATGTTTATATAATGGTGGCTTCTCTTTATAAACTTTGGCCAAATGGATGGTGTAACGTTTAATGATAGAGGGTAAGGTGGGGGACTGTTGGTGAATGGGAAATTGGGTTGCAGTTTCTGATATCGCACTCAAATAACTTCTTCATGGACAGCCTAGCCAGAAAGAGGCTATCTGGTTTGTGGTCTCTCTTCCTTCTCTTCCTCATTCTCATCCTTCTCAGCTCCTCACAGTAAAGCTGTTGGTAATAGCTGTCCCCTCGTGATGGTGAGGGTGTGCAGACACCACCTCCAGTCTAAACATCCACTCTGCCAACTACTACAGGTCTCCTCCTGTGTACTCTAGGCAGAAGAAGAGTTGTTTCAGTTCACCAATGGTCTATTCTATCACATTTCATGTGGCGGTATGACTTTCATTAAATGCATGCTGCATATGTGCATGTAGGTTGCACACTGGAGTCATGAGGCATGTGTTCACTGGATAGTGCTTGTCACCCAGTAGCCACCTTTGCTTTGACATGCTGGCTCAAATGCAGTTGGCACAGCAGACTGCCACAGAATGAAGACATCATAGATAATGGCAGAATATTGGGCATGATTTGCTGCTCATGATTACACATCAGTTGGAAACTGCAGTAAATGGCATCCTAGACCAAGGGGTGCCTGCAATCTAGTGAAGCTGTGTGCTCACTATACTTGTTTTTCTCTCACAGGTGAGAATGAAATGAAATCAGCTTTCAATGAATAAAGAGCATTAGGAACCTCTCCCATATAACACTGATACTATGAATATCTCTAGCTGAAAGGTGCCAGACATATGAAAGTTCATTACCACAATTACCTTCACAGCAATATCATCCTTGTCTGGCTCTGAGCTTGCAGTTGTGGCTGCAGGTGGTAGATTTTAATGCATATGTCTTTACTCACATGTCATATTGGAGAACTATTCCTTCAACATCCTGGGTGGATATGACTTCTTGCTGAGAGCCCATCTCCCTTTCCTCCTCCTCCTCATCCCTCTTCCTGCAGTTTATCCTGCTCTAACTGGCCTCTGTTCATTCCCATGTCAGGTTGTATTCTGAGTGGAATGCCTATTTATGCATCCATGTCTTGGAGCAACTGATTTGGACAGAAGCCTGGAACTCAGCAAGAAGTCCTTCAGCATCTGCCATACCATGCCCTATGGACTTTTATACCTTGAAGCACCAATAGTAATTACCTATCACTTGTAGGATTGAAGAAAGTGCCAGAAGAATTTAGTCAGCAACTAACCTGAAAGTAGTTGAGAGTTCCTTTAAATGGTTCTGATTGCCAGAGGGGATTCTTTCCTGCTGCTGAACCTGTGCACAAGGTGAATTAGCTGGAACATTGAGCTTCAAAATAGCAATGATTCCATTAACTCAAAATGATGCCATTATCTGCCTGCTCTGTATAATTCCAACAGCCATTCATGACACATCTACTAAAATCCTCACCAAGATGGCATCCAATGCAGCTCACCCCAAAAGTGTACATGCATGCCTCAAATGCCATTTTTGACCCAAAGTGCACCCTTGGCGCCAAAACAACAGGTGCTGCTAATTTGAACTTTGCAACAAAAGTGTTTTATTGTCTAACTGTCCCAGGAAATCCCTGCTAATTGGGGAACAATTAAATGGACCTTGTTTCTTGTTCTTATTTATTGTCTATTATCTATTTGGGCCTCAAAACAGTTAATTAAGGCACCAAATAAACTACTATAAACTGCCTGGGATTGAATAGTTAAAGTTAAATAAGTTAAAATACATTTAGGGCAAAATTTTACAGCAGCAGGATTTTACATTCCCGCCGAAGCCAATGAGGTTTAGAACATCTCGCTACATTTTACAGTCCCGTCCCCGCCAAAACAGGGCCGTAAAATTCTGCAGTTAAATTCAAAATACAGCAAATGTCATAAATGAAAATTTCAACAGTTATGTCCTAATATTTCCTATTAAATAAATTAATTATATGAATCATTCATGAGAAATTAATGGAACTGAAAGCCATTTCAATTTCATAACACCATGCTGACTCTATCTAATCATATTATGATTTTCTAAGTCCTGTACTGTTACCACTTCTTTAATACTGGATTCCAGCATTTTAGGAACAACTGATGTCAAGTTAAGTGGCCTGTAGTTTCCTGTTTTTTCACTCCCTCTTTAATGGAATACCAATGTTATACTCTAGCATTCTGAAAAAGGTGGTTGAGAGATAGGGAATACTGGTTGTAATCCTCCAAAGTTCCCTAGATTCTAGAATATTCTCAGTGGATTGGAAGGCAGCAAATGTAATACACCAATTCAAGAAAAGAGGGAGAGAGAAAGTGACACTGACGTCAAAGATCAGCCATGATCTTATAAAATGGCAGAGCAGACTTGAGAGGCTGTGTGCTCCTATTTATTTTATTCCTATGTTCTAAACTACCATTTGTCTGGCTTTTAATGCCCCACTTACCTCTCACAACTCAAAATTCTGACTAGTGGTAGAGTTCAAAATGGTTGTAATAATAAAGTAAAATGCGTTCATTGATTATCTGCATATCAAATTATCTTTTTATGGTGGAGTTTATTGTTGCAACCGTACAATTTACAAATTATATATGTGGCTGTACAAGAAAATTTGATTGCAGATATGTTGTCAAAGAGTTTAAAATTCAAAAGAATTTGAATTTTGGCAAATGGAAAATGGACTGAAATGAACCCTATTTTTACCGAAGACTTGTACATATATTTTAATGGTTATTGCATATAATTATAGTGTAGTAGTTTTGTTTGTATAGTTAAATGTAGTAAAGAATAAGAAATAGATTACAAAAAATGAAACCATGTCTTTGGAATTATATTGGTTCATTTTTTTGCTAAAGAAGGTGATGTAAGAATGGCTGATTTTTTAAAAATATTTTTGGGGAATATTATATCATTCTGTAAAGAAGGCTGAGTGTTTGTGTGGACATGTATGACTTAATTAAGCTGGGCAAGAGATTGATAGGAGTCAGGTTGTCTAAGGGGTTTGAAACATGAAAAGGATAGAGGTGTTACTTTTGAGGTTCAAGTAAATAGGTTAGATCTAGCATTTGCATTTTTAGATAAGAGTTTGTTTGAATATCAATGGGGAGTCAGAGGTTACAAGAAATGTCTTGCAGGAGTTACATAGGTTATTGTAGTGGTGATATTATGTTTTATTTCCCCAAAAGCAAAGACAAGATAGAGACATAAAAGATCTTATATTTGGAAGGATTTGAGTTTCAAAGAGGTGTGAGAACAATGGGACCAGAGATGAAAGGGAAAAAAGATATTTTAAAGTTAAGGTGGAGAGCTTAGGATATAGATCAAAAGAGATAGCGGGTGATAGCTGAAGTTGTTTGAGCTGTTGAGCTATAGCTGGAGCTCTGGGCTGAGAGAAAGTGCCATTTGAACCAACCATCCAGACAAGCCAGCAAAGTCTTGGGCTGCAACAAGCAATTTTATTCTGAAGTGGATTCCACTGCAGAGTGGATGAGCGTAGAGGTCATTTGGTATGCCTTTATTGAAGCTACAGCAATTTGCCTTCTGTAATTTTATTGGATTTCTTTTGTAGTTAACATCTACAATGAAGCGTTGTCTGGAGGTGTTTACTTGTGGGTCTGATCAAGTAGAGATTCTTTTTGAGGAATGTTTTGTAAGACTAACATTAATTGTGTAATTGTAATCTTGTGTGCTTAAGTTTTCTTTTATTCTTGTTAATAAAACTTTTACTTTTAATTTTTAAAATCTGAAAAGAATTACTGGACCTCTTACTGCTGAGATCGGCACATCTTCTTCTCGTCTTCAGAATATGAAAAAAAAATCATAGCCTGTAAACCAAGTTTCCCTCTGGGATTTGGTTTGCACAGCAATTAACACCGGCTGTGGTCATGAAAGTACCACTGAACAAAATTCAGAGATTTGCACAAAGCATTCCATGAAACTACTGATAGACTTCAAATTACCACTTCTGTTTGTGAACTGGTTTAATTATTCATATTAATATCTTCATATACTCAATATTAATAATAATATAACAAAAACTTTCTGATTTTAACCAGTACCTTAACATGGACAACAAAATCTTTGATAATGTCTGAATCGTCCTTAGATGATGCATTAGCAGGCCTTCCTTCTAAGTTGAATGCAACTATCTGTCCCGGGATTTGAACAGACTCTAGTATTACCGAGCGATTGGTCTTAGGGTGAACCGTCAATTCACAAAGAGGTCCAGTTTTCTCCTGTACCAGAGCATATTTGATCAGTCAAATGAAATACATTTATAAAAGAATATAAAACTTTCTGCAATGTATGGCATCAAAATATAAAAAATGAATGCTACGCTTTCTCTTTTAATCTCAGTTGATACAAATTAGAGGCCAGCAATGTTTGGTAAGATAGTCTAAAGTATCTTATATTTATTTTAATTTACACACTAGAATTAAATATAATTGATTTAGCTTGGTGATAGGCTCCCTTTTAAATGGTGAGCACTGAAGATAAACCCTATAGTTTTTGAAATAGAGGCTGGAATTTTCCAGCCCTGTTGATGTCTGGTGTCATGGCAGATGGCGGGGGGAGGATCAATATGGCGAAAGGGCCAAAAATCAGTTTCACACCGGCGTGAAAGCACAACGGGATCATCCGATAGTGTTTGCCATGGCGGAATGACAATCCTGCTGGAAGCCAGCACGAACCCGCTTTGCATCTCGGTAATGGGTTACAAAGTAAGGCCCAATTAGAATGTCCTCCGGGGGAGAGGAGGGTCTACTGGGGGGGAATGTGGCAAGTAGGGAGCAAGGTGTAAATGAAGGAGTTTAAAGGGGGGAAGGAGTCCAGGGAAGGAGTTCGGTGGGAGGAAAGAGTCCAGGGGAGCAAGGAGTCTGGGGGGAGGGAGGAGTCCAGAGGGAGGAAGATGTCCAGCAGGGAGTACAGATGGAGGAGGGAGTAAGGGAAGGGTTGATGTCCAGGTGAACGTGGAAAGAAGGGGTGTGTGGAGTCAATGACTGCCTCCTGGGGAGCAAACTGAGGATGGGCGTGGTAGGAGGGAATGTTGAGTATGAGAGGGGGCAGAGTGATCCAGAAGGGTGGGTGGGTGAGGCTGCATCGGTAGTAGAGGAAAGGATGGCAAGGGTGGTTGGTGCGGACTTGGAGGCAGACATGGACAGTGGGGGTGGGGGGAGAGGGATTGTGGAGGTCAATGTGGATGGGGGTGGGATTTTCTGGAAAGTAGGGAATGTGCACATCCTGGAAAGAAAAGGGTTCAGGTTGGCGAGTGATGGTTTGGAGATGGAAGGCGATGCCAGGGGGGAAAGTGATAGGGGAAAGGATATGGGTAAGTGGGGGGAGGGAAAAGAACAGGGGAGTTGAGCAAAAATCTGACTATGACTATCGCTATCAAAATCAAAAGTGAGTACAGCCTCGTGTTGGACAGGCACAGGTGCTGCATGAGCAATCAGTGGGTGGGTGGGGGTGCAGGTCAGCTCAGATGGACAGCTGAAAGTGAACCCCAGTAGGCAGCAGTGAAAATGCTCAGGACATTGAGATGAGTCTGATGGGTGAAGGTTCCACGTGCATGGGAGAGTGCTTGCGTGCGGCTCCGAAAGTGCCTGCCACACACACACTTGTCCCTCCAGAATCACTCATGGTCTGGCTGCGTGCAGCTGAACGATAGTTGGATGGAGTGGGGTTTTGGGGGGGAGGGGGGGTGGGTGGTAGGTGGGGAAGACGCACAAAGCCTGTCAATGAAGCTGAAAGACAACATTACACATTATCCAGTGAAAGTGAATATATTTTCAGATTATAAAGTGACAAAATGTGTTCACCCGGCAACCACATGTGGTCAGAATTTCTTAACTTTTCCATGCCAACCACTTCTTCTAGGTGCTGCCCTGACATCTGCAGCAGGGTTGGAGACAGCCTGTGCAATGGTTGGCCCTGTTGCCTCTGATGACTTCGGTGAGCATCCTCTGGAGTGCTGAGACCTTGAGGGCCCCAGCTTGCTTTGGCTGTTCTCCTGTGGGCCAGTTGTTCCCTCTGCAGTGACAGAGGATGAGGTTGATGGGATCACAGGCAAAGGTGACTTGGAATGAACAGATAGCCTCTGAGATTCCTGGATGGATGATCCAGCGGTGTCCAGCTGCCACTCCTCCTCCATTAGGGTGCCCGAGGGCCCCGGCCTGACTCCTTGAAGGGAAAGAGCATCTGGAGGGATGTCAAGGTGCCCCATTTCCTTCTCGCATTGCCACTGCAGGAATTCACCCATGGCTACCACGATGGAGTGCAGGTCTACATGCACCTCCAAGTTCTACTGGACCAGTGTTTCCATGGTGTCCACTATCTTTCCCATGGAGATCTCCATCCATGCACGTGTCAGAACCACTTCATCAGAGAGCATTGAAAATAGAAACATAGAAACTAGAAACAGTAGTAGGCCATTCAGCCCTTCAAGCCTGCTGTGCCATTCATTATGACCATCCAACTCAATAGCTTGTTCCCGCTTTCTCCCCATACCCTTTGATCCCTTTCGCCCCAAGAGCTATGTCTAACTCCTTCTTGAAAACATACAATGTTTTGGTCTCAACTACTTTCTGTGGTAACGAATTCCACAGGCTCACCACTCTCCGGGTGAAGATATTTCTCCTCATCTCAGTCCTAAATGGTCTACCCCATATCCTCAGACTGTGACCCCTGGTTCTGGACTCCCCCACCATCGGGAACATCCTTCCTGCATCTACCCTGTCTAGTCCTGTTAGAGTTTTATAAGTTTCTATGAAATCCCCCCTCATTCTTCTGAACTCCAGCGAATATAATCCTAATTGACTCAATCTCTCCTTATATGTCACTCCTGCCATCCCAGAAATCAGTCGGGTAAACCTTTGCTGCACTCCTTCTATAGCAAGTACATCCTTCCACAGATAAGGGGACCAAATCTGCACACAATATTCCAGGTGTGGTCTCACCAAGGCCTTGTACAATTGCAGCAAGACATCCCTGTCCCTGTGCTCGAATCCTGTGGCTATGAAGGCCAACATACCATTTGCCTTCTTTACGGCCTGCTGCACCTGCACGCTTACCTTCAGCGACTGGTGTACAAGGACACCCAGGTCTCGTTGCACATTCCCCTCTCTCAAATTATAGCCATTCAGATAATAATCTGCCTTCCTGTTTTTGCTACCAAAATGGATAACCTCACATTTATCCACATTATACTACATCTGCCATGCATTTGCCCACTCAGTCAGCTTGTCCAAATCACACTGAAGCATCTCTGCATCCTCCTCACAGCTCACCCTCCCACCCAGCTTTGCGTCATCTGCAAATTTGGAGATATTACGGTTAATTCCCTCATCTAAATCATTAACATATATTGTGAATAACTGGGGCACTGATCCCTGCAGTAGCCCACTAGTACTGTCTGCCATTCTGAAAAAGACCCATTTATTCCTACTCTTTGTTTCCTGTCTGCCAACCAGTTTTCTACCCATCTCAATGCACTGCCCCCAATCCCGTGTGCTTTAATTTTACACGCCAATCTCTTATGTGGGACTTTGTCGATAGCCTTCTGAAAGTCCAAATAAACCACATCCATTGGCTCCTCCTCATCAACTCTACTAGTTACAGCCTTGAAAAATTCCAGTAGATTTGTCAAGCATGATTTCCCTTTCATAAATCCATGCTGACTCTGTCCAATTCTGCCACTGTTTTCCATGTGCTCAGCTATTAAATCTTTTATAATGGACTCTAGAATTTTCCCCACTACCGACATCAGGCTGCCTGGTCTATAATACCCTGTATTCTCTCTGTCTCCCTTTTTAATTAGTGGGGTTACATTAGCTATCCTCCAATCAGTAGGAACTGTTCCAGAGTCTATAGAATCTCGGAAGATGACCACCAATGCATCCACTATTTCTAGGGCCACTTCCTTAAGTTCTCTGGGATGGAGATTATCAGGCCCCAGGGATTTATCGGCCTTCAATCCCATCAATTTCCCTAACACCATTTCCCTACTAGTACTGATTTATTTCAGTTCCTCCCTCTCAGTAAACCCTGTGTTCCCCAACATTTCTGGAGTGTTATTAGTGTCCTCCTTTGTAAAGACAGAACCAAAGTATGTATTTAGTTGGTCAGCCATTTCTATTTCCCATTATAAATTCCCCAAATTTCTGATTGTAAGGGATCTAAATTTGTTTCACCAATCTTTTTCTCTTCACATACCTATAGAAACTTTTAGTCAGTTTTTATGTTCCCTGCAAGCTTACTCTTGTACTCTATTTTCCCCTTCTTAATCAATCCCTTGGTCATCCTTTGCTGAATTCTAAACTGCTCCCAATCCTTAGGTCTGTTGTTTTTTCTGGCCAATTTCTATGCCTCTTCCTTGCATCTAATGCTATCTCTAATTTCCTTTGTAAGCCATTGTTTGGCTACCTTTCCTGTTTTACTTTTGTGCCAGACAGGAATAAACAATTGTTGCAGTTCACCCATGCGGCTCTTTGAATGTTTGCCATTGCCTGTCCACCGTCATTCCTTTAAGTAACGTTTCCCAATCCACCATAGCCAACTCGCACCTCATAGCATCGTAGTTTCCTTTATTAAGATTCAGGGCGCAAGTATCAGAATCAACTACGTCACTCTCCATCTTGATGAAAAATTCTATCATATTATGGTCGCTCATCCCCAAGGGGCCTCGCACAACTAGATTGCCAATTATTCCTCTCTCATTACACAATACCCAGTCAAGGATGGCCTGTTCTCTCGTTGGTTCCTCAATGTATTGGTGCAGAAAAACATCCCGCATACAATCCAGGAATTCCTCCTCCACGGTATTGTTACTAATTTGATTTGCCCAATCTATTTGCATATTAAAGTCACCCATAATTATAGATGTTCCTTTATTAACCACATCTCTAATTTCCTGTTTAATGTCATTCCCAACATCACCACTACAGTTTGGGGGCCTATATACAACCCCCACTAATGTTTTTTTGCACGTTAGCGTTTCTCAGCTCTACCCATACAGATTCCACATTGTCAGAGCTAATATCTTTCCTCACTACTGCGTTAATTTCCTCTTTAACCAGCAATGCAACTCCACCACCTTTTCCTTTTTGTCTGTCCTTCCTAAATACTGAATACCCCTGGATGTTCAGTTACCATCCCTGGTCACCCTGCAGCCATGTCTCCGTAATCCCAACTATATCATACCTGTTTACATCTACTTGCATGGTTAATTCATCCACTTTATTGCAAATGCTCTTCACGTCAAGGTACAAAGCCTTAAGGCTTATCTTTTTAATATTTCTTGTCCCATTCCCACTATTTTTCACTGAAGTCCTGTTTGATTCTTGCCCTTGATTTCTCTATCACTTTTCTCATTCCGCTTTCTGTCTTTTGTTCTTGTCTTTGATTCCCCCTCCTCTGACTGCTTGCAGACAGACACACTCCTCCAACTCGTGTGCCAGTCTGTTGAGAGCTTTCAACAGCTCTGCGTGATGTTCCGTCGCTTTCTGCTCACGCTACATGATGAGTTGAAAGTCCAAATCCAGAGACTCGGACCTCACAGATTCCTCTTCTCCATCAGCTTTCCAAGTGCCAGGGAGCTTGGCTGAACCTGCCTCCGCCTGTTGTGGACACGTGTTAATGTGGTGACCACCAGATTGTGAACCCAAACCTGCTCTAGATCTAGGTTCCACCAAGGTGTGTGTCTCTGTGCTGGTGGAGGGTGTGAGTGAGCACCGTGACGGGTCTTCTAGACTGCTTATTTCCAGCTCTTCAATGGAGGTGTCCTCTAAGGCTGGAGGTGAGGGCATGGATGGAGCCGAGAGACTGGTTGGCTGAGGGTGTCAGTTGCTTGGCAGAGCTCCCTGTAGACCAAAGTAGAGATAATTAGTGCATGGCAGCAGAGTCAAAAACAGGAGAGAGAGCACTTACAGTTGTGTTGTGGGAGGGATGGTGTGATGCAGGGTCCTCATGTGGGTGTTCGCTGCTGAACTCATCATTGCCACAGGCATGGTCCATGGCCTCACCATTCAGTGCAATGGCATGCCCCTCAAAGTGAGTGAGGGGCCTAATGTGGGCCACTCTACCCCGGGTCTGGGACCTCTTCCTGCTCATGTGAGCAGGCTTCTCCAGCATGATAACAGAGTGAGTGTGAGCAGGACACATCGCATTTGTGCGGTGAGCGGAGCCATGGACGGGATGAGCTCCAGAGGATATGAGCTGATGGAAATGTGAGGGTATGTGTGAGAGTCAGTGGTGTTGTCTCTTGTGGTGTGAGATCCCTGTGGATGTGTGATGTGTTTGTGAACGTGTGTTGAGAGTGATGAGGTGGTTGACTTACCCTGGCGGAATGGATGAGGTCATTCATCGTCTTCCAACACTGGATGGCTGACAACCTCTGTGCTCTGGTGGCGGCGACTGCCACTGCCACCACCTCCCAGGCTGGATTGATGACTCTGGTAGACCTCTTGCAGCCAGAGCTGGTGTAGACGACATTGTGGTGGCCTTCCACCGTGACCAGCAGGCACTTCAGAGAGGCATCACTAAATTTGGAGGCTTCTGTCTTCTTTGCTTTCAGGGCCATCTATCAGAAGGAGCAGTTCTGGTCTGAAGTAGGCATGCGCTCTGGTGCACTTTAAATATGGCGCCCAGAGTGAGGAAGCCCTGAGGCCACGGCAGAGCAGGCAAATCCGAGCCTATCTGCCAGTGATCTGGCGTGTTTCCTGTGAATGCATTATTAATGAGGCAGGATACACCTGGAATGAGACGATACAGCACAAAAATCCGCCACTGGGGTCAGCCAGTATAACGTCCTTTTTCCCGCCCACTACCGCACTTTGTGCAATTCTGGGACAATTCTGCCCAGAGAAAATATATTAGCAATTAAATTAATAGGTGAAGAAGTTAGGTTTAATTACCATTTTCTACATACATATACCACTAATAGGTTTTGATTATTGGACAGCTTAGTGTTAACCTAGTTTGAATGAGTAAAACAGGTCAAATTCATTGTGATATCATCTGTTACTGTGATTTTCATAATAAATGTACATTCCAAATTTGTAATATTAAGAATTGCACTTTATGAGTCATTAATCTGAGTCTTTTTAAACACAAAAATAAAAGCAAAATACTGCGGATTCTGAAATCTGAAATAAAAACAGAAAATGCTGGAAAAGCTCACCAGGTTTGGCAGCTTCTGTGGAGAGAGAAATACATTTCTTAAACACGTTTCGCCTACCCCACTCCTTCCTCAGCAACATGTACAAAAAGATTATGAACCTTTTTGAGACCGTGGGTGGAATCATCCCAGGTTTGCACAAAGTGTAGTAGCGGGCAGGAAAAATGTTGTTTTACCCGTTGGCTGCAATGGCAGGTTTTCATGCCATATCATCCCATTCCCATTTTATTAACTAAGAAGCCACAGGAAACACACGGCCTTGCTGGTAGGCAGCCTCCAATTTATCCAACGCAATGATACTTCACTGCTTCCTCATGCAGAGCGTCATATTTAAACTACAGCTACATGCACACTTCTTAATGCTCGCAGCACAGGAGGGCACCGATGAAGACATGGCTCCAAAAGCCAAGAAAAGTACAGCCCCCCCGATTCAGTGATGCATCCCTGGGATATCTTCTGGACACTGTGGAGGCCCGCTGTGATGCTCTCTACCTCCGCTCTGGATGCAGGAGGCCCATCAGTCTGACCACTCCAGCTCGGGTGGCTAAGGTGGTCAGTGTCAATGCTGCACACAAGAGGTCGACCATCCAGTGCAGAAAACTTGCCGCTAGGGTAAGGCAACCATCTTATCACTCTAAACTCACATGCTCATAAGGCCATCACACATTCACTGGCATCTCACTGACTGCCAGCTTAAGGGACACCACTCAGTCTCTCACGCACACGCTCACATCACCGTCTGGCCTCATCACCTCATGGAATCATATAGACAATGTCACAGGCATCATCACCATGCTATCCCATGGGCAAGATGGACGCACCAGAGGTGGAGACACAGCGTCTACATTCAGCAGGGAGCTGCCCTGCAAGTCCTCAACATTAGCTTCGGACCAGGAAGTCTCATGGCAACAGGCAAAACATTGGCAAGGAAAGCTTGCACTGATTAGCACCTGACTGCACACACCCCTCTGCAGATGATGAATCAGTACTCCTCCACGTTGAACAGTACTTGAAGGAAGCACAGAATGTTCTCTGCGTGGATGACTTCAATGTCCACCACCAAGAGTGACTCAGTAGAACTACTACTGACCAAGCTGGTGTTGTTCTAAAGAACACAGCTACCAGACTGGGTCTGCAGCAGGTGATGAGAGAACCAAAAAGAGGGAGAAACTTGACCGAGTGACCATTGCACAGTCCTTGTGGAGATGAGTCCTGTCTTCACATTGAGGACACCCTCCATCGTGTTTTGTGGCACCACCACTGTGCTAAATGTGATAGATTTCAAACAGATCTGGCAGCTCAAGACTGGATATCCATGACTGGGTCAGCAGAATTGTACTCGAACACAATCTGTAACCTCATGGCCCGTCATATCCCCCACTCTACCATTACCATCAAGCCAGGGGATCAACCCTGGTTCAATGAAGAGTGCAGGAGGGCATGCCAGGAGCAGCACCTGGCATACCAAAAAATAGGTGTCAACTTGGTGAAGCTATAATACAGGACTACCTGTGTGCCAAACAGCATAAGCACAAGCAATAGACAGAGCTAAATGATTCCATAACCAACGGATCAGATCTAAGCTTTGCAGTCCTGCCATATCCAGTGGTGAATAGTGGTGGACAATTAAACAACTAACTAGAGGAGGAGGCTCCACAAATATCTTCATCCTCAATGATGAAGGAACCAGCACATCTGTGCAAAGGACAAGGCTGAAGCATTTGCAACCACCTTCAGCCAGACATGCCATGTGGATGATCTACCTCAGCCTCTCCCGGATGTCCCCAGCATCACAGATGCCAGTCTTCAGCCAATTCTATTCACTTCGTGTGATATCAAAAAACGGCTGAAGGCACTGGATACTGCAAAGGCTATGGGCCCTGACAATATTCCAACAATAGTACTGAAGACTTGTGCTCCAGAACTAGCCACGCCCCAAGCCAAGCTGTTCCAGTACAGCTACAACACTGGCATTTACCTGGCTATTTGAAAAATTGCCCAGGTATGGCCTGTCCACAAAAAGGACAAATCCAACCCGGCCAATTACCGCCCCATCAGTCTACTCTTGATCATCAGCAAAGTGATGGAAGGGGTCATCGGCGGCACTATCAAGTGCACTTACTCAGCAATAAATTGCCCACTGACACTCAGTTTGGATAGTGCCAGCACCACTCAACTCCTAACCCCATTGCAGCAGCCCATGTCCAAGCATGGACAAATGAGCTGAACTCAAGAGGTGAGGTGAAAGTGACTGTCTTTGACATCAAAGCAGCATTTGACCGAGTGTGGCATCAAAGAGCCCCAGCAAAAATGGAGTCAGTGGGAATCAGGGGAGAATTCTCCACTGGTTGGAGTCATACCTAGCAGAAAGGAAAATGGCTGTGGTTGTTGGAGGTCAATCATCTCAGTTCCACGATATCACTGCAGGAGTTCCTCAGTGTAGTGTCCCCAGCCCAATCATCTTCAGCTACTTCAGGAATGACCTTCCTTCCATCATAAGGTCAGAAGTGAGAATGTTTGCAGATGATGGGACAATGTTCAGCACCATTTCATGACTCCCCAGATGCTGAAGTAGTCCGTGTGCATGTGTAGCAAGACCGAGACAACATTTAGGTTTGGGCTGATAAGTGGCAAATAACATTTGCGCGACACAAGTGCCAGACAATGACCATCTCCAACAAGAGAGACTGTAACCATCTCTCTCTGACATTCAATGGCATTACCTTCACTGAATCCCATATTGGCAACATCCTGGAGGGTTACTAGAGACCAGAAACTGAACTTGATCAGCCATATAAATACTATGAGTACAAGAGCAGGTCAGAGGCTGGGAATTCTGCATCAAGTAGCTCACCTCCTGACTTCCCAAAGCCTATCCACAAGGCACAAGTCAGGAGTGTGATGGAATATTCCCCATTTGCCAGCTCCAACATTCACGAAGCTCAACACCATCAAGATCAAAGCACCTCACTTGACTGGTGCCCCATCCACCACATTAGTCATTCACTTCCTCTACAACGGAGCTCAGTGGCAAAGATACACTACGGCAATTCACCAAGGCTTCTTCAATAGTACCTTCCAAACCCGAGACCTCTACCACCAAGGAGAAGGGCATCAGATGCATGGAACAACATACACCATCCTGATGTGGAAATATATTGCCATTCCTTCACTGTCGCTGGGTTAAAATCCTGGAACTCCCTCCATTCTCATCAATATTCACCAAAGAGAAGGACTTAGCGGTCGATTTGTCTAGGGAAGAGTGTGTAGATAGCCTGGATCATGCTGAGATCAAAAAAGCGGAGGTGTTAGGCGTCTTGAAGAATATTAAGGTGGATAAGTCCCCAGGGCCAGATGGGCTCTACCCTAGAGTACTGAGGGAGGCAAGGGAGGAGATTGTTGGGGCCTTGACAGAAATCTTTGTATCCTCACTGGCTACTGGTGAGGTCCCAGAGGACTGGAGAATGGCCAATGTTGTTCCATTGTTTAAGAAGGGTAGCAGGGATAATCCAGGAAATTACAGGCCGGTGAGCCTTATGTCAGTGGTAGGGAAATTATTGGAGAAGATTCTTCATGACAGGATTTACTCCCATTTGGAAGCAAAAGGGCGTATTAGTGAGAGGCAGCATGGTTTTGTGAAGGGGAGGTCGTGTCTCACTAACTTGATCGAGTTTTTCGAGGAAGTGACAAAGATGATCGACGATGGAAGGGCAGTGGATGTTATATACATGGATTTCAGTAAGGCCTTTGACAAGGTCCCTCATGGCAGACTGGTACAGAAGGTAAAGTCGCACGGGATCAGAGGTGAGCTGGCAAGATGGATACAGATTTGGCTTGGTCATAGAAGACAGAGGGTAGCAGTGGAAGGGTGCTTTTCTGAATGGAGAGTTGTGACTAGTGGAGTTCCGCAGAGATCAGTGCTGGGACCTTTGCTGTTTGTAGTATACATAAATGATTTGGAGGAAAATGTAACTGGGCTAATTAGTAAGTTTGCAGATGATACTAAGGTTAGAGGAGGTGCGGAAAGTGAAGAGGATTGTCAAAAGATACAACGGGATATAGATCGGTTGGAGACTTGGGCGGAGAAATGGCAGATGGAGTTTAATGAAGACAAATGCAAGGTAATGCATTTTGGAAGGTCTAATACAGGCAGGAATTATACAGTAAATGGCAGAACCCTTAAGTGAATTGATGGGCAGTGGGATATGGGTATACAGGTCCACAGGTCACTGAAAGTGGAAACGCAGGTGGATAAGATAGTCAGGAAGGCATATGGCATGCATGCCTTCATTGGCAGGGGTATTGAGTATAAAAACTGGGAAATGTCATGCTGCAGCTCTATAGAACCTTGGTTAGGCCGCACTTGGAATATTGCATGCAATTCTGGTCGCCACATTACCAGAAGGATATGGAGGCATTGGAGAGGGCACAGAGGAGGTTTACCAGGATGCTGTCTGGTCTGGAGGTTATTAGCTATGAGGAGAGGTTGGGGAAACTCGGATTGTTCTCACTAGAGTGACCGAGATTGAGGGGTGACTTGATAGAAGTTTACAAAATTATGAGTGACATGGACAGAGTAGATAGTCAGAAGCTTTTTTCCAGGGTGGAAGAGTCAATTACTAGGGGGCATAGATTTAATGTGAGAGGAGAAAACTATAGAGGAGATGTGCGGGGCAAGTTTTTTATGCAGAGGGTAGGGAGTGTCTGGAATTCACTGCCAAAGGAGGTGGTGGAAGCCGGTACGATAGTGGTGTTTAAGAGGCAGCTTGACAAATACATGAATAGGATGGAAATAGAGGGATAGGGACCCTGGAAGTGCAAAATGTTTTAGTTGACGGGCAATATGATCGGCGCAGGCTCGGAGGGCCGAAGGGCCTGTTCCTGTGTTGTACTTTTTTTTGTACTTTGTTCTAACAGCACTGTGGATGTACCTACACGACATGGACTTTAGCGGTTCAAGAAGTGGCTCACCGCCACCTTCTCAAGGGCAATTAGGGATGGGCAATAAAAGTTGGCCTCGCCAGCAATGTCCACATCCCATGAAAGAATTTTTAAAAATTCTATATTAAAGCTGCTTTTAAATGCAAGTTGTTAATGAATACGTGCAAATATCTAGACATTTGCATATTTAGAGTCTGTTGGAATGGTTTAGCAACACTTCTGACCAAATTTTAAACAATACAACTCTTAGACACCCATTGCCTACACAACAGATGGCGTTCCAACACAAAATGCTATCAAAAAGCATAAATCAGTCAAGTTTACATTCTTAATTGTTTTCATTATCAATCTTTCAGCTTCCTCTCCCTTCCTTCATGAAATGACCTGCCCAAAAGGTGTGAAACTGGATTACAATTGGTTATTTTCAGCTTTACTAATCAATATACAATATAGCCAAATGTATTAAATTTTCTTACCGAGCCACTAACTTGATTACGATCAATAGCAAGAGCTAGGTTTGGGTTAGACACACTGCTGAATACTTGAATGCCTTTCTTTTTGACAAAAACTTTAAAAAGAGCTGAAAAAGAACAAAAGTCAATTTTGTTAATATAGTTAAATCTTATAGATCAGCAAAGAATCAAAATGCACTTCTATAAATAATTTTCACTGCTAACAGGAATTACATAGGGGAGAAATGTGTTTGTGTAATGCAGACTAGGTCAATTCCCTAGGGGCAGGCATGCTTTTCAATGATAGCCAATAAGCTTCCCCCCATAATATCTTTGAGCCCTATGGGCCTTCAGCTTTTCAACAATTACACTCCAGATGGGACAAAATGTGAAGAAAAATGATGAAGATGAAGAAAATGAATAGGAAGAATTAAAGAGAATAGTGGCAAGAAAAGAGGAAGCAATAAGGAACGTATGAAAAAAGAGAATGGAAGAAAGAAAATTTATCTTCACAACCGACTTCAGTAAGATAAAAATCATGGTTTATTTGTAAAGGGCATATGAAGATGTGGAGTAAAGATCCATCCACTTTGCCCTGACTATTAATCCCAACTACAGAACGCTCCCACTGCACACCTAAACACTTATCACTTCCCACACCCCATGATCCTTCTGGCCTTGTGGAGTGAGGTTCCATTGCGGAAGTGCATTACTTCCATCGCATAGTGCCCTTATAGCCAAATGACATTGACAATCATCCATCCTGAGTTAGGTTCAAACTTATGTCACAGTGGTAAGGACAGTGAGGACACGTTTGTAACCCTTCCCTACTGAAAGGGAGTTTTGCCTAGTGGCACTGCACACCACAAATTCAAGCATGCATAAAGTGGACAAGTTAGCATTAATGTACCAACCTGATGCACAACAGAGATTCCATTTTGTTTTATAAATATTGGTCGGGATTTTCCAAGCCCGCCAGTGCAGGCGTGTTCAGTGGCGTGAGCGGACGATAAAGTGCGATCGCTTTCAGGACAGCTTGAAACCAGCCAATGGCAGACCATGTTCTCCATCATTGGATGTGACAAATCCCATTGTAATACACCAGCATGTCATTATTAGGCCTGCCCACCGGAACTCTACCCCCCCCAACCCTGCTGGATCATCCGCCGCATCGGCAGGAAAACACGCTGGTGTAGAACACGTCTTGAGAAGTGTGATGTGCAGAAGTCGAGATTTACCCACCAGGGCTTTGCTACATCCCGGACACTCAAGGAGCAGAAGGTGCTGGAGCCTGACACCAACAGCACACTGTAGGAATGTCCATGACATGCTGGGTGGATTCTCATGGACATGGGCTCTGCTGCGAAGTTGCGCACAGAAGTTGGATAGTCATCTTTGATGCTTACAACGGGTGATGGTTGAGGGGGTGGGAGAGGAAGGACTGGGGTCAGCTGGAGAGGAACAGATGTCGGGGCGGTGAGGGTGGGAGGGGCGGAATGAAGGTGTCAGGATGGGGGAGGTTGGGAGGAGGGGAATGAAGCTGTCAGAATGAGGTGAGGTTACATAGAAACAGAAAAACAGAAACTAGGAGCAGGAGTAGGCCATTCAGCCCTTCAAGCCTGCTCCGCCATTCAATATGATCATGGCTGATCCTTTATCTCAACGCCATATTCCCACTTTCTCTCCACCCCTTGATGCCTCTAATATCCAAAAAATTATCAATTTATTTCTTGAATATACTCCATGGCCTCCACAGCCCTCTGTGGTGGAGAATTCCACAGGTTGACCACCCTCTGAGTGAAGAAATATTTCCTCATCTCAGTCCTAAATGGCCTGCCCCGTATCCTGAGACTGTGGCCCCTGGTTCTATACTCCCCAACCAGGGGAAACATCCTCCCTGCATCTAGTCTGTCTAGCCCTGTTAGAATTTTATACATTTCAATCAGATCCCTCTCATTCTTCTAAACGCTAGTGAATACAGGCCCAGTCAAACCAAGCTCTCCTCATAGGACAGTCCTGCCATCCCTGGTATCAGCCTAGTGAACCTTCGCTGTATTCCCTTTATGGCAAGTATATCCTTTCTTAGGAAGGGAGACCAAAACTGCATGCAATACTCCAGGTGTGGTCCCACCAAGGCCTTGTATAACTGCAGTAAGACATCCCTACTTCTGAACTCAAATCCTCGAGCAATGAAGGCCAACATGCCATTTGCCTTCCTAATAGCTTGCTGCACCTGCCTATTTACTTCCATTGACTGGTGTACAAAGACACCCAGATCCTTTTGTGCATCCACATTTCCCAATATATCACTATTTAAATAATAGTGAACTGAAGTAATAACTTCACATTTATCCACATTATACTGCATCTGCCATGTGTTTGCCCACACACACAAATTGTCTAAATCACCCTAAAACCTCCTTGCATCCTCCTCACAACTCACAATCCTGTCCAGTTTTGTGTCATCAGCAAACTTGGAAATATTGCATTTGGTTTCCTCATTCAAGTCATTTATATATATCGTGAATAGCTGGGGCCCAAGCATTGATCCCCACGGTACACCACTAGTCACCGCCTGCCACCAGGAAAAACACCCAGTATTTCCCACTCTCTGTTTCTGGTCTGTCAACCAATTCTAAATTCATGCCAGTACATTACCCCCACATTATTCCCAATCCCATGTGCTTCAATTTTGCCCCCTAGCCTCTTATGTGAGACCTTATCAAAAGCCTTCTTGAAATCCCACATCCACTGTATCTCCCTTATCTATTCTACTAGCTACATTCTCAAAAACTCCAGTAGATTAGTTAAACCCGTTTCATAAACCCATGCTGACTTTGTCTAATCCCATTAGTGCTTTCCAAGTATTCTGTTACCACGTCTTTTATAATAGACTAGCATTTTCCCCACCACTGATATTAGGCTAGCTGGTCTGTAATTCTCCGTATTTTCTCTCCCTCCTTTTTTAAATAGTGGGGTTACATTTGCCACCCTCCAATCTATAGGAACTTCTCCAGACTCTATAGAATTTTGGAAGATGACCACCAATGCATCCAATATTTCCAAGGCCACTTCCTTTAGTACACTGGGATGTAGATTATCAGGCCCTGGGGATTGTTCAGCCTTTAACCCCATTAATTTCTCTAGCTTTTACAAATACTGATTTTCTTCAATTCCACCTTCTCACTTGGCCCTTGGTTCCCGAGTAGGAGGGGAATGAAGGGTGGAGAATGGGGGAGGAGGGGTTAATGGGGAAGAAGACCGCAACTGGGGAGGTAGGTGTAAGGGGGGGAGTGCAGAGAGGGGAGGGTGTGCCAAGGTAGGAAGGAGTGCAGAGAGGGGAGGGTTTCCTGAGGGAGGAAGAAGTGTGGAGAGGGGAGGGTGTCCCGAGGGAGGAAGGGGTGCGGAGAGGGGAGGGTGTCCCGAGGGAGGAAGGAGCGCGAAGAGGGGAGGGTGTCCCGAGGTAGGAATGGGTATGGAGAGGGGAGGGTGTCCCGAGGGAGGAAGGAGTGTGGAGAGGGAAGGGTGTCCCGAGGGAGGAAGGAGTGCAGAGAGGGAGGGTGTCCCGAGGTAGGAAGGGGTATGGAGAGGGGAGGGTGTCCCGAGGGAGGAAGGAGTACAGAGAGGGGAGCGTGTACCAGGGGAGGAAGGGGTGCAGAGATGGGAGGGTATCCCGGGGGAGGAAGGAGTGCAGAGAGGGGAGGGTGTACCAAGGGAGGAAAGAGTGTGGAGAGGGGAGATAAAAACAAAAAACTGCGGATGCTGGAAATCCAAAACAAAAACAGAAATACCTGGAAAAACGCAGCAGGTCTGGCAGCATCGGCTGAGAAGAACAAAGTTGACGTTTCGAGACCTCACGACCTTTCAACAGAACTAAGTAAAAATAGGAGAGGGGTGAAATATAAGCTGGTATAAGGTGGGGGGCGGGGGTAGCGGACAAGCAAGCAGTGATAGGAGCAGATAATCAAAAGATGTCACAGACAAAAGAACAAAGAGGTGTTGAAGGTGGTGATATTATCTAAAAGAATGTGCTAATTAAGAATGGATAGCAGGACATGCAAGATACAGATAACTTTAGTAAGGGTGGGGTGAAATAAGACTAAAAGGGCATAAAAGGTATAGATTTAAAAATAATGGAAATAGGTGGGAAAAGAAAAATCTATATAAATTATTGGAAAAAACAAAAGAGATGGGGAAGAAACAGAAAGGGGGTGGGGATGGAGGAGGGAGTTCAAGATCTAAAGTTGTTGAACTCAATATTCAGTCAGGAAGGCTGTAAAGTGCCTAGTTGGAAAATGAGGTGGAGGAACAGTGTGTCCAGGGGGAGGAAGGGGTGTGGAGAGAGGAGGAAGTAAGGGTTGAGCTAGAAGTAAGGGTGGAGGAAGGAGTCAGGAAGGGGGTAGGAGTAAGGCTGGAGGAAGAGGTAAGGCTGGAGGAAGAGGTAAGGCTGGAGGAGGAATCAGGGGGGATGGATGAAGGGCGGCTGAAGAGGTAAGGGTGGAGGAAGGAGTCAGGAAGGGAGAGGGACTAAGCGGCAATGAGTCCACGGGGATGGGAGGACTGGGGATGGGGGATGGGGTTCTGGGAGGAGAAGGGGTGCGGACATGGGAAGGGGTGCAGAGAGGGGGGGATGTGCAGGTGAACGTGCAAGAGAGGGGTCAGATAGGTCCATGCTGCCTCCTGGGGAGCAGATTGAGGTGGGTGTGGTATAGAGGGAGGATAAGAATGACTGAGGGCAGAGTGAGGTGTAAGGTGGGAGGGTGAGGGTAGTTGCTGGGGACTCAGAGGCAGACACAGGCCCTGGGGGTGGGAAAGAGGAGGTTGGGGAGGTGAACATGGATGGGGTTGGGATTTTCAGGAAGAAAGGGAACGTGTATGTTCACCTGGACATCCCGGAAAGAAAAGGGTTGTGGCTGGTAGGTAACGGAGGAGAGGTGGAAAGTGATGCCAGTGGGGGGTTCAACTGTGATGGAGGAGGGGAATTGGGTGACTGGGAGATGTTTTAGGACGAGGGAGAGAAAGTAAAACTGAAGTAGCACTTTGCTGTCCAAATCGAAAGTGAAATAACAGTTGTGGTGGACAATCAAGGTGTGGTGGCAACCCAGCAGAATAAAGCTGCACACTTCAACTACTGCAACAGAAACAGCAGGCAAAGCAAAAGTTTCTGCAATGTAAAGATCTGCAACTTAAAATTCTTTATCCTTATAATAAGCCAGATTAGAAGAAATCAAGAATCTAAAGTCATACCTTTAAAACATACAGCACAGCAAAAAAAGAGGCAAGTTTCCCCTTAGCAGCATCACTGTTATAAGCCGACAGTAATACATCGTTGCAGCATTTGTTCTCCAAAGCACAGGGACAATGGGTGCAGATTCACATTCAAAGAGGTACAGAAACTACATTTGTGTAGCCTGCAGTGCAGCTGATAACCAAGAGCATCACAATGGTAAATAAAGATGGGGCTATGGACTAGCGAGCAGATCTTCTTGCAGAATTTCAACCCTTTAGACAGAAGATGCACTTGCATTTTGTGGACCAGCGGGTACAGGAACAAGAGAAAAAGGCCGCCAAATTATTAATTGCTCTTGGCAATGAGCGACTAATGCATGTAAACTCATCAGGTCTATCTGATGAAGACCAAAGGGACCCCGATAAAATCTTCAAACTCATCGAAGATCAATTAAAGGTCCATGTTAACTTTAGAATTCTCAGGCTAGAGTTTACGTCATACGGACAACAACCAAATGAAAACATTGATCAATTTGTAAGCAGCTGCTGGTGCAAAGGAGCCGAATACGACTTCAATGCCAATGACCTTTCAGAGAGATTGATGGAGCTTGTCATCGCATCAAGTCTTTTAGGAAAGTGGTGCTAGACAAAGCCAAAGGTTACACAATAGATGTGCTACTGGACCAAGGTAAAAAATTAATGGCTGGTGAACAGCAACTTCAAGCCCTCGATAACAAATCTACCATTGCCGCAGTAACCAAAACATCAGAGACACTCAAAACCTGAATGTAGCGTGCTCTTACATTCTTACCCAGACAATCTCCAGCATATTTCGACATGTGCAAACTGTGTTCTACCAAAGGACATTGGGCAAAAATGTGTCGCAAACGCAACAAACCAGACAAGCCCGGAATACAAAATTCACAACAAAAAAGGACACTACGTGAAATCCCCTCTGTTCCATGATCAAAAATAGCCACTGATTTATTCCATCAGTGAAGATTACATCTTGGTGACCAACTATTTTACCACATTCCTTTTCATTCACCAGCTCAAGGACACAACCAGCTTTAAGGCTGCTAACACACACTGCTATTTTCCGCATGTTCACTGTGCCTGAAACCATCATCTGAGATAACAGTCCCCAATATACAGGGCAACCTTCCAGGATATGTGCAAAAGTGGGATGTAAAACACATCACATCTTCCTCGCACTACCCTCCGTCCAACGGGTTAGCCGAACGGATCACCAAGACGGTCAAAGCAAGATAAAGTGCAAGGTAACTAAGCAAGATAGCAGAATTGCTCGATCTTTGTGCCATGCCAGAGGGAAACGGTATACCCTCACCCGCCAATTGAATGTTTGGGAGGCAAGTCCGTACCACTATCCCGTCCCATCTACTGCCAGTCCAGACAGAATGTCATGACGTTTTATTATCACGGAGCGAGAGAATCTTCCGCAGCACAATGGAGAAAAACTGCTACCACAGTTAAACGTAGGTCAAAGCGTGCACATACCGGATCACCACACAAAGACGTGGGTACAAGGGAAGGTACTACAAAAGTGCACACAGCCACAGTCCTACGAGTTTTAGATGTAAAACAGACAGATCCTGTGAAGGAACCGTTGGCATATCTGCATCATGCATGCTGAAACACAGAAAAAATCAGAATGATGGCGACTCAAACACAAAGTGTCATTTCAATCTCAGAGGGCAACACAAGTACCAACACTATAAGACAAGAGGATCCTGCATTGAACAATTCCCAACAAGAAACACAAGCCGAGAATGCACAAACACAGAACACTCCACAGCATACTGAAGAACGGGATACGATCATGTCGTATGCCCACCAAAGCACTATCTTCATGTATAAAGACTCTACACCATGACTCAATCTTGTTATGCATGATATTCACTGTTATGTTTGTTCTCACAAAGTTTTCCTTTTATCAAAGGGGAAAAGGGGATGTTGTTATATTGTATGCATGCCAATGCATATGATGACATGTACCTTTAAGAAGCTGCAGAGTGACATCGCTGCGGTGAGGCTGTAGTATAAATGTACATGTCAGATGCTCACTGCTGCCTGTGACCCTGGCCTGAATTTTACCTTTGGCGGGCGCGCTTGATCGGGGGTCCCTGGAGCTGTCGGGAAACAGGACCCCAACCACGATTGGCCCCCAACCACAATTTCACACTGGCTGGCTGTTAATTGGCCAACCAGCGTGAAACGCACACTGAAAAGCTCAGCGCTGCCAGGGTGGGAGCAGGAAGAGGGCGAGCGAGGACATTTCGGTGGGTGCCGATGTGCGCTGAGCGAAAGCTGTGGACCTGAAAAAGCTAAAATAAAGGTTTTAAAAGCTGAAAAAAATCTCCATGCATCATAACCAATCACCTAAAAAATATAGCTGATAAAAGTGCTGTCCACAGATATTTATTTTGATTTTATTTCTTGGCGGAAATCTCATCCAGGCCTTGGATGATATTTGATGAAAAATGCAAAGGCCGCCTGGCCGATTCTCCTGTCCGCCAACCGTTGGGTTGGATGGGCAACATAAAATCAGAATCAATTGCACCATTAATGGGCTTAATTGCCCTGTTAATTGTTGACAGGCATGCTTCCAGTTTTTGTGCACGCCTGCCGAGCGAAATATCACGCAAATGCGCGATGACATCAGAATGCTCGCCCAATGTCTTCTCGGCGATTTTATGCCTAATCAGGTCAGGCACACACCCACCCACCCACCCACAGGATGCAAAATCCTGCCCTCTGTAGCAGCAAAACTCTATATACATCTTACAAGTCAGGCATATAGTAGTCAAATAATCAGCCTATGTAACTGTTCGGACCCAGGCCAGATCAAGGCCTGTGCAGAGCTGTATATAGTTGCTGCTAGTAATAAACTTCAGATACTTGTGTTCAACCAGAACCCTCGTGAGTCTCGATATCTTACTTAGTATAGATAGCAAGACAGACCCTTTGAGGTTTACATAGAGATCATCAACATATACGGTGGCAGCAGATTGCGACATACCACGTCAGTAACTGAATTTTGTTTGATTAACTTTGATGCCTTCTGACTGTCTGCACCCTTTATCTATGTGCTCCCCTTCCTGAGGAAGTAGAAGTGGTAGTTGTTAGCTAGGACAATCCACTTAACCTCCAGTGTGCTCACTGTCTGCAGATGTGACTATTTTATGTAACAGTATCAATGTTATAATGGCCCTTTAAGTGAGCATGGGCATTCGCTGCATTGAAATGTCTAAACTGAAGCCACCTGCATATGCTTGGTGGACTGAATGACCTTTCATCCTCTCTGAATTTCACTTTTGTTCCTTTTCTTTATTCATTTGTTCATAGACCTGAGCATCACTAACAAAGCCAGCATTATTTCTCATCCCTAGTTGCTCTCAAGAAGGTGGTGGTGAGCTGCTGTCTTGAAACAGAACAATCACTGTCTGCAATGTCCCTCAGCTATTCCTTTGTATTACTGTCCTACCTGGAGACTAGATCACCTGGTCAACAACTGCTTTGTTTGATTAAAGCACATTATACCCAATTGGCTCTTGACATTTCTCCTTGATCCTTATCGGAATATAATCACCAAACATTTCTGTGCCAGTGCCCTGCTCCCAAACTGAGTCGAGACTACATTTCAGACAAATAGTCATTTATCACCTGAAGAATGGTGTATAAACACTAAAGTTACTTTCCAACATTTTCAAGAGTTTGCAATACCCACTGATGTAAAACAGAAGTATTTAATGTTGCTAACTGAGCCATCTGACTGGATCTATTATTGGAAGTAGGCCTAGCATAGCCTCATACTGGACATATAGCACCCTCCTGAGCTATCTCTTTCATTAGCAGTTCCATTTAATGCACTCAGCGATCTCTTGCTGCAAATCATAAAGATTGTTAATCTTGTCATTGTTTAGGAACTCCTGGGATCCACGAGATTCCCTCTTGACCATATAAGTTTA
This sequence comes from Carcharodon carcharias, assembly GCF_017639515.1. Taxonomy (NCBI): domain Eukaryota; kingdom Metazoa; phylum Chordata; class Chondrichthyes; order Lamniformes; family Lamnidae; genus Carcharodon; species Carcharodon carcharias. Next base: position 101,884,121 of record NC_054472.1, read on the forward strand.
GATTGTTCAATTACAATTGATGTTATCTTAGATCCCACGTGGATTGTCCTGGAACCCCTTCCCTAATAGCTCTGTGGGTGTACCTACGCCAAATGGACTGCAATGGTTCAAGACAGCAGCTCACCACCACCTTCTTGAGAGCAACTAGGGATGAGAAATAATGCTGGCTTTGTTAGTGATGCTCAGGTCTATGAACAAATGAATAAAGAAAAGGAACAAAAGTGAAATTCAGAGAGGATGAAAGGTCATTCAGTCCATCAAGCTTATCTGTTTAATATTTTAACCCTTGGGGTAAATTTGACTTTGTACTGTGTGAAATGGCCAATATCAAATCAGCTGTCCATTATACATTTCCCCTGAGTTTCATTTCCATTGACTTCAAATGTTGAAATACTTGGCCTGTGCAATATATGATAATGTATCTGTGTTTCTGTTGTGTGTATCCCTGTATGTCAATGAGGAGACAAAATATAACAAGCAAGGGTCAGTACCAGCTCTGAGACTGTACAGGCCTGAATCTTTACCTTCCCCACAAGGGTGCAGCATGAATTTCTAATTGCTACAAATGGTGAGTTTAACCCTCTGTATCAAAAGGCCAAGTAATTCTTCTCAGATGCTCCAGGCGTAAGACCATGGCCTAGATATCCCTTCTATCAATGCACAGGGTGCCAGTATTTTGCCAGTAGCCTGGACACTCAGGAAAGAGGTGATGGAAGCAGTGAGAGATCACCCTATCAGTGCTGCCTTCTTTTTACACAGCAGGTTTTTAATCAGGTGAATGTTACCTCCATCTACACCACTTGTACCAAAAGTGGGGTTTTCTAGACAAAGGGCAGAACTTTTCACTCGTCGGTCAGGCTTGGCCGGGGCAGACGGACCGCCGCCCACGATCAAGTTGTGACCGCAATTTCACACTGGCAGGCCAATTAAAGCCCACCCAGTGTGAACGCCGGCTGCAGAATGTTCGAGAAGGGGCAGGGACCTGTCAGCTGCCGGGTCCAATGGCAACCCGGCGGCTGGTTCAAAAACAGCACAGGCTGCCCCAGAGAGGATGCCCACATCGCAATTGCTGCAATAACATGGCTGCAAACGAAGATGTAGATGCCAGGCAGGACGTGAGGTCGGCTGGGCACTCGGTCCCCCCCTCCGTTTTTCCGACAAGTGCCTCGCCACCCTCCTGGACGATGCGGCAGCCAGAAGGGACACCCTTGTCCCCAGAGATGAGAGAAGGAGGCCACCGCACCTCAGCAAGAGAATATGGGAGGAGGTGGCAGCCCGGGTGAGCAGCCATGACATGGTGGGGCGCACCTGGGTGCAGTGCCAAAAGAGGTTTAATGACCTGCTGCGCTCAAGGAGTACCGTGCTGGCACGGGTCAGTGTGTTGAATTATTTTGGGCAGGCCACACCCCCTGTGGAGCTCCGGGGTGCTAGAGTCTGAATGTCAACTGTCAATGACGATGGAGCTGGCCAAGGGACTGAGCCTTGGCTGCTTGGGCTGAGTGCCTTGCGGCTCGAGGACCACAAATCAGATGTTCCCTGCAAGGTACGCCTCAGCTGGGGTTGGCCAGGCTGCAATGGCGCTGCAGGTAGAGAGTGAACTTATCGATGCTCCTCTGAGCTTGCAGGAGAAGACATCCCATAACAATATGAGAGGTTGTGGACTGGCGAAGGACTCTTACACCACCTCATTCTCTCCAGATACGAGCAGGAAGCCTTGGAGCTCAAGAGGTGACATGCACCTCGGTCAACCAGCTACGGAGAGGCTGGGGTGTCAAACGAAGGTAAGAGTGCAGTGCACAGAGGTGATATTTTTGGATGGTACAAACATTCTTGTGCAGTCTCATTGTTCATAGGAGCCTCCAGACTGAATCCCTCATTGATCATTGAAAGACGATGGCACCATGATGTAAATCTCCATTGCCTCATCAGGATGCCTGGCATGTACAGTGACAGTGTCATGACTTTAACCAATGACATGTCCCTCTTCTCCCTTAAACCTGCCACCATGCAGCCAATCTCAGGAACTCCAGCAGCTGCCCTGGCAACAGAGGACCACCATGCTCCAGAAACACCTGTGTCACACCCATTCTCAGAACCAGACACCAGCGCAGATACCAGCACCTCAGTGGGCATTAGTTCAGCGGCTAGTGTCTTGGTGCACATTGATGAGGGCACTTCACACTTGCTTGAGGTGCAGCTAGAGGCAGAGAGTGCCCAGGGCACCGGCAGTCTGAGGGCTGCTGGAGATTAGGACAATGGTCAGTCGACGGCTGATGATGAGCCTCTTGAGTCGTCTATTAGGCGGTGGATACTGGATGTCCAGCAGGATGTGCGGGAGGATCTGCACCATTGTCTCTGTTATGGAGTCCCTGCAGAGCACCAGCACTGCAGTGACTCTCATGGCCGAGCGCAATGCCTGCTCCATAGAGAGAGTGGTGACTCTCATGGAGAGGCTCCTCCAGGAGCTGAATCAGGAGTTCCTGGGGTGCGCTCGGACCTGTAAGCCCTCAGACAGGCACCAACCTCAGGTGGTCAGTGTCAGTATGTGAGATGGATAAGGCACCCAGTATCCCAGCTAAGTGCCCATCCATCAATAGTGAGCAGGGAGGTCCACAGCTACCTCACGTTGGCGCATGAGCTGCCTGTCGTCTGCGGGCTCCTCTCAGGGCGTTCTGGATGACGGCAGCTGCTCCCTTGCTCCTCTGCCAGTGACCATGGCATTTGATGAGGCTGTGGCAACTGTGGAGAAGCCAGCCATGACACTGATTGCTACCTCCCAGGTGGGGCCATCACAGGCTCCACTGCCTGAGGACAACCGCCAAGGTCATCAAGGCCAACAAGACAGTAGAGTCAGCAGGCTGTCTCCAAAGCTGGTGCCAGCAAAGGGGGAGCGCCGAGACGCAGCACCCGTAAACGTAAGCTTAAAGCACCATAAGCACAAGAGGGACTGGTCACGGGTGATCTTTTGTTCCCCCATTTTTTTAAAGGCGTGACCTCCAACACCAGATATTGTTTTGTTCAGAACCTGTGAGTGCCGACATTTTATTATATATGCTTTTGTGGTATTGGCCTGAGTATGCTTCATTTGTTTTGTAGGCGCAGGGTATACCAGTGGACGTGGGTAGCTCGAAACTCTATTGCACAGGTAGTGAGTGTATCTTGCGACAAAAGAAAGGGTCATTCCTGAAATTCAGAATGGTGGTGGCAGCCCTGGCATGAGGTGGTAGTGCTTATTTGGCAGCCTAGCTGAAGGACCATTGGATCAAGGCTACTCTGGTGTCCCTGCCTCCCTGGAGGTTACTGAGGTCTGCCTCCACGCCTTCAGCATTCTCCTCACCATGCTCCTCTTCTGACTCACTACTGGATTCATCATCTGTGGCCTGTGGAGCTGCATCAACATCCTCTTCCTCCAGTGGATCCCCCTTGCCAGTGCCAGGATGTGGAGAGTGCAACATGCAACCACTATCAGTGACACCCACTCTGGAGGGTATTGCAGTGCGTCCACTGAATGGTCCAGGCCTCGGAAGCGCATCTTGAGAAGGCCTATGGTCCTCTCTATCACTGCCTTTACCACGGCTCCTGTTGCACTGTTGCTTGGCTGTCTCTTCTTGGGTGGCGGAGAGGTGCCATGAGCCACTATTTCAAGGAAAAGCCCTTGACACCCAGCAGCCATCCATCCAATTGGGCTAGAGCACTGAAGAGCCTCATCACCTGGGAGTGTTATAGAAGCTGCCTGGGTACCTTGTACGCATTTGTAGAATCAACATCCTGTGATCACACACTATCTGCATGTTCATGGAGTGGAAGCCCTTCCTGTTGACAAAGGCACCGGGCTTAACTGCTGGCGTCATGATGGCCACATGTGTGCAATCGATTGCACCCTGGATGCGGGGGAAGCCAGCACTGGCCGCACAGCCTCTGGCTTGCTCAGCCTGGCTGGCCTTGCTCATGCGGAAATTAATGAAAATCAATGCATGCCTGAATAGAGTTTCTGTCACCCCATTTGACACAACTGTGGACAGCTGATTGGGACACACCACACCAAGCCCTGGAAAGAGCCAGAGGCATGGAGGTTGAAGCCACTATGACCTTCAGAGTCACTGGCATGGGGTGTCTGCCCTCACAATTGGAGCTGATCTCAGTCCCAATGATCTGACAAATGGAGGTCATTCTCTCCCTTGAGAGGCGGAGCCTTCTTCGGCATTGCCCCTTGGATATATTGAGATGGCTGCATCGCCGCCTGTAAACCCTGGCAGCAGGATAGTGGCATCTTCTGCGGGCCCTTCTGCCTTGGACTACCTGTTGGCCCTGTGCCCCATGTGTCTGCACCTCTCCTCCCATAGATCCCTCCACTGGAAGCTGCATTGGGACATGTGGCCTCCTCTCCCTTCTGCCTCTTGCTTCCTCAGAAGAGGAGGTGCCTGCAGCAGAGAGCACAATCCTCATTACCAGGTTAAGGGAAAGCTGTCTGATACCTGGAAGGGTTGACATGGTCCGAATTGTCTGAGGGCCTTAGTGACACCAATAAATCGTGAAATGACGCATGGAAATGCTAAGAATGAAGCCCCGCACAGAGATGAAGCTGCCAAGTACCGAGAAGCAGCCAGCAGCAAACTATCTCCAAAACTCCTCGCTACTCATGCTGGAAATGCTGCTGACCTTTTTATCCCACCCGTGGATGATGTTTTGCAAATTGTGGGCTGCCCGCCAGCCCATTTTCCCCGTGCAACAAGCGAAAAATTGGATGGGCAATGTTAAATCGCCGTTAACTGGGTTATCAAGGACCTTAACTGGCCTCTTAATTAATGGTGGGCCTTGCTGCAACTCCTGCGCATGCCCACTGACCAGGGTGGGGGTGAGAAGAGGGTGGGCGCTGATGTCAGCATGGGAGAGCGCTAACAGAAAACTTCCTGAAGGCAGAGAACTACCTTGGGAAGCTGAAGACCTCAAAAGCATTAAATAAAGTTTTTAAAATTAGGGAAAAAATGTGCAAGCATCACAATCAGTCACGGGAACGTATACATTATAAAAATGCCTAGCCCATCGATTTTTCTTTTTCTTTCATTTAATAACGGAAACCTCATTCTGCCCTTGGATGAGGTTTTATGAAAAATGCAAAGTCCGCCTGGCCAATTCACCTATCCACCAACTGTAAGGTTGGACAGACCACGAAAAATCGGAGACAATTACACCTTTAATAACCTCAACTGGCCTCTTAATTGTCGTGGGCACGCTTCTGACTTTTGCGCACACGCGCCAACTGAAATATCGTGCAACTTCATATCTGACTGGGTCGGGCGCGTCCACCCACCAAGCTAGAAATTCTGCCCTGTAACTCTAATATATCTTTTCCCCCTTTCGTGTCAATCCCATTGGTCTCACACCCCTTTGAAACTCTTCCAAATATAAGGTCTTTCATGTTTCCATCTTTTCTTTGCTTTTCAGTCAATAAAATATGATATCCCCACTAATTTTATCTACTACTGCAACATGCAACTATGTTTCTTGATACCTCTGACTCCCCTTTGCTATTCAAACAAACTCTCAATTTATCTAAAAATGCAAATGTCAGTTCTAACCTATTTACTTGTGCCTCAAACTTAACACCTCTATCTTTTCCATGTTTCCAAACCCCCCCGATAAGCTGACTCCAATCAAACTCTTGCCCAACTTAATTAATTAAATCACACATGCACGCACACACACACACACACCCAGTTTTCTTTACCGAATAGCACAATATTCCCCAAAATATTTTTTAAAAATACATTCTCACATTATCAAGAATCTATCTAGCTCTGCCTCAAAAACATTCAAACACCCTGCTTCTACCGCCTTTTGAGGAAGAGAGTTCCAAAGACTCACAACCCTCTGAGAGAAAAACATTCTCCTCGGCCTGAATTTTCCCTGCGTCGGGCAGACTCGGCGGGAATGGTCAGGAGCAGTTGGGGAGCCGGCCGCTGCCCATAATCGGCTACGCACCGCAATTTCACGCGGGAAGGCCAATTAAGGCCCGCCCTGTGTGGATCGCAAGTGATAGTAGAGCGCTACCTGTGTGGGAGGAGGGAGGAGGGAGATCGAGCCTGGCGCGCAGTTCATGCATGCACCCGAAAGAAGTGCTTTTTGAAAAAATTAATAAATACAATAAAAAATGCAATGAAACATGTCCCCTCTCATGTGACTGTGTCACATGAGATGGGATATGTTTTCAATTACAAAAGAAAGCTTTTATTTAACTTCTTATCCCGCTCGTGGATGTGGTTTCCTGAAAACTGTGAAGGCCGCTTGGCCTTTTCGCCTGTCCGTCAACCATTAGGTTGGACAAGCAGCATAAATTTCAAGTTAAGTAAGTCCTTAATGGTCTTAATAGGCCTTTCAATTATCGGCGGATGCACATTCGACCACAGCGTGCGCCACCAAATGAAATATCGCGTGAGTGCACAATGATGTTGGGATACACGCCTGACATCATCATGTGTCAGGCGTGCGCCCACACTCTGAGGGTAAAATTCAGGCCCTCATCTCGGTCTTAAATGAACAACCCCTTATTTTTAAACCATGACTCCTAGTTTTAGATTCTCCCACAAGGGGAAACATCCTCCTCACATCCACCCTGTCAAGACTCTGCAGGAGCTTAAAAGTTTCAATCAAGTTGCTCTTACTCTTTTAAATTTCTGTCGATACAAGCCTAACCTTTCCAGCCTTTCCTCATAAGGCAACCCACCCATTGCTAGGTATTAGTCTAGTAAACCTTCCCTGAACCCCTTCCAACACATTTACATCTTTCCTCAAATAAGGAGACCAATACTGTACACAATACTCCAGATGTGGTCTTACCAGTGCCCTGTACAACTGAAGCATTACCTCCCTACTTTTGTAATCAATTTCCCTCACAATAAGTGATAACATTCTATTAGCTTTCCTAATTACCTGCTGTACCTTCATAGTAGCTATTTGTGATTCATGCACTAGGACACCCAGATTCCTCTGAATCTCAGAGCTCTGCAATATCTCACCAGTTAAATAAGCTTCTTTTTTATTCTTCCTGCCAAAATGAACAATTTCACATTTGCCCACATCATACTCCTTTTGTCGGATCTTTGCCCACTCAGTTAACTTATCTGTGTCACTTTGTAGCCTCCTTATATCCTTTTCACAATTTACTTTCCTATCTTTGTGACATCAGCAAATTTAGCAATCCTTCACCCAAGTCATTTATATAATTTGTAAAAAGTTGAGGCCCCAGCACTGATCCCTGTGGCACACCACTCATTACATGCTGCCAACCAGAAAAAGACTCATTTTTGCCTCCTCTCTGTTTCCTGTTAGCTAGCCAATCTTCTATCCATACCAATATGTTACCACTTAAGTGGGCAGTTAAGAGTCAACCATGTTGCTATGGATCTCTTGGGATGTGGGTGTCGCTGAATAGGCCAGCATTTATTGCCCTTGAGAAGATGGTGGTGAGCTGCCTTCTTGAATGCTGCAGTCCATGTGGTGTAGGTACACCTACAATGCAGTTAAGGAGGGAGTTCCAGGATTTTGACCCAATGACAGCGATATATTTCTAAGTCAGTGTGATGAGTGGTTTGGAGGGGAACTTCCAAGTGGTGGTGTTCCCATCTATCTGCTGCCCTTGTCCTTCTAGATGGTAGCGGTCGTGGGTTTGGAAGGTGCTGTCCAGGAAGGCTTGGTGAATTCCTGCAGTGCATCTTGTAAAATGGTACACACTGCTGCTACTGTGCGTTAGTGGTGGAGGGAATGAATGTTTGTGGATGTGGTGCTAAACAAGCTGCTTTGTCCTGGATGGTGTCAAGCTTCTTGAGTGTTGTTGGAGCTGCACTCATCCAGGCAAGTGGGGAGTATTCCATCACACTCCTGACTTGTAACTTGTAGATGGCGGACAGGCTTTGGGGAGTCAGGAGGTGAGTTACTCACCGCAGGAGTGACATGTAGGCTAGACCAGGTAAGGGTGGCAGCTTTCCTTCCCTAAAAGGCATTGGTGAACTGGATGCGTTTTTACAACAATCGATGATCATTCTCTCAGCATATTGTATTCCAGATTTCTTTTTAATTAATTGATTTTAAATTCTACCAGCTACTGCCATGGTGGGATTTGAACCCATGACCCCAGAGCATTAGGTGGGCTGCTGGATTGCTCGTCCAGTGACTTTAGCACTTTGCCACCCCATCACCTTCTCTATCATTATAGATGTGTGATGCAGTGCTGCAGAATCTGATGAACTAATGATACTGATGAACTTTTAATTATGATATTCTGCACAACATGCAGCACCAGGAAAATATAACATATAAATCTGTGAGCAGTTAACTTGTTTAATTTACAAATTTTTTAAACCTTAGGGGGAGAATTTTCTCCCCACCCAGTGTGACGTTCACCTGGAAGCCCTCAGCGCTACCTGTGAGGGTGGGCAGAGGAGGGAGAGTCAGGGCCTGCGTTCTTTTGCACATGTGCATGAAAGAGCGCAGAAATCTCCCTGAGGCACGGAGCTGCCTCAGGGAGATTAATTTAATTGTGAAAAATTGAAAGAAATGTTTTTTTTAATTATTCAAACATGTCCCCTCATGTGACATTGTTACATGAGATGGGACATGTTTATCAATTTACATGAAACATTTTATTAAATTAATAAAGCCTTCATGAAACCTCATCCCGCCCGTGGATGAGGTTCCATGAAAAATGTGAAGGCCGCCTTGGCTCTTTGCCTGCCCGCCAACCTTAAGATTGGATGGGCAGCCTTGACAAGTACTTTAATTGGTTTGTTAATGGACTTAACAGACCTTTGACAGTTCGGCGGGAAGGCAGCCGACTCAGGTGTGCGGCCGCCGAACTTAAAATCGGAATGACACACGCCAACCAGAAGATTCAGGCCTAGCTGCTCATGTTTTATTGCAAGCAGTAATTTCCATGCCCGAGAGTAACTAAATGTATAATTCTATTGTTGCACTTGTAATACTTCTGCAGCGGGAATGTGTCATTTTTCAAATTTTTATCTTGCATTGCGCAAGGATTTTTTGAAAAGATAAATAACTGAGCAACTTTGTTTTTAACGATGTCTGCTTTCTAAATAGGCCTTAAAATTTGTAATACAGCATAATGAATTGAGTGGTGGGGATCTCAGACATCTTTTACTGTGTGAATGGCTGGGATTTTCCAGTTTGCTTCCGGCTTGAAATAATGGTGGAAAAGTGCGCTGCTACCCCTCTTGGTGGGTTGCCATTCCCGCCAGAGGCCAGCGTGAAGCTGTTTTTGCATCACATTAATAGTATGCTGATGAAGGCCCAACTGGAATTGTCCCCACTGTCCAACTATCTGCGCCACCAGTGGGGTATAATGTCAGCCCGAAACATGCCTGGACCAACATGGCACTGAGATGTCAGTACTCACCTGGAAGAAGGCCTAAGCAGCTTGCAGAGATCGGATGTTGGAGGCCTCCAATGATAGAGGACCCTGTAACACCGCTTGCAGCAGTGGGTGGGT